>NC_074728.1:20689041-21064041 GCF_947242115.1 Biomphalaria glabrata | reverse complement strand
ATTAGTATTTTCATATTTAAATTTTATTTTTCTAGCTTTGCTATCGTGCTATGCACTTTCGTTAATTTTAAATTTCTTTACATAACTTTTTTTGAGAAACTCTGACCTGCTTATGAAGATCAACTTGACCTGTTTGTAAAGAATAACCTTGTCCTCCGCTGTCTCTTTTTTAGGCGATCCTATTATCTTATCTTATATGATAAGACGTTACTTAAAAAAAAAAAGATGATTACGTCATGCATTTAGTCATGCATATTAACCAATCACTTAAATTCTGCCAAGTCACTGGTTTTCCTGGCTAGCTCAGGCAACCCATTCCATGCTCTAATAGTTTCAGCTTGAGATAAGAATAGTACTTAAGAAATATTTCAGATAGTTCCTAAAACTGACAAAAACGAATGTTGATACACACTTTAATGACAGCTAATGATTTGTAGTATTATTAGTAGACATTTAATAGATATAAATATATATTGTTACGAATCTCACTATCCAGGCTCTCTGCAAACTGCACCATACACCACCAACCTAAAGAACTTGACAACTCAGGGCTCCAAAATAACGTAAAGGTTTAATGTCCATAAATAACAGCCAATACTGTACAATTGGCAGCACGTAGAACAGTACAAATAGCTCTGCGATAACAAATATCTCTCCGATAACACCGTTCCGCCGTATCAAATCTTGCACTGGTCTCTCCGTCTCGTTCCGGGCTTGCTCTGGGTTCATCAGTTCGGGACTGACTTCACACACTTGGGCTCGTTGTGTCGGACTCGATCACAGACCAAGATCAAGACGCCGTTCGTCTCAACTGTACTTGACAGTACTCCGCACTGAACCGTCGTAATGCTCCGTACAGGACCACACCGTTGAACTGTGCTGTAGTCGACCGTGTTCTGAACTCCTGTCGTAAACCCGCTTTATGAACCGTCTTGACTGCGTCGCCTCCGCTCTTATATAGGGTCCCTACTGGCCTTCTCGAACCGGACAGAACGCCGCTCGACGTTTCTAGGTGGTCAGATGACTACAACTCTCGTGACGCTCCTGAGCTCTGTTCACGACGTCGATCCTTCCCAGACCGCCGTCGATCCTTCCCGAACCGCGGTGTTGACACTCGTCTCGGCTGACCGTCGTAACTCGTCACGGTTGACCGCTCTTCTAGCGCTGGCCTGGGGCGATTTGCGTCGGCTGACTACACTCATACCACTACCCCCATCTGTGCTACCACCAGGTTTATAACAATATATATTTTACAAGATCAGCTGTCGTCATCGAGAAGTTCATAGAAGTCTAATTCATAAAGCGCTGGTTGTGAATGTGTATGTGTTTCGTGAGTGAATGTTGTTCGAATTTTTCATCCATATTGTTTTTGTAAAGTAGTTACTCTGAGGTTGTCAATTGTAGTCAAACTGAATTTACATTTGATTGGATCAATAAAATTATCTTATCTTATCTTATATTCAAGTAAAAAATCAAAAGTTCCCTTTTGTTTTAGACCTTGCGATCAATGCGGCAGATGATGTAAAGGTCATCTTTTTCTGTGGCCCACTGTTAAGTAGCGTGTCATGTGGCCAGCACAACGACCAACCGCATTTACGTTTCTTTCCCCCGCCAATGTCAGGTACCCATTAGAGCTGGATGAACCCAGAGGCGTCCAAAGATCTCGAAATTAAAAATCCCAGTCGTTAACAGGATTTATTCATTAGTCTACCTCAGTGGTTGAACTACAATGAGTCCTCGATCTTATTGCTTAGCGAGATGAAATGCAGGGAAATTGTTATGGTCGATACGATGTCGCCCTGTTTTCCCACGCCGCTGATGTGTCCGAAGAAACTGCAAAACTCCGATTACAGTGTGGGATCAGCGGCGTAGCAGGCTTTACCAGGTTGTAGCTCTGTTTGCCGCATGCTGCCTAAGAGTCTGGATTTTTCCTCAGGGTTGTCGGCCGATGTTGTTATCATGATTAGAGGAGTGCGCTTGAAAAAAAAAAGTTGTTTCTTTTTTTTTTCCGAGGTGATATAGACAATGCTAGCGAACTCTTGGTCTTCAAAGCTGACTGGTTTAGGCACGGCGAATATATATATATATACAGGGTGAGTCAAAAAAATGTATACACACTTTGAACTGTCTTAAACAATTTATTTCCCGTTCTACAATGCTAAATTTCTGGACATGGAAAGCTCAATGTCTGACTGGAAAAATAAATGTGATTAATGTGAGTAATGTTCAAACTGGTGGCAATTAGCATCAATATGATAGTGCGGCGGGGGGGGGGGCATCTTGTTTGAAATAAAACTCATCATCACCGTGTAATGCACGAATGGCTGGGAATATGGAATCAGCAAGACCACGTCTCCACTGTCTTCAAACCGCAGCTACATTCTCAAACTTCCAGTGCCACTTAATTATCTGCTTCCGCTCTTCAAAACTCAAACGCACGTCCTCCATGTTGCAGTTACTTCCCTTGCCACTGCTGCAACATGTTGAAGATACATAACATTACTTCCTCACAGAAATTTAGCATTGTAGAATGGAAAATTAATTGTCTATGGCAGTTCAAAGTGTGTATACATTTTTGACGCACCCTGTCTATCTATATATATATGCCCATGTCATGTATACAGACATAACTCCACCAGTGAGATAAACAGAGACCAATTGTTATAGTTGAACTCAACGTTGATGTGCGACGTCACAACCTGTGGGCAGTTTCGGTTATTAACTCGTTGCCAAGTGACAACCTCCGTTATCCTATGTCCCATATACTAATGACATTTGCGGTGTCAATGTATGTATTAGCAATGTTTGGGGCCTACTGACTGTCCCATATACTAATGACATTTGCGGCGTCAATGTATGCATTAGAAGTGTTTGGGGCCTACTGACTGGACTCTATTACTAATGTAACGTGGATGGTCCACGCGGATGATTTCAGGTCCGGAAAGAGCCATCCGCCAGTCACGACTGACCACAGCACAGCGTCACAAGACCAGTCTCAATCCAACGAAGATCGGACCACTACGTCGAACGAAGGTACAGTTTCCGAGTTGTCAATACCTACAGGTAATGATACTTTGCTTGCTTTTACTAACATCATTTTGTGGGTGTTAACTCTTTTCTCTCCGTAACTATTTTTCCACGATTTGACGGAATTATTCATTTTGCTCATTACTACTTCACTACCCCTGTTATGATTAAGCTTCAATAACTTTGTTGTTTGTTATCATAAAATGTTTTATTCAGTATAGAATTAAAGGGGAAAGCATGATCTTTTTTTACATGACAAAAAAATAAAGTTTATAAAATTAAACATTAATTTAATTTAATGAGGTCAAAAACAACGATGGTATCGTCAATTAGGAGAGAGATAGAGTTAAGAGTCGTGGTTGAGTGGAAGAGCTCAACGCTTCGAACAGAGCTGTCTTGAACTACAACACGGGTAAAGACTTGGTTTTGAGAATCGGGATCTTTAGGAAGCCCCACAGTTTATGCAACTGCAATGAATACTGAGACTGAACATAGGTTTGGGAAAGTCGGTCGTTGTGCTGGCCACATGACACCCTTGTTAACCCTCGTCCATAGAAACAGATGAGCTTTACATCATCTTCCTCAAAGATAACAAGATCTGAATGGGCACCTTTGTTTTTAGGTGTCTTTAGGGCCGGATTTACGATAGTGCATACAATGTGACCGCACAAGGCCTCATACATAAGGATGTCCACAAGCTTAAAAAAATATACTATCGAGGACATGGCAATATAATCATAAAGTTTCGTATTAGTCTGGCATATTTACACTAATTATATGCAATATTTTGTGAAAGATTTTATAATGAACAAAAAAAAAAAAATTTTATATAATATTTTTTTTTTTACCCAAATGGGCCTAAAGTTATTAAGTAATACTTCAAGGGTATTTTAGTTAAAGCTTTTGAAAGAAGGTCAAGGCCTCCACTTACCTACATCTGGCACTGGGTATATTCAGTGTACAATTGGCAGAATCAAACTGTTGAGCTTGTACAGCTAATCAATTTGGTCCGTACTGCCATTTTAAGTATAGTGCGCTTGAGATTGTTTATACTGTCTATTTATTTCAAAGTAACTTCTAACATTCTTTGTATTCTTAACTGACAATTTTTAACGTAAGTTTCCATTATATCGACCTCCACATTTAAACGCATCGCTTTCTCTTTTTTTTTTTTTTTTTTGCTCAAGTTTTGTAGTGTCCACAAGAGTCAACACCGTAATGTTCGAAAAGTTACGTCAAAGACTTTTGCTACTTCCGCCTCTCCCTAGCGGAATCCCAGGCAGAAGTGAATAGTCATAAAAACCAGCTTTAGCTTTCGGGCTAGCCGAGGCCGAAGGCCGACCACGGCGAGGCGAGTTCATCGTTATATTTGTCCAATTATCAAAATTAATGAGATTACTTTATAAACATAGAGGATCTACTGACGAGATTATCGAGCTAATTTCTTGAGGAGCATAGAGGACTTGGCTTATAAAAGTAGGGAGATTACAACATTTATTGTGTCTGGTTACAGTAGGAAATTAGTGTTGGCCTCCCTCTATCGTAGAGCAAATACGACTTATCGCGTAAAAAAAAACTTTTTTCATGTGATGTGGAGTCATATTCTCGATAGGCATTCTAGTCCATTCTAGTCCACATATAACGCAGGATAAGGTTGCATTCTTATTGGTGATAGTGGATCCAGGCGTTTTTTTTTCGCTGTTCATAGATTTCTTGATCACCATCTCTCTGAACACAGTGTGTTCTTCCCAGCAGTCAACTTCAATGTCCACTGCTTTGAGATCACGATTGATTACATCCGTGGTGGCGACGTCCAGTTGTTTTCTTAAACCTGTCACGAGTTGTCCAGAATGGACGACTTTTGGTACACGATTGTCCTCTATCCGGCGGACATGACCAAATCAACGCAGGCGGCGTTGTGTGAGTTTTGTAAAGGTTCTGGGAACACCCTTTTGAGCAAGTATCTTAATCCTTATTGCCAAGTGATTTTCAAGATCATTTCTCTCTTGCTTTGCGTAGCTATTCCATGACTCTCTTCCATACAGTGAAATTAAAAGGGTTTTAATGATGAAGTTCGTCGGGCTTGCTTTATAACATTAGAGGGCTTATTTATTAGTAGAATGACTTTATTTAAAAGCTATAGTCTATGTTGTTTGTTTTTTTTTCCATAGCATCTAATTCACAAATATTAATGTCGGCACAGGGAGCACAGACTGAATGACTAGCGCTTTTGTTTTAGATCTCGACTTCAGAAGTGTATGAAACATGTAAATTAACTGCTATGTTGTTGTTGTTTTAAATATGAAACATAAAATTACATGTAATCTTGAACTGTAGTTGTTTTTTTCTCTATTGTTCGTGTGTGACATTCTGTGTTGGGGTGAACTGGGGCATCTTCAATAATTGATTTATCAATTTTTATTAAGGCTGGTTAATAATAATAATCGATGAATTGTGTTTCTCTTTAAACGAAAATTGACCCTGGCAGCACCGCAGAATGAATACTCGTTCGTTTCTAACATAATAATAATACTATATAGATTGCAATATAAAACGGAGGGGATAATGACAAGTAACGTTTTTTTAAAGATATCTTCAAGACCCTTAACATTCCTAAGAAGATTCTCGATGTCTGTCATATGCTAACAGCATAGTGCATTACTATCCAGAAGTAGGCCAACTAATCCTGATCATAATATTGGCCTAACCCTAGGTGTAGTAATTTTAAGATTAAATGTGTAAAGTCTTACGAATTATATTCTAGACTATATATCTAGATTCTAGTTCTATTCTAGATTCTAGATCTAATCTGAATTTCTAGATTAAGTTATAAATCTTCATCTAGGCCTAGTCTAGATTCTAGAATAGACTTAGTCTAGATTCTAGATCTAGACCTAGTCTAGGTTCTAGATTTAGACCTAGTCTAGGTTCTAGATCTAGATCTAGTGTAGGCTCTAGATCTGGGCCTAGTCTAGATTCTAGATCTGGACCTAGCCTAATTCTAGGATCTAGACCTAGTCTTGATTCTAGAAATAGGTCTATACCTAGTCTAGATTCTAGGTCTGGACCTAATAAGTAGATAGAGTGATTATGATCAGGATTAGTTCGCATGGGAAACCGGTTAGTTGTGCGGGCTAATTTTTTTTAAAAATTTCCTAGCTCGTCTACTCCAATATATTAATCGACATTGTTGGGGAGAGGTACGCATCTGGGAGCAGTAGCGTCACTAGGGGGTGGAGGAGTGCGGTCGCACCGGGTGAAACCATTGTGGGGAGGACTACCAAGTTGAAAAATTATATCTTGACATAAGCACACCCATCGGAAAAGATAATTATATTAAAATATCTAGATATATGTCCAAACATGCCTAAACAAGTTTAGATGGTAGTTTAAGTTAAATGACAAAGCACAACGTGAAACCATTTCTGTCTTAAAGTATAACAAATGAAACCTGTTTCTAATTTTAATTAAATATTATTGTAAAATTTATTATAACATTTGAATAATTGTCATAAACAATGAGATTTTATAATAGAATTGACACTCATTTTATATTTGAGTAAAAATCAATAACAAAAAGAACTAATTAGTAATAGTGCTTATTGGAACATATTTGAAGAAAGTTGATCGGAAAGGGATGACTCCCTGGGCTATCGCACCAGGTTCCACCGACTTTGTCTGGGTGGTTTCAATTTTGTTTTTAGATGATCAGTAAAGACGAAAAGTTGTCATGTTTGCTTTTATGTAAAAAAAAAACGCCAAATGATTTTTTTTACAATATTACCCTTATTTATTTAAACGATCAAAACAATACTATGGCTTAAATATGCCTGGACCATTGGTCTATTGGTGACTTCGATGGGGGCCGCCTCTGAGTTTATGTGATAACACAAACTCTCTTTTAATCTTTGTTTTTTTTTTTTTTTTTTTTCTAGAATCTATTTAGCATTTTTATGGATGTTTGTCTCAAACAGCTGCCAAATGTTGTTTTTTGTTTTTGACAAAATAAAAAAAGGGAAGGGATAACAATGGTGGGGAGAAAAAGATAAATACTAAAATAATATGTATACGAATAAAGATGTAAGTCATATCGTCATATTGACTGCTGATGGTACAGATATGAGTGCTCTATTGTTGACTTAGACTTAGCTCTAATAGTCTTGCGTTCAGTTGTTGTCCTTTCAGAAGCTTATCCCCCCCTGTCTTGATGCTGTAGACTGTTCTAGTCAGTTAGGTTGACGATCAGCATTGGCAGGTGCCAGCTCCAGCTGAAAATTCAGACGAAATTAGAATGGTCCGCCGGTCGATGTTATGCGTCTTTGAAGTGTGAAGGACGCAGAGGTGGAGGGCCAAAATCAACGATGAAGAGGCACAATGCGAGGGCTGAGAATTGACTTCAGATGGTCGAGGTTGGGTTCGGTCAAAAATTCTGCCTCTGGGGCGCTAACAGGAATGACAGGAAAACATAAAGAGAACAGGAACAAGATCCAGTTTCAGGAACCAGTTAGGTGGCGCGGTGGCTTAGTGGTAAAGCGCTTGGCTTCCGAACCAGGGGTCCCGGGTTCGAATCCTGGTGAATACTGAAATTTTTAATTTCGGGACCTTTGGGCGCCTCTGAGTCCACCCAGCTCTAATGGGTACCTGACATTAGTTTGGGAAAAGTAAAGGCGGTTGGTCGTTCTGCTGGCCACATGACACCCTCGTTAACCGTAGGCCACAGAATCAGATGACCTTTACATCATCTACCCTATATACCACAAGGTCTGAAAGGGGAACTTTACTTTTACAGGAACCAGTTGGTGTCTCAAGCCATAATCAGGCTGAAATAAAACCCCACCTAACTTAATATTCTCATTATACAAAAGGGGCATTATGTTTTCCTAGGGCATCGCCGTCAATCAGAGAGTCACTTAAGTTCAATTTACACTTACACACAATGCGAGTCAATGAGAACAAGGGGAATGATCATAACACAGCAGGGAGATAATTATCAACATATGGATAGTGGTCAGCGCCCACGACGTCATTGTTTACTTACGGCCGTTGGCCATGAACAATGGACTGAAACTTAAATGTAGAGAGATCCCGTTCAAGGGGCGCAACTCTTATCCTAGCAATCATAGACAAGGGGAAATAATTCTTAATTACTTTCTAAACGCGATGTTATTACGTTAAAAAGATCATCAAGGCGTTCAGCCGAGATTAAAGAAATGAAAATAAAATGTACAAATATCTACAAGATTGCGTCGATGGTCAATCGAGCAATGTTGAAATAATAATGGCAACACATGGTGGACATAAGTCGATGCAATAAATAAATATGTACACATGGAATAATTATGTTTCTTACTTACATATCATATATATACAGTTTGAGATTAGTTGCGCCGCAGGATCTGCCAGGCTGTAGCACGGTGTGCCACAATCTGCCTAGGGGTCACCAGCTCCTAATTTTCCTCAGGGTTGTCTGTCGAAGCCCTTCCCGCGTTTGGGTATAGTCGCAAGGTAGCGAAGGTTTGGATTCACAGTTTTCCTTATCCTAGATGGGTAGTCAACCAAGGCTAACGAGCTCCTCCTCCCCAAAGACAATGGGTGCGCCCAGATGAGTCACTGGCTTTGGTTTCGTCTTGAGACGGGCCAAAAATCTGGAGTGACTGATCAAACCAATTCTGGATCGGCAGAATTTGCCACAGTACCTGCTTATATAAATGCATCTGTCCTACATATGTGTGTTGTGTGTGTGTGTTAAGATGAAATCAACTATTGAGCAAATGAGCCAATCACATTCAGTTTGTTTTAAATTTAAAGAAAAGGAAAATAGAAATCAACAAACTCCAGTGTGTGTATTGTGTATGCATTGTATTTTATGAATCACAAATACAAGGCTGTCTTTGTATTGCCATTTGCAACACGAGGGTAAAAATGTCACTCCCAAAGCGTCCTGTCAAGCCTATTTATTTCTCCTTAGTGACGATAAGGGTCAATCCAATATCTGACTTCTTAAAGCTCTATGCTGATTGAATTTTACACCTAAAAAAAAATTGCAAAATTATAATTTAAACGAGTTTATCTACTATATAACGCAAAGGTTAATATTCATTTCTTGTTCACAATGTTTGTTTATTAACTCAATCTGTCTGAGTGGTAAAAAATTGAACACGTCATTTCTCCAACATTCAATTTTGGATCAACTTGAAACTTGAAAATTAACCAATTAGTTAATGAACTGCTAATAATTAAATATCTTGTTTGATACCGACCATGTTAACATGGAAGCCAAAACGAGGAAAGCGCAAACAGGGACGTCCTCGTATTACCTGGCGACACACCTTCATGGAGGACCTCAGAACAGTGGACACCAGGTGGGAGGAGGCTTCAGACATTGCCAGTGACAGATCATTATGGAGACAGCTTGCCGCCCAATGCGCCGAACGGCGCGGGAGGACCTAAGTCTAAGTCTAAGTTGATACCAACAACAGAAATTCATTGTTCAGTATTCACAGGTATGGCTAAATATCTAGTGTTTGGTCACGTTATATAATTATTCTCATTATTTTTCCCACACCCATTTTCGGATCAAGTTGAAAGCTTAAGCAATATAGTGCATAAAAAAATAGGAATCAATAAAACCAAATTAACCAATTATATAAACAAAGTTACAAAGACAGTTTGTTTGGAAACACAAACTCAAAATTGTCCCCCGAAAAGGTCCGCTCAGACAGTGAAAAATGCAGGTTTTAATATTTTCACAATAAATAGCAGAAACTATGAACTACAAACTACAAAAAGATACAAAATAAGAGACGTGCTCGAAAATATAAGAGATACAGGATACAACAGATTTATTAATGTTATCATTATTACATTGTTAATATTCCTATGTATTCGATGAGCTGATGGTTATGAAGATATAGTTAAATCCAAGTGTCACTTACAAAAACCGCGTCACAAAAAAAAAAGAGATTCAAAAACAAAACAAGATGAATACAGCAAAGTGGACCTAACGATGACCTGCTAACCACGGTCAAGAAACGTAAAACTCAAACTATATGGTGACTTCACAAGGTCGTCAGGGCTCACAAAGGCCTTCCTTCAGGGAACAGTACCAGGAAGAAGATGAGGAGGAAAACAGAGAAAGCAATGGAAAGACAACATAAAAGAATGGACGGGCCTGTCAGTGAATGGAATTCTATCGAAGGTGAAGCTAAATGTGAACGTGGCCTAACTGATGTCATTGAATGATTATTTCATTGATCTAATTGTTTTGTAAAGGGCCAATCTCTTATTTTAAGCCTTAACAAATACAACTATTCCCTTTAGTTAAGTGCTTTAGATCCAGCGTGTAACGCTGTAGTTCACGTCTTTCATATGAAACTATATATCTCAATAATGTAGAAGCTATTTCCTTATTCGATATCAAACAAAAATAATTAATTAGCAGTAATCAAAAGCAATTAACCTGCGATAGATGTGGACGGGAATGTCTCTCCGAAAAAAGGCTCGAAAGTCGCAATAAAAAAAATATGTTCTAGATGAACTAATGTCGTAACGACATCAAAAATGTGTTCTAGATGAACTAATGTCGTAACGACATCAAAAATGTGTTCTAGATGAACTAATGTCGTAACGACATCAAAAATGTGTTCTAGATGAACTAATGTGGTAACGACATGAAAATGTGTTCTAGATGAACTAATGTCGTCACGACATGATAAATATGTTCTAGATGAACTAATGTCGTAACGACATCAAAAATGTGTTCTAGATGAACTAATGTCGTAACTACATGAAAAAATGTGTTCTACATGAACTAATGTCGTAACGACATGAAAAATGTGTTCTACATGAACTAATGTCGTAACGACATGGTAAATGTGTTCTAGATGAACTAATGTCGTAACGACATGAAAAAATGTGTTCTACATGAACTAATGTCGTAACGACATGATAAATAGGTTCAAGGAGATGAACCCTAGTCGTTACGACGGAAGGAGGCCAAAATAGTGTCATTCTTACCTGGAAATACAAATCTCCGAACTAAGATTCCTTCTCGCTCGTTTCTGTATTATCTGTTGACTTTGAGCTCGTCATCTGAGAATAGGTCTTTGTCCCTAACGTTGAAGACTTAGCGACTCTCTTGGTGGAACTTTTACCCGCCACGTATCTGGGACAATGTTGTTGTTTTTTTTAGAAAACAATTTTTAAAAAATAAGGTTACAGAGCTAGTCTGTGGAAAAAGGCAAACTCCAAATTAGCCCCCGAAGTGGTCTTCCCAGACAGGTAAAACGCAGACTTGAATATTTTCATCATGAATGTCAGAAGCTAACAGCTACAAACTATCAGATGGCTGCCTGGTCGTGCGGTTTGCGCGCTGGACTGTCGTTCGGATTTATCGACGGTCGAGGGTTCAAACCCTGCCCGCTCCCATCCCCCGTCGTCCTGCGGGAGGTTTGGACTAGGAAGTAAACTATCTTTCAACTCTGAAGGAACATCCGAAACATGTCAAACACTTTACAAACAAACAAACATCAACAACCATAACACAAAAGGAAGCGAGGTTTGCTTATTCCACTCCTCAAGTAATCTGGCGCTCTAACGCACTGTGTCTACGTCACAAGATACGAATCTATAAAACAAACGTTAAGTCGGTCCTTCTATACCAGCGGTTCTCAACCTTTTAAGCTCGGCGACCCCTTTTTACAATCCCCCACTCTGCCGCGACCCCCCCCCCCACACACACACATACGGCAATAGAAGAATAGACAATACCAATCCATATTTTCGATGGTCTTAGGCGACCCCTGGAAATGGTCAGTCGACCCTCAAGGGGGTCGTGACCCACACGTTGAGAACCCCTGTTCTATACGGTCCAGAGACATGGAGAGTCACTAAAACAAATTTGAAAAAGCTGCAGACCTTTGTTAACAGACGCCTTCGCCGGATATTAGGAATTAGGTGGCCAGAAAAGATAACTACTGACAACTTGTGGGAGAGAACTAGACAAAAGCCCATAGCCCAAGACATCAAACAGCAAAAGTGCAGCTGGATAGGACACATCCTGCGAAAACCAGCTACCAATGCGGCAAGGCAGACACTTAATTGAAATCAGCATGGAAAGAGGAAAGTTGGTAGAGCCAAGAAAACCAGTTGCAGTCCCTTTTTATCGAAACAAATAACTTTTGGCGCCTAATTCCCAATCGTTTCCTTACACCATACATAAAGACTATGTCTTAGCCAGTAATAACATTAGATTGTAATCGCGCATTTCAAGAAACAATAAAAAAAATGAAAGTATGTGGAACCTACCACACCTCAAGCACCAGAAAAGTGGCTGCACTAGTACGAAAACTTTAAAACCTTTTTATCTGTAGTTGGAAGCGTGGTCGAGAGGCCAAGTGCGCTTGAACTTGGCTTGGCTACCTAGAAGGGGGCTCGAGGTTCGACACCCGACTCGGGCAGAGTTGTGTTTACTGAGCGCCAAAAGGCAGCACGGAAAACTAACTCCTAGATACCCCCTCCCCCCCCCCCCCCCACTGGTCCACAAATGAGATTGAACCAAAGCGCTTTGAGCATGCTATAAGCATGAAAGTAGCGCTATATAAAAGCTTTAAATATAGGCAATACACTGTCGTTGTATAAGTTATACCGAAATTATTCTCTCTAAATAAAAATGAATGGGTCGGCGTCACCTTGTTTGGGCCGAACCCAGCACCCCTCTAGCAACGCCACTAATATATGGTCTAATTAAAATATATGGTCTAATTAAGTCTTTTAACATCATTTTTCAAAAAAACAATTGCTCTTTTTAGAATAATTTTAGCATTTTTATAGCATAATATAGCTTATTTTAGCAGAATTGTGGTATCATTTTGTTTAAAATAAATATTAAATAATATTAGCATTGTTTAAGTTTAAATCTAGCTTGCTTTTGTATTTCTTAGCATTCTTTTTAAACTAGCGTTGGTACTTACAGGCAGAAAAATGTGAGGAGAAACAATAAAATGACACCAACAGTCCCCATGATAATACTCTTCTCGTAGTCATATTCAGCTGTGACCAGGAGAAAAAACATAGATCTAGGTTTTTTTCAAACAAGCGAAATTTTAGAGAATAGAAAAATCTAGTTATGGTATCACCCTTTTATATATTATTTTTAAAAAATGCAAATAAGATAAGATAATATATTTAACTAATGTCAGGTACCCCATTAGAGCTGGGTGGACTCAGAGGTGCCCGAAGATCCCGAAATAAAAAATCACCAGGATTCGAACCCCGGTCCCCGGTTCGGAAGCCAAGAGCTTTACCGCTCAGCCACCGCGCCTCCTATAGACCACAAGGTCTGAAAGGGGAACTTTACTTTTTTTAAATATATTTAAAATGTGTAATTACCTTCTCTGTTGCGATAAATAGTCATTCGATTCCGAATCCAGTTTAAGCGACATTGCTCTCTAACGCAGTGGTTCTCAACCTGTGGATCGCGACCCCCTTGGGGGTCGATTGACGATTTGCCAGGGGTCGCCTAAGACCATCGAAACGGATTGTTATTGTCTATTCCTCTAATGCTGTATGTGTGTGTGGGGGGAGGGGGAGGGTCGCGGCAGAGTGGGGGATTGTAAAGAGGGGTCGCCGAGCCTAAAAGGTTGAGAACCGCTGCTCTAACGTATTTAAGATTTTCACGATAAATTAAACAATGTCATAGACACAAACCTGATTTTCACTAATGCCAACTATACAAGAAAAATATTCGAGCTATGATTCTAACAATATTTGAAGGAGTGATAAGTGATCAAGCCCAACAAACCAGCGGCTATTTTACCTATACAAACTTTAGCTTTACGCTACACAAGCAAATTTTGCTGACATGTGAAATATCTTGTTGGTAAGGCAACGTTGCGTCAAGACTGTTGAGTCGCTGGGAAAACATTTTTAAAAAGCATCAGAAACCACACGCACAACACTAACATATTTAAAGAACTTTTTGAACAAAAATGTCTCAGAAAAAAGCAACCTCTCTCTGTGTCTCTCTCTGTCTCTTTCTCTCTCTTTCTCTTTCTGTCTCTCTCTCTGTCTCTCTCTCTCCGTCTCTTTCTGTCTCTCTCTCCGTCTCTCTCTGTCTCTCTCTCTCTGTCTCTCTCTGTCTCTTTCTCTCTGTCTGTCTGTCTCTCTCTCTCCCTCTGTCTCTCTGTCTCTTTCTCTTTCTCTCTCTGTCTCTCTCTCTGTCTCTCTCTGTTTCTGTCTCTCTCTCTCTCTGTCTCTCTCTGTTTCTGTCTCTCTCTCTCTCTCTGTCTCTGTCTCTCTCTCTCTGTTTCTCCCTCTGTCTCTCTCTCTCTGTCTCTCTCTCTCTGTCTCTCTCTCTGTCTCTCTCTGTATCTCTCTGTCTCTCTCTGTTTTTCTCTCTCTCTCAGTATCTCTCTGTCTCTCTCTGTCTCTCCCTCTGTCTATCTCTGTCTCTCTCTCTCTGTCTTTCTCTGTCTCTGTCTCTCTCTCTGTCTCTCTGTATCTCTCTCTGTCTCTCTCTCTTTCTCTCTCACTCCCTCGAAACTATTCAAAGTCGTCGCTAATTGGGCGACATCTGTCTATCAAGAATAGAACCGAGCGGTACAAATATTCACTCGTTCCTTACTCGGTTAGACTATTTCAACGACTGTGTATGTTACCGTTGTGTTGTTTTAACAAATTTCCATAAGGATCAATTAATCAATCTTAGTCTTAGTCTATATTACCACTAGTTAGTTGCCCTTTAAATTATTAAGTAAATTTTGTTTCAGAGAGTGAAACTCCTAAAGCTCCTCCTTTCAGAACTTGTGGTCTACAGGGCAGATAATGTAAATGTCATCTGTTTCCATGACTTACGGTTAACGAGGGTGTCAAGTGGCCAGCACAACGACCAAGCGCCTTTACTTTTCCCCATCACAGCCGAGTAGACTCAGAGGTGCAAAGATCCCGAAATACAAAAAAAAAAAAAAAATGAAGCCCCCCACCACGATTTGAACCTGGGATCCTCGGTTCAGAAGCCAAGCGCATAACCGCTCAGCCAGGTTAGAACATAGGTTACTAACGTTTCCTTACTTTATACACCGGATACGCCAGGTATAAAAATCTTCAATTTTCTTGGTACCGAAAAAGACCTCAAAAGAACTAATACAAAGGCACACATGTGAGACCAAAAGTAAAGCCACAGACAAAGACAGGAAAAGTCTGCGAAACAAATAATGAAACCGACTCCTGGCAATCCCACCAGACGATATTTTATTTACATGTGCCACAAATTGTAGATAACAGCTGGGTCTGTTTATCCGCCCGGATTAACGAATTTTCATTATGCATTGTACACGTCTGATCATTAGTGAAGTTTTGAGCTCAAAACGAGTCTACGAATTTAGAGAGAATGACAATATTTTACTTACGTATACGTATACCGCTGACACGGTCTAAACAATCAGTGGGGCATATCGACCTACAGTTGCCCTCACAGTTAATGCCGTATTCGTACTGTTCACACTCTGTAGGGATGAAAGGGTTAATGACTCGTCTAGTCATGTCATAATAAAACTCTTTCTTGCTCTCTATCTATCTATCTATCTATCTATCTATCTATCTCTCTCTATCTATCTATCTATCTATCTGTCTGTCTGTCTGTCTGTCTGTCTGTCTGTCTGTCTATCTATCTATCTATCTATCTATCTATCTATCTATCTATCTATCTATCTATCTATCTATATGTCTGTCTGTCTATCTATCTATCTATCTGTCTATCTATCTATCTATCTATCTATCTATCTATCTATCTATCTATCTATTTATCTATCTATCTATCTGTCTGTCTGTCTGTCTGTCCGTCCGTCTGTCTTTCTATCTATCTATCTATCTATCTATCTATCTATCTATCTATCTATCTATCTATCTATCTATCTATCTATCTGTCTGTCTATCTATCTATCTATCTATCTATCTATCTATCTATCTATCTATCTATCTATCTATCTATCTGTCTGTCTGTCTGTCTGTCTGTCTATCTATTTATCTATCTATCTATCTATCTATCTATCTATCTGTCTGTCTGTCTGTCTGTCTGTCTGTCTGTCTGTCTATCTATCTATCTATCTATCTATCTATCTATCTATCTAATCTTTAATCTCCCATTGTTTTTCTTTACTTTTCTCACTTTCTCATCAGTAAACAATTAGACAAAAGTGAGACCTGGTTCCCTGTTTGACAAAAGTGAGACATGGTTACCTGTTTGACACGCCGTCGTAAAACCTTTGAAGCCAGGCTCGCAGCGGTAACAGTGGCCAGTGAATTTATCGCAGTCGTCCAAACATTTCTCGCATGACTGAGCACAATCTTCCCCCCATTGTTTGATAAGACAGTCTGGAATCAGGAGGCAAGATTAATTCGTAGTTTTACTCTATCCATAAATAAAATATGTTTGAACTGATTTGATTTGACTTATTCCTGTGGACACTCGGGGTAGCTTAGGTCCGCAACCACACTTTTCCACCGAACATGGTTCTGAGTTCTTCATTTGCTCTTATGTAATTCCTGTATCATCAGCTTCAGTCCTGAGTAACCTCTTCAAGATTTGTTTTGTGCATGCCCACTTTCCTCTTTCCTTGCAGTTTCTTATCAAGTGCCTGCCTTGCAACATTGGTAGCTGGTTTTCGCAGGGTGTGTCCCATCCAGCTCCACTTTCTCTTTTTAATATCTTGGGATATTGGTTTTTAGTTGATTCAATAGAGATCATTTCGGGCCGCACAACTCACATTCTCCGGCGTAGTAAACTGTAGGAGATGGTCTGGAGTTTTATATCAACTCAGTTCATCTGTTTGTTTGGTACTACTTTTGTACACGTTATTTCTCCCAATTTCCATTCAGAGCGGATATGTATGGTTATGTTTCACTTGCACACTGCATCACACACACACACACACACCCTCACACACTAGTTCTTATCACTAGACACAAGCAATAGAAAAAATAAAACTTAAAAAAAGCAAAGCTTATTTAAGGAAAGTAACCGCTAAGTACTGCCAGATCATCTCCCCCTCTCTCTCTCTCTCTCTCTCTCCTCTCTCTCGCTCTCCCTCTCTCCATCTCTCTCTCTCCCGCTAAGTACTGCCAGATCATCTCCCTCTCTCTCTCTCTCTCTCTCTCTCTCCTCTCTCTCGCTCTCCCTCTCTCCATCTCTCTCTCCCGCTAAGTACTGCCAGATCATTATCTCTCTCTCTCTCTCCCTCCCTCTCTCCATCCCTCTCTATCTCTCTCTCCCTCTCTGCATCTCTCTCTCCCCTCTCTCTCTCTCTCCCTCTTTACATCTCTCTCTCCCTCTCTCTCCCACCCCTCTCTCTCTTTCTCTCTCTCCCTCTCTCCCTCATTCTCCCTCTCTCTCCCTCTCCCTCTCTCCATCTCTCTCTCTCCCGCTCTCTCCATCTCTCTCCCCTCTAACTCTCTCTATATCTATCCCTCTCTCTCTCCCTCTCTCCCTCTCTCCATCTCTCTCTCCCTCTCTCTCCCTCTCTTTCCCTCTCCCTCTCTCTCTCTCTCCATCTCTCTCTCCATCTCTCTCTCTCACTCTCTCTCTTTCTTTCTCTCTTTCTCCCTCTCTCCATCTCTCTCTCTCCCTCCCCCCCTCTCTCTCTCTCTCTCTCTTAGACATTTACCTGTGGGACACCTCTTCATGTAACAGGAGTATGCTCTGGTCTCTTTTTCTGCATGCGCGTCATTGCAACTGCTTTCTTCCATTTTAGCCAGTGTCTCATTACACGTCCTGTGGGGACAGCCGTCAAAAGTCTAGTATACACATTGTTGTAATGGAGGAGGGGTGGCTACCGGTGGGGGGGGGACAAATACATGAGCAGATTTAAAGTGAGATTTAATTTTAAAAGATTCTACGACAATAACATCCAATTCGTAAATTATGATCATATATATTATAAATTATAACATGGCTGGCCATAGGCATAGGCAAACTAGGAAGCCGCCCAGTACCTCCGAGCGTTGGGGACTATATAGTTGTTACGACGATGGTTTTTATAATAGAAATAGCGAAACTTCTTAATGTTAAAGACATCACAAAACTACGTTTAAATAAATTGCATAATTTGATTTTTTTTTTTTTGTTTTTCATTTCATTTGGGACCACCATATTCACTTCACCTAGGGCCTCAAATGATATAAGGCCGGCCCTGATTATAACGCTATTGGTAGCCTTTAACTTACCTAGCTCTACTCTGCTGGTGTTCAGAGCAAGTTGGAACGCACTGCCACTTACTCCAAGGATTCATATATTTGTCTAGTGAATGAAATATACAGATGTGAATTCTCTTTCAGGCGTAGAACTCTAGACCGCTAAACTTAATTTTATCCTTTATGTATTTATGTATTTTTTTAGGGTAAATCATCCGTGAATTGAGCAATATAACTTTTTAATTAGCTTAGTATTCTTAGTACACTTGCGCTCAGAGTGTAATATACATTAATCAATTTCTTCAAGACATAACTTATTACATTTATTCATCATCATTAAAACTTGTTTAAATAACTATAAATAACCCACATATTCATAACAGACATTAACGGACAACGAACACGCATGCGCCACACAATACATACAAATGTATATGCAGGCCTATATCAAATATATAAAGTGGAAATTATCGCAGGCATGTATGTATATTTGTCAGAAACAAAAATTCAAACCACTTGACCAGCTTGAAAAGATTTGGCATAAATGTTCCGTAGATCAAAACGGAGACCGTAGTGTGTTCCTCCCACATCCGGAGGGCTCCAAAAATAGAATAAAAGTACTCAATAATCATATCTCTATTAAAGAACGAAACTTTTTAACAAATCGGGTAAACCCGTATTTATGTTGACTATAAATATGTCAGATGAACTGAAAAAACAAAACAATTTTTATACTCTACTTTTATTTTAGTAGCAAAGTAGAAAGGAAATGTAAAGGGAACATTCTTCAACTTTGACATAGATTTAAATTCAATCCAGTAGATCAGTAGTACACAAACTAAGACCGCAGGTCGCAGGCCATATCCAAATAGTTTATATATTATAAATACCAAAAAAGAAAAGTTTATATTTTGTATGTTAGCGTAATTCACATTTTGCACTAGATGTATATTGATCATAATCTCAGAAATTATTACTAAAGGGAAGTAATTATCTAAATCTCTACAGAAAATTAAAGGGTTGTAACTTTATGAATAATTAATAACCTCTCAGCATTTCTTTCTGTGATTCAGAGAACTGTACATTTGTTACATTTGTTTGTGCAAGCAGTTTTCTCAATGCAACTTTTTCAATGGGAAAGCGGCGCTGTTGGTGAAAGAGCAGAAATATCTACGATCAATAAGTTAAAGATAAAATACATACAAATTTCCTATAAACACATACATATAGACTGCACTAGAGTGTGGTGTAGCATGCTCATATCTATAGGAGACATACATGATACAATGGCACAAAATGTACCGATAGAGAGAGAGAGAGAGAGAGAGAGTAAGAAAGAAGAGAGGGAGAAGGTATAGAAAATAGAGAGTACGACATGGAGAAAAGGAGAAACAGGAACAAGGTGAAAAAGAGAAAGAGGGACAAGGTGAGCAAGATAAAGAGGGACAAGGTGAAAAAGAGAAAGAGGGACAAGGTGAGAAGAGAAAGGGGGACAAGGTGAGAAGAGAAAGAGGGACAATGTGAGAAGAGAAAGAGGGACAAGGTAAGAAAGAGAAAGAGGGACAAGGTGAAAAAGAGAAAGAGGGACAAGGTGAAAAAGAGAAAGAGGGACAAGGTGAGAAGAGAAAGAGGGACAAGGTGAGAAGAGAAAGAGGAACAAGGTGAGAAGAGAAAGAGGGACAATGTGAGAAGGATAAAGAGGGGAAAAGGTGAAAAGGAGAAAGAGAGACAAGGTGAAAAAGAGAAAGAGGGACAAGAGGAGAAAAGAAAGAGGGACAAGGTGAGAAGAGAAAGAGGGACAAGGTGAGAAGAGAAAGAGGGAGAAGGTAAGAAAGAGAAAGAGGGACAAGATGAAAAAGAGAAAGAGGGACAAGGTAAAAAAGAGAAAGAGGGACAAGGTGAGAAGAGAAAGAGGGACAAGATGAGAAGAGAAAGAGGAACAAGGTGAAAAAGAGAAAGAGGGACAAGGTGAAAAAGAGAAAGATGGACAAGAGGAGAAGAGAAAGAGGGACAAGGTGAGAAGAGAAAGAGGGAAAAGGTGTGAAAGATAAAGAGGGACAAGGTGAAAAATAGAAAGAGGGACAAGGTGAGAAGAGAAAGAGGGACAAGGTGAGAAGAGAAAGAGGGACAAGGTGAGAAGAGAAAGAGGGAAAAGGTAAGAAAGAGAAATAGGGACATGGTAAGAAAGAGAAAGAGGGACAAGGTGAGAAGAAAAAGAGGGACAAGGTGAGAAAGAGAATCAAAAGGAAGGGAAAGAAGGAGCAGAAGGGACAGAGCACGAGGAGGGTGATAGAGACAAGAGATTTTTACCAAGGAGAATGAGAAAGAATAGAGAAAGGTGAAACATGAAGAGCGAGACGCAGGAGAAAGAGGCAAAAACAGAAAGAGAAAAACATAGGTAAAGAAAGACAAGAGATAGGGGAGAGTAAGGAACATATTCCAAAGATGGTAAACTAAAAAAAAAAAAAGAATAAAAAAGAGAGAAGACAAAGAAAAATAAAAAAAAATAAGATTAAGAAAGAGAGAGAGAGAGAGAGGAAGAGAGAGAGAGAGAGAGAAGATAAAAAAAAGAAAAAAGCATTGGATGTGTGATTGTATTTCAGATGTTGTAATATAATAATACAAGAAATAAAAGGGAAAAGAGAAACGTGGAGCTAATGGGAGGTTTTAATAAAGAGAGTAGAAAGCAAACCACTAACGAGAGAATTGATTTTTGAAGAGGGTGGAAGCGTTGGTGAATGGAATTTAAAAAAAAAGAATAACTACAAATAGAGACAGAAAATAGTAGAGAAAATTGTTAGAGAGAGGGGAAAAGGAGAGAGAAATGTAGATAATAGAAAAAGCGAGAAAAGAAAAGAGAGAAAGAGGGAAAGAGAGAGATTACAGCAAAAAAATTAGAAAGCAAACTTGACGAAAATAAATTTAAAAAGAAAGAAAAGAAGTCAGAGAAGAAAAAAAAAGAGATAAAGAAATAGGAAGTAGACAGAAATATAAAGAAAAAAGTTCCCATTTCAGACCTTGCGATCTATAGGGCAGATGATTTATAGGTCATCAGTTTATATGACCCACACTTAATGAGGGTGTCATGTTGCCAGCACAACCTTTCCCCAACTACTATCAAGTACCCTTAAGAGCTGGATGTACTCAGATGCACCCTAAGGATCCCGAAATTAAAAATCCCAGTCTTCGCCAGGATTCGAACCCGGGACATCAGGTTCGGCAGCCACGCGCTTTACCACTCAGCCAACGTGCCTCGAAAAAAAAAAAGAGAGAGGATTAAAAATATAAAAAAAATATTTAAAAAAATGAAAGATGATTAGAAGAGAATAAAATATGGTTGAAGACTTTGTGGTAAAGGAATAAAAAAGAGATTAAAAAAAAAAAGTGACTTAACATTTCTAACACACCTCCATACATGCACACACACACTTAGCGATAAATACACACACCTTAACACGTAGAAAATAAAACAGACAGATACAGATGTCCACCATATTTACAGGGCCGGCCTTAGATAATTGGAGGCCTTGAGCAAAGGGAATTAGGTGGCGCCTCCCCCCCCCCCCAAAAAAAAAAAAAAAATTAAAATTACTCAATTTTAAAAAGAAACAAAGTGTACTCCAACAAAAACTAAGCTAATCGGAGGCCCTAGGCGGCTGCCTAATTTGCCTATGCCTAAGTCCGGCCCTGATCTTTAGTTTTAATATGCGAACTCTTACAGGAGCTATTTGAAAGCCAAGATGTGTTATATGTGAAGAATAGTTGCCTAGAAAGTGGATATAACAGCCAAACGGTTTCTCATCCCTTCGCTGTAATCTATAATCACTTTTGGCTTCGAAGTTCCGAATATAAACGATTCTCCAATTGGTTGAATTTAGAACCGGAAATGTATCAAAGCTGTGGGAACACAATGAAAACAATTTGTGAGGAGGCCCCCGAAATGGGAAAAATCGCTATTAGATAAATAAAAAAGTAGATAATTTAAAAAAAAAATAATCACTAGTTATATAAAAGACTATTTAAAAAGCACAATACCGCTATGTATGCAATATATATGCAATCATAATTATAAAACAAATTAAAAGAGGCCGAGCTTAATGTTATTCTTTAACAAGACTTCCAAAAGTCAAATTTCATTAACATCAATGCAGGGGCGTAGCTGGGAATTTTCCAAGGTTTGGGGGCCCGGGGGGGGGGGGGGACATCACCTCTTTGAGGGGGCCTTTATTTTGTGTAATATTTAATTTTTAATGTAAAAAAACACTCATTTGGGGCCCTCCTCAAGTGGGAGCCCGGGTTGATTTTCACATTCTCCCCCCCCCCTTCTCCCTCACCCTGGCTACGCCACTGCATCAATGTTTCCCAAACTGTCAACATCTGCGTACCTCACAATAATTTTCGTAACTTTGAGTACCCCTCGCCCCCCCCCCCTCCCAAAAAAAAAAAGAGAACCATTGGAAATAATAATTTTAAAAAATTCTTCATAAAAAAATATTAATAAATATTATAATATAAATAACATAAATTTGCATCAATAAGAAGGAGAAGCCTACTTAATGCGTACCCCCGTTCAAACTCTTCCCGTACCCCTGGGGTGTATGCAGCACCTTACTTTGGGAAACACTGAATTAGATAATAATTTAATCACAGTTTGGTAAGGCTCATATCGTCTTAACAATCAGTTCATTGAATATTTACGAATATTAGCAATGTAATAAACACTACTATCAACGTCTGCCGGTCAATACTCTAACGACGTCTGCAACACTTTGGCCCCGCACACATTATGAATGGAGGAAGTGTATTGATGTTATTGGTAGTTTGTACTAAATAGTTTCAAGGTGTCGTATTAAAAATATTGAAACCTGCCCTTTTTTTACCTGCTTTACTCATAAAACAGGTCTTCCATTGTTGGTCCGAGGCAAATCGTTAAAGGGGGGCCCTCAAAACTGACATGAGTCAAAACTGCCTGCAGGTTGCGATGTCGCAGGTCAGTGTTTAGGCGTTCTATGTCAGTCGGTGTTGGTTGGACCCTCCCCCATACACAAGTACTGCACAAACTCATGTTGTACTTTTGTTTGAGTTCGTTTTTGTCTAATGCTGCAACTCATCAGTCTAAATTGTGTATCACTTTTCAAAAGTAAAGTTCTAATAGATTTTTATATATAATGTGGTCTTTATGTATGTTTGTTTGCGTGACTTTGTGTGTTTGTGTGTGGCGGCCGAGCGGTAAAGCACCTGGATTCCAACCCGGGGGTCCCGTGTTCGAATCCTGGTGATGACTGGGCTATTTAATGTCGGGATCTTTAGAGCGCCCCTGAGTCTACCCGGCTCCCTCGGGGGGAAAGTAAGACTGTTGGTCGTTGTGCTAGAAGCATGACACCCTCGTTAACCATCGGCCACAGAAACAGTAGCCCTTTACATCGTCTGCGCTGTAGATAGCAATGTCTGAAAAGTGGCTTTACTTTACTAACATAGTTTTATTTCAAACATTAACTTGTTTTCCAACAAGCAGAGAGTGTAATATTTTTTACTCAGACCAGGACTTTTGAGGCCTTAAGGCGAAGTGACTTTGGTGGCCCCAAAATGAAAACTAAAAATAAACACCGAAAAACTGAAATCACGCTAGGTTTTGAAAACATACCTTAATCTATATAGAGATCAACCTATATGATTTAGACATGTTTTTTTATTGCTAAAAGATGATAATCATGTGCCTAGATCAGCGGTTCTCAATCTTTTAAGCTCGTCGACTCCTTTTTACAATCCCCCACTCTGCCACGACCCCCCCCCCTCACACATACAGCAATAGAAGAGTAGACAATAACGTTCCACCATTTTGATGGTCTTAGGCGACCCCTGGTAAATCGTCAATCGACCCCCAAAGGGGTCGCGACCCACAGGTTGAGAACCCCTGGCCTAGATCTTTTCATTCAAAGCCGACATGCTTAATCTCCTCTGCATCGTTTGAACCTGCATTTCCTTTTGATGCACCAGACTTTTAATAACATCTTCACATTTTTACCGAAACGTATTCTAACGTTGGTAGTCTAACAAATAAATCTAAACTTTCTTTAATAAACCTCGTGTCATGGGAAAAGCTTTGAGCTAGTTTAGCAGACATACAGCTATATGACTTTGCTATTTTAAAGATTTGATTCAAGTTTCACTGTTCTTTCTCTAACAATTTATTAGTCCGTTTCGAGGGTCCCCCCTTCCCAATAGAAGGCCCTATGTGGCTGCCTAGCTTGCCTATGCCTAATGCCGGCCATGCTCAGACCCTATTTTTTTATCTACTTTTTTTGTTACCCGTACGACTCAAAACAACGTTCAATCAATTACGAAACTGAATGCATTGTGATTAATATTGTTACGATTCTCTCTCCCAATCAGGCCTTCTGTAATCACTGCTAAACACAACACAAAACATCAAGAACTTGACAACAAGAGCTCCAAATAATTTGGTACTTTAATAAGGGTCAAATAAAACAGCCAATACGACACAATTGGCAACACAATCAATTGCTACAACGTTAGACCGTATATCACTGTACTAAACTCATAACTCTACTGTCTCTTCCCGGACTCGTACGTTTCACTGGAGGACTGCACCAGGACCGACTTCATGGCTGACTAACAGTCCCGTCTCAACGCTCTCCGGTCTTGAACTGCCGCTTTCCTACACACTGTCTCTGGTCTGCGCAGGCTTATAATCAGATGACCATAACACGGGCGCTATTCACGTGCAAAGTTTATGCCAGTACTGTCTCTGCCTTTCAATATAGCACGTTAAACTGTATTACTGGCCTGGGTCACATATGTCAGCTGATCACACACAGTTAACCCTTTTGCGTCGCGAATAGGGTTATAACAATATATAACAATTAATGAGATACAGATAGACAATAAAGGCAGCACAAGACTTAAACTTGTAATTATTTTTCCAACGTAATAAATCGTCCGTAAAATTCTGAATGACTACAATCACAAAATGTGATTTAGGACTTCTGAAAAAAATACAACAAATGTGTTTATATTAAATATGATAATAAGATATACTGAAAATAATAGGATGTGCTGCTCTTGTATAAATTTATTAACTAACTCATTATAATCTGGGAAATGAATTAATTTAATGCTTTAATTCATTAACAATGTTTATCATTAAAACTGGGATATTGAGTAGAAGGAAGAAAAATACCTCGTTTAGGGCAATATGGGACAAATCTGAGGCCTTAAAGGTGACAGTGCAACAGTGCCTGGTGATTACAAATGTCCAACCACCTTTCCTTAACCCAACTTAAATTAAGTTAGGGTTAGGGTTAGGGTTTGAGTTAGATGGACTCGGTGCAGTGGCCCGATCGAGCTTAGTAACTAGGGGAAAGATCCGATCGAGGTAAAGTACGCTTGGCGATACCTACCCTACACCTCTTTGACCTCATATTTAATTTTAACTAAGCCTAGTGATACATTAAATTTGATCTATCTTTATTGAAAATAGGACGAGGAATTCAGAGCTACCATCAGTTTTTTCATAGGTCAGACCGTTACGGTGCTATAAAATCCAAACGTGAAAATTGATACTAGCGGTCTTAATGAGATCGAACTTCGCACTTTACTCGAAAAAATGTGTATTGCACTTTACTCGAAAAAATGTGTATTGCACTTTACCGAGCACGTAAAATTGACAACTTTACCTCCAAGTGTAGGTGTGATAGAAGAGTCGGTTAGGGAGGATACTGGTAATGGACGGCGCCCCATTCTCATAGTCAGACTCTGGACAACACTTGGTATACATAGCCAGAACGACCTGGATGGGGTCGCTAGAGTTCATGTACGTTGACCTTGTCAGGTTAACCTGAAAGTGTTCCGTTCAGCTCAGTCAAAAACTATTTAGGTGAACCAGTGTTTTCTTTGTTGGGTATTTTAACCAAGATCTCATCAGCGTTAATAAAATTTTATTTCAATAACATACAATTAAAACAAGAAAAAAAAACTACTTTAAAAAAAAAGCTTATTTTAAGTGTAATTGTATTAATTAGTTTAGATCAGTCATGTGTTTAATATTGTAATAGATCTAGAACCTTTACCATTAGAAATATTTTAGCCAATTTTTTATCGCAATTTCATGCTCTAAGCTTTCTCAATGTGATATGATAATATCACTTGTAAGGAACAATTGGGACAAAAAGCTGTCTGGAAGAGAATGGGATATTTATGTGAATGTTGCCGTGATCACATTTTAAATGCGTTTAAAAAGTTGCACAACTTAAATTGAACTCAATGGTGCAAGCCTTTTCAAGGGAACTAATTCAACTTATAACCACCGCATTTGTAAAGTACAATTTCTTTCCGTTGCTCAATGTCAAACTAAATATTTAATTACAAATAAATAATTAATAAATTGGTTAATTGTTTATTGATTCTTGTTTTGTTTTTCGGGTAGAAGAAATAAAAAATGTAAAATTTCAATTGCATGCGAGTTTGGGTGTGAGAGAAATAACGTGTACAAAATTTTTACTAGACAGACAGACAGAGTGAGTTGATATAATCTTTGGAAATACAAAAAAACATAGTATGAGTACTTTGAACGCTGTGTATGTATAAGATACAAGGCGTTCTATATATGTGAACAACTTGAAGAAACATGAAGAAAGGAAGATATACAATTGTACTAACAGTTTCGCCAACAATTTCTTTACCGACTTCCACACACTGGAGTCGTCCATGAACATCTTTGTAAACGGACTCATTAAAGTGATCACAGTTTTGTTTCTCTCTGCAACGAACCACAACTCTTTGTAAGGCAGCAGCAGAAATAAGAGAAACTCTGTCCCATAGTGATCGTTTGGCAATGGAGAATCTAAAGCAGGGATAAATATAGGCGTGTCTATGTATTGGATACACAAAACGGAATCCTATCTATCTATCTATCTATCTATCTATCTATCTATCTATCTATCTATCTGTCTATCTATCTGCCTGTCTGTCTGTCTGTCTGTCTATCTGTCTATCTATCGATCTATCTATCTATCTATCTATTTATTTCTAGTACTTTCCAATGGCTATATCAGCTACAGATCTATCGCATACTCTAATCGTTAACCAACAATTTCCTGATAAAACGCCCAGTTGCTTTGTACCAACAATTTTACTTCCTAAAAATGATCATTTAAAAAAAAGTAGATCAACATTCTTAATTGAATATCTTTTCAAAATTAATGTTGTTGTTTTTTTTTAATGAATAGGTATGTACACTGCTTCTTCTGTAAAGGAAAACAATGGATGCGCTCAGATGATTCTCAGAAGTAGCATCCGAAAAATCTCAAACATTTTACAAACATTGTTACTAGATTTTTTGAATGATAAGTTAAGAATAGTCATAATTATCATACTTCTTAAAAGCAAGTAGAATGTGTCATTACTTTCGTATGTAATAGAAAAGAGAAGATAAAAGAATGAAGCTGTTTGTAGGTTTGGTATAGGCGCTTCTGATACCTGTTAATGATCTCATTTCGTTCAACTTTGACGCTTCACAGTGTTCTATAGAAAATGATTGATCTCTGTAATACGTAAGTAAAATCATCAATAGTACAAAGTTAAGAAGATTAAAGATACAAGCAAAAGAAGCTTATATAAGGATTGATACTGCAATATATCAAATGTTGCAAGGTATATCTCCCCTTTTTTCCATCTAAAAAAGATTTAATTAATTTTATTTAACTGATCAAGTAATCGGCAACTTTTTTAAATTACTTCATGTCATGTCATCCATTATGAATAATTGTTATCAATTTCAGTTTATTCCGAGAATGGGAAGTGGGAGGAGAAACGTGTAACAGAATCCGCCTAGGCAGACAAACAAACAGGCAGAGAGAATGATTTGGTATAAGCTTTGTAAAAATATGCTTTAACATCGGGGAATTCCTATTGCATAGAACAGAACGTTTTTAGTTGCCGTTTCCTTGATGTTGCCCCTTTTTTTTAACAGACTCATAGAATTTGCCCCACTTCAATACTCTATTCACAAACTATATCACTACATAGTGATAATAATTAAGGTCATTATTGAATTAATTATAATAACTCCCTAATGAAACGTTGTATATATTCACCCGAACAATTCATCAATTATATTCTACAAATATAATCTAGCAAAACAAGCTGTGAAGTACAATACTTACCTTTGAAGATTAAATTGTAAAGTATCGCCCTCTGAGTACCACTTGCCCATATAGGTTATTTTTACCTCTTTCGGTTGTTCGATCATAAATTTGACGGTTATATCATTGTCGTTCTTACTAGAAGAAATCTGTAATGATGGGTTCACACTGAAGCGAAAATAATATTTGTAATGGCGGTTTGACACTGAAGCGAAAATAATATTTGTAATTGCGGTTTGACACTGAAGCGAAAATAGTATGTGTAATGGTGGTTTGACACTGAAGCGAAAATAGTATGTGTAATGGTGGTTTGACACTGAAGCGAAAATAGTATGTGTAATGGTGGTTTGACACTGAAGCGAAAATAGTATGTGTAATGGTGGTTTGACACTGAAGCGAAAATAGTATGTGTAATGGTGGTTTGACACAAGAGCAAAAATGATATTTGTAATGAAGGTTTGACACTGGAGCGAAAAAAATATTAGAAATGCTGGTTTGACACTAGAGAAAAAATAATATTTGAAATGGTGGTTTGACACTGGACAAAGGAGATTAATCCATTAGTATTTACACACATACGGATAAATATGTATGGTTTCGTCCTTTTGATAATTGAACATGTTATTTCTCTCATATTCATTCTTGGATCAAGTTGAAACTTAAAAACAATTATTTTCTTTTTACCTAACAAAACATGAATCAATTTTTAAAGTTCACCAATTAGTCAATTAATATTATTGATAATTAAACTTTTTTTTTATCGAATAAGGGAAATAACTTTTACATTATGAGAGATATAGTTGTAAGAACTGAGTCCTTTCTCTTAAATAAGGTTTGGGTTGTTTTTTTCTCTTATAAGGATCTTTTATATTTTGCTGGTTGTCTCTCAAATCACGTGACCTACGTTGGCAGTTCTAAGTTAAAATAAATTAGATCTAATCTGTCTCTATGAGTGACGGTGTCAGTGAATAAGCTCAAACTGTCTATAACTCTGTATTAAATAGCACGTGAGTCATATAGCCTTGGACAACAAGTTTGGTCGTTATCAGGGCTGGGTTCAATGTGAGGGTTCAATTTTAAAATCATAAAGAAATCTATTTTAAGTTATAAAATGGTTTAATTTAATAATTATACACCTTGAATTAGCGCGGGTCCTATGAAAGTGCGGGTCCTGTGAAAGTGCGGGGCCCGATGCGGTCGCATAGGTTGCAGTGGCATAAGGCCGGCCCTGCAAAATAGCGGCGTATGCTACGCCGCCGGTCGACTAGTTTTATATAAAGAGACACAGTCGATTGTCGTCTTTTCAGTGTATAGTTTCACTATCAAAAACGCACTTACTTGGCGGTCACTGCGTAATATTTGTCGCCCCAACTGCTGACTGGGAGCAGCTTGAAGGAAGATATTGACAAGTCAGTACTGAGGAACGCCACGACCTCAACTGGTGTCTCTGACGTTAAGATATAACTTCTCCTGACTCCTACCGCAGAGTCGTATCTGTGAATAATAACAGATCCCATTACTTCCCCTGTTTTAAGCCATTATGTATAACTGATGTTCTAATTTGCGACGCGGTGTTTGAGTGAGAAGGCGCTTGGCTTCCGAACCTGGGGTCCTGGGTTCGAATCGTGGTGAAGACTGGGATTTTGAATTTCGGGATTTTTAGGGCGCCCCTGAGTCCATACAACTCTAATTGTTACGTGACTTGAGTTGGGGAAAGTAAAAGCGGTTGGTTGTTGACCTGGCCACATGACACCCTGCTCGTTAATTGTTACGCAAAGAAACAAATGAAATTGACGTCATCTGCCCTGTAGATGACAAGGTCTGAAAGGGGAACTTGACTTTATTTGAGCCAATTGTTTTTAGCAATTTGTAGTAACAAGCAAAACATAAAAATCATTAAAAAAATTATATAGGGGAAAGAACCGCAGCTATATCTTGCAATAATTTATAAGTTATTTCCCATATTTTATGGGGAAAATGATTAATAAATTGGTTAATTTTTAATTTGATTGATGCTTTGTTAGGTACAATAAATATTATTTTTAAATTTCCACTTGATCGCTGAATAGGTTGTGGTAGAAATAACGACTGGTCATTGGTCTCGTTCTAACTTGAGATAACTTGAATTAATATACTCGCAAATGAAGTACAGTCAAGTTATCTATTAGACCTTATAATCTAAATAGATTAATTGATTTAAATGTCATCAGTTTCTTTGGCCGACAATTAACAAGGATGACATGTGGCTAACACAACGACCAACCTCTTTTATGCTCTCTAACTAAAAGTCAGACACCCATTAGAGTTGGCTAGACTGAGGGGATTCCTAAAAATCCTCACTTCTTAATCCCAGCCTTCACCGAGATTCGAACTCGTGATCCCTCTGTTCAGAGGTCAGGCGCTTTACCACTCAACCACAATGCCACCTTGAATACGGTACAAGAAAAATGACCGCAACAAACGAAACTAGTTTAAAAGTATTACTTTTTTATTTTTTTAAGTTTACTAACTTGTCCCGGACGATTTCCTCCATGCTGAAAGTTTCATTGGCCTTGATGCTGTGCGTTTGTAAACTTCCTTGAGGAGGCTCGTATCTAAGACTAAACTAAAACAAAACGGAGACATTGCCGATCAGAAGATCAAACCAAAGTTTACACAGACTCAAGTTACACTGCAGTAGAGTTAAGATAAAGAGGAATGTATTAGATCAACAATCTTTACGAAAATGATTTTTCTCTCCACCATTAGAAAAATTTTAATTTGTAAAGCAGGGTAATTTGTACATATTGTGTATAGCTTTTTTCTCGCATACGTATTCTCGGACCTTGTGGAAACTTTACATAATTATTTGTTGTACTTGACAAAACATAAACTTAACAAACAATTAATCAATTAATTATTAGTAATTAATTATTTTGTTTGTATCGATCAAGGGCAAAAAATGCTACTTAATTAGATGTGGCTGTATATATGGATTAATAACCCTTTTTACCTTGATTAACTAATTATTCTCCGTCTTCCGCTTTTGGATCAAGTTGAAATTGAGTACAATTATTGCAGTCGATTAAAATACATGAAGTAATAATAAATGGAATAATTAGTTCATTAATATTTGGTAATTACTTTGGTTTTAAGTAGAAGAAAAGGGAGATTATATATTCAGTATTAAAATATATACCAGTTATTTTTTGTTTTCTTAAAATATTGCTTTTTGTTGGAAGACGGATCTTTCAATATGTCGTCCTATTATTTAATTTGTCTATTTTGTTCAAGATCTCTCCCAATCTTTTTATTTTCGCCTTTAATGTTATCTTTTATGGGTCACTAATATTTCCACCACATTTCTTTATATTGCCTTCTCATTCTAACTTACTTAATTATACTGTTACAAGGATTAATACAAAATCTTTAGAATTTTTGAAACGAAAATGCAAACCAGGAGCAGAGAACTGTCATTAACTTTTGGTGTTGAAATCAACCAACAAGGTGGGAAGTAGAAACGAGGCGGGTCTTACCGTGGTGTTTCTGTAGGAGGTAAGGCACAAGGTCAAGACTGGGTCGCCATGGAGCAACCGTGGGAGAGAAAACACGAACCTCTTGCCCATTGATGTGAACTCTATATCATGAAAACATTGAAAAGTACACAGCCAAACTTACTATCTTATCTTATCGTGTCTTATCTTATCTTATGTACTCTACATCATTCACAGAGCTTCCGTTTCAAATTCAAATGGTCATCTTTCAGACCTTGCTATCTATAGGGCGCATGGAGTGAAGATCATCTCTTTTTACGGTGGACGTTTAGCAAGAGTGTCATGTGGCCAGCACAAGGACCAACAGACTTTGTTTTCGCCTACTCATGTCATTTTTCAGGGTTAGGGGCTACGGGCTTGTTAGTTTAAAAAAAATATTTAAAAAAAACAGAGCATGCTGACGAGTGTAGAGATCGTGTGTGTGTGTGTTTTTGTGTGAATATTATATGTGTTCTATTTACCTTCTTTCGATAAAGTTCCAGTCACCAAAAGAAAGTAAATTTTTAGCATTTTCTTTCTTTTCATTTTATTTATCCGGTTTTCACTCAAAAAATAGTCACCAAGCTCTAGTTCTCGTTCGAAACGAGACTTGATGAGCTCTTCCTATAGACAAGTTAAATAACTGTTGCTAGCGTCACAAGACATTGTCCTGAGTTACCGTTTCAAACGTTGTGGTCTTTAGGACAGATGATGGCCCACGGCTAACGAGGGTGTCATGTGGCCAGCACAACGACCAATCGCCTTTGCTTTTCCCCCAAGAAGAGCAGAGGCGCCCGAAAATCCCGAAATTAAAAAATCCGAGTCTTCACCAGGATTCGAACCCCGGACCTCGGTTCGGAAACCAAGCGATTTACCACTTAGCCACTGCGCCTTGTAATAATTCTGAGGTAGGACATAAAAAACGCACTCTACTACGGTAGGACATAAACATAAAGACGCACTGTACTACAGTAGAGCTATCGGGATTCTATAGGGCAGTGACGTCCAAACGTATATCTGCGGGTCATATTCCAACCGTCGTGAGATGTGATTCGGCGTTCCCACAGTGCAAAGCTTTGCTTCTTTCTTAATGCGACCCTTGCCGAAAATGTCAAAATGGTCACATGGCTGAAAACAAACTAATAAGCGCAACTCTTAAATAATGTTAGTTATATGTTTATATGGACCGCGTTTTTAATCTAATGAATTAATACAACAAAGTTTACCAACATTTAATTATACTGACTCTTTAAAGTGTGATACCAGAGCATGCTGATGAGTGTAGAGGTCGGTGTGTGTGTGTTTGTGTGAATATTATGTGTATATTATTATGTATTTACCTTCTTTATCATTGGCTTTCGATAAAGTTCCAGTCACCAAAAGAAAGTAAATTTTTAGCATTTTCTTTCTTTGCATTTTATTCAAGAATCCAGTCACCTGTTATGCTAGAGGAACAATTTATTGTTACATAATTGTTAGTATTAGCACACATATGTCAATAGACACACATATTATACTTAAAAAAAAAAGCTAATACGAAGAGTAATATTATCAATTAGTTTGAATCAGTCATGTAATTAAATTTGTATTAGATCTCTACCAACATCAATAAATCTGTGCGATTATAATTATTTTACAAACTGAATTTGTTTAGCGCTATTCCATGCTTTAAGCTTTCTCACTACGCTGTGATCCTATCACTTGTCTGGACCAGTTGGGAAAAATGGGGACGGGGGAAAAGAAAAGGATATCTGGTAGAATATTTTACCGTATTCACTTTTTAAAAGCATTTATTTAAAAAGGGGAGATCGACCTGCATTTGAACTAATAACTCATGCCTCTTTTAAGCCGACATACTGACCACTCTGCGAGGTGCATATGTGACAAACTTACTTTAAAGGGGCGATTTTTAAAGGGAACTAATTCAGACAGCCAAGTGCAATTTCTTTTCGTTATTCGAGACATTAAACAAAATAGTTAATTACCAATAGTTAATTAACTAATTGCTGAATGAATTTTTAAAATGGTGCTTTGTGTTGAGAGGTCAAAGAAATAATTGTGCAAAATTTCAGCTGGAACAAAAAAAAACGTTAACATACTTTTAAAAAGACAGACAGACAGACAGACAGAGCGAGTTGATACAATCTTTGTAAAAATAGTGTCATCTATTGTTTCAACCAATAAAAGGTAAGTGCACATCTATCCCTCCATTTATCCCCTCAATCCACGTGCTAGATCAATAATTTAACAGCTAACCTAGGCACATACCAAAACTATCCCATTTGACAACCTCAGATGATATAGAGAAATGTGTTTGAATTATGACACGCAATTGCATTGCCTGCTTTGCTATCTGCTAAATATCTAGGTCAAAGCAGGGTCTGTTCTAGCTTTAAGCAATGTGAACTTCCACTGTCCATCTTCGGACTTCAAGACACGCTTTACTTAATACCCTATTGAAAATAATCTAGATCTAATGCTCGATACGACGATAGTCACAGTGTCGATAGACCTGGTCTGGAGATTATCTCTAAATCAACACATTTGTCGATAGACCTGGGCTGGAAATTGATCTCTAAATCAGTACCCGTCAGAAAATCACTTTATTTAACATATATATATATATATATAGATATATATAGATATATATATATATATATAGATATATAGATCTATATGGATGGCTGCCTGGTCGTGCGGTTTGCGCGCTAGACTGTCGTTCGGATTTATCGACGGTCGAGGGTTCAAACCCTGCCCGCTCCCATCCCCCGTCGTCCTGCGGGAGGTTTGGACTAGGAAGTAAACCATCTTCAACTCTGAAGGAACATCCGAAATATGTAAAACATTTTACAAAACATTTTACAAAACATTGGCCACCTTCAGTCGTAGAACGACTATGGTTCATCTCGAACACTTTTTCTTGTGTCTGCCTGTGAAGCTTTATTTTGGAGAGACATATATTCTTATCTTATATAATACAGACGTTACTTCAAAAAAGAAGATGATTACGTCCTACGCGTAATGCCTCTTATCATGTATGTTAACCAATGACTTAAATTCAGCTAAGTCACTAGTTTTCCTGGCTAGCTCAGGCAACCCATTCCATGCTCTAATAGCACTAGGGAAGAAGGAGTATTTGTACACATTTGTCCTAGCATATTACTGCAGTATATACAAACTTGTAATTAGCATTGAACTATTTTTAATAACCTGCTTTTGTCTCTTTAGAAATAATGTATATTCTACCTCTTTATTTTGTTGAAATTGTAATGCCACTTTGTTTTCCAATACCTTATTATACAACCTTTCAAAGATAGTGCATTTCGGTGCGTAGTTAAAGTTAGTAAGGAAAAATGGTGATTAGAATCAGCATGGAATTATACTAAAGAATCAAGAGAAACATAAACAAAATATTGTAAAAAACGACAATACCTAATTTGTAAAACTTATCGAGCGATTGATTTTCTCTTAATAACTAATAAATGTTAGGTTTAAAAATAGAAATGTTTGACCCCGCCAACCTATTTCCCTTATGTCCAGTTATTTCTCTCGATCCCAGTCATCTTAGTTACGCCCAGTCGTCTCTCTCACGCCCAATCATCTCCTTTACGCACATTCATCTTCTTTACGCCCAGTCATCTCATTCACGCCCAGTCGTCTCTCTTACGCTCATTCATCTCTTTTACACCCTGTCACCTAACTCATGCCCAGACATCTCTTTTGCGCCCTGTCGCCTAACTCATGGCCAGTCATCTCTATTACGCCCAGTCTCCTAACTCATGCCCAGACATCTCTTTTGCGCCCTGTCGCCTAACTCATGGCCAGTCATCTCTATTACGCCCAGTCGCCTAACTCATGCCCAGTCATCTCTTTTACACCCTGTCGCCTAATCCATGCCCAGTCATCTCTTACGCACAGTCGCCTAACACATTCCCAGTCATCTAATTTACGCCCATTCGCATAACTCATTCCCAGTCATCTCTTTTACGCCCAGTTGCCTAACTCATGTCCAGTCATCTCTTTTACTCCCAGTTGCCTAACTCATGCCCAGTCATCTCTTTTACGCCCAGTTGCCTAACTCATGCCCAGTCATCTTCTTTTACTTCCAGTCGCCTAACTCATGCCCAGTCATCTCTTTACTCCCAGTCGCCTAACTCATGCCCAGACATCTCTTTTACGCCCAGTCGCCTAACTCATGCCCAGTCATCTAATTTACGCCCAGTCGCCTAACTCATGCCCAGTCATCTAATTTACGCCCAGTCGCCTAACTCATGCCCAGACATCTCTTTTACGCCCAGTTGCCTAACTCATGCCCAGTCATCTAATTTACGCCCAGTCGCCTAACTCATGCCCAGTCATCTAATTTACGCCCAGTCGCCTAACTCATGCCCAGTCATCTAATTTACGCTTAGTCTTCGCTCTCATCTCCAGTCATTGAGTTTATTTTGTCACGTGACTACGTTGACTCAGCGGTCAACACGAGTGTGAAGTGAGCGTACAGATGTGGACGTGTTGGGATAGGAAGTATCTGGATGCTTAGTTTTGGCTTATTTGTAAAAACAAAATATTGAATTTCAATAACACTGTTAAATTTAAAATTCTCAAAAACGGAGCAATATAAAAATAAATACACAAAAGTGTGCGGCTGATTTAGAAATACACACAGGCGTTTTGTTTTCTTCAACCATCTCTTATGAAAAAGCGGCATTCACATACTTCCTGTTCCGCTAAGGGAAACAACTTATATACAACATTACGTCACATATTGATACACTTTTTAAAACCGAAACAAAAACGTTACATGATATTCAGTGTTGTAGACATGGCTATGAAGCCCACCAGCCCACTCGCATTGAAGCCCACAAGCCCACTCTGGGACAAGGACTGAATGAACTGTAAGTGACCGTTTAACAAAATAGTTTAGTAGACAAACTAGATCTAACACCTAGTGCTAGTTATACTAACAGACTAAATCGGATGTGTTCAATCGTACTCTACAACACTAGTTGTAATGTTCAGCTAGATTAGAGAGTCTAGACTAGTCTATAGTCTAGTTCATTGATACCCAAGCTTATTTATCCTGGAGAGGGTGGGGGGAGAGATTTAGATGTCCGGCACTCGTGTCACAAGCCACATCAGCGAAACAAAAGGTCAAGGTCAATGAAACGTAGCGTGTCTAGCTTTATTTAGCACAGTGGTCAAGAGTATTGAGAGTATGACGAAGTGGACCAGCAGTCTTTAGAATGGACATCGCTGATCTATATATTTGTCAATTTAAAAAAAACAAAAAAACAACAACAATATATGCATGTAGATCAACGTTTCAGTTGATCGAGTTTCGACGTAAGCCTACGTTTCAGTTGATCGAGTTTCGACGTAGGCCTACGTTTCAGATGATCGAGTGTTGATGTAGACCTACGTTTTAGTTGTCCGATTTTATTTTTTTTTTTGTTAAATGTACGTTCCAGTTGACCAAGCTGCGATGAAGGCCTACGTATACGTTTCTATACTTAGCTTACATAGATCTGTGTTTCAGTGTGTTAAATTCGTGTTAGGCCTACGTATCAGTACATAAAGTCAGATGTACGCTTGTGTTTCATTTCATCAAGTTTCTATGCAGACCTACGTTTGTTTGTTTGTTTTTTTACAAAGTTGTGATAGGTATACAGTTCCACGTCTTATAGATTTTGAAAGTTTATTTATTTATTGACTTAATCCTTTTTTTTTTACCTTTACATATCCCTTAGTCCGTTGGGGCACCATGCAAGACTTGTCGACCGTCTTTCTCCATTCCTCCCTTTTTTTTTTGCCTTGTTTAGAACCTCTCTCCATGACAGGCCCGTCCATTCTTTAATGTTGTCCTCCCATCGCTTTCTCTGTCTGCCTCTTCTTCTTTTACCTGGCACTGTTCCCTGAAGGAAGGTCTTTTCGAGCCCCGTAGATCCTGTAGGTTTTAAGCTTTCGTCTTTTTAGAATAGTTAGCAGGTCTTCATGGGCTCCTATCGCTGCAGTTACCCTGTCTCTGATTTCTTGGTTTGTGATGCGGTCTTTGAATGTGATGCCTAGGATCCTTCTGTAGCATCTCAATTCCATTGCTAGGATCCTCCTCTCCAGCTCTGCATTCAACGTCTACGACTCGCAAGCATATAAAAATGTGGCCATGACCAGGGAGCGCATCAGTCTGATTTTGGTGCCGAGGGCTAAGCCCTTGTCTTTCCATATTATTATAATCCTACGTTTCAGTAAAGATAAGTCGAGGTCGATTAGTCTTTATCCAAAGTCTAGAAGAAAGAACTTGATCGGCTTTGAACGGGCAGTTCTTAGACACAAGTTACTAGGAGACTGCTAGCCAGCATTAAAAGATATATATTTGTATCCTAAATTCTATCAACTGGTAGGCTGTTATGTTTTATATGTTTTTATTGTGATTCTATGTTCATTTTACAATTCTATTCAGCTCCAAATTCTTCATGGGAACTGGAGCCTGGACATGGAACTCTAAACGAATCTTTCAAAATATAATCTTCTAAACTTAAATTTGGTCTAGACAATCTTTACCTTGAACACATATAGCGAGTAATAAATGTTGTTATGCTGTATAAAGAAGGAATTATTTTTCGTTGTTAACTTTTTGTATGTTCTTTCTTTATTCTCAAGTCTTTCTTGAAAAAGCAGGAGTAAAAGAATGATTATTGCATGGATTGGTCTTGTCTTATGTCAGTTCACACCAGAGACTTTCTCGACCAGAGGTAATATAGAAATTAATGCATGACAAACAACAAAAACAACAACAAAAACAGCATCAGTAACACAAAAAAACCATTACAATTAACTACAGCAAAAGCAACAACAATAACAATAGCATAAAACAACAACAACAGCAACAGCAGCTATAAAATCATCAACAGAAACAACCACAACAGCGGCGACAATAACAACGATGACAACATCAGTAACAACAACAGCAGAAGAAACAACAAGATTGACAGACTTGAATTGAATGCTAGAGACATTGCCCAGATGGTCAAGCTGGCAAATGTTTTGTGAAGAATGAAAGGAAGAAAGGAAGGCTGTGGGAAATATACTAGGCTCACACCTTTTCACGGCCACTAATATGGCACACCTTTTGCAAGCCTGCAGCCAACATAAAAAGGCAAGCCCTAACCCGGAACCCCCAAGGAAAGAAGAATAGGGGACGGCCCAGGAATACATGGCGCAGCGATTTTGAAGCAGAGCCCAAGCAGATGGGCAAGAAGTGGGGACAGTTGGAGAGACTCGCCCAGAACCGAGATGCCTGGAAGAAGCTGGTTGATGGCCTATGTCCCAGATGGGACCACATGCATAGACGAGATGGGATGAGATGGATATGGAAAAAAACAATTTTTTTAATAAAAAAAATAATTTCTGTGTGATTTATGAGGTCGATTGTTTTGGCTCAGCGTACGGACCCCCAACCCTCCCCTTTTCTCTCGTCATCAACTTTTAGGCAAATAGTTGTTATATTATATAACAAAACCTTTACCTATCCCTTAGTCTGTTGGACCGTTGGGGCACCTGGGAAGATTTGTCGACCGTCTTTCTCCATTCTTCCCTGTCTTTTGCCTTGTTTAAAACCTCTTTCAATGGTAGGCCCGTCTATTCTTTTATGTTGTCCTCCCATCGCTTTCTCTGTCTGCCTCTTCTTCTTTTTCCTGGTACTGTTCACTGGAGGAAGGTATTTGCGAACCCCGTGGATCTTGTAATGTAGCTAAAGGTTTTAAGCTTGCGTTTTTGTTTACGATAGTTAGCAGGTCATTGTGGGGTCCCATCGCTGCAGTAATCCTGTCTCTAATCTCTTGGTATGTGATGCGGTCTTTGAAAGTGTTGCCTAGGATCCTTCTGCAGCAAAACAAAACACTATATTTTAAATAACCGTCTCGACTGACGGGCCGAACCAGGTGAGGGTCAGCCAGAGCTAGACATCTGATGAAACTATGGTCTCTGTCCACCGCCAGCATGTGAAGTCTAGTTGCGGCTGCATGGCGCTCAAGTCGAATTGGACTACCAGGGCCATCAGGTGTCACCTAGCAAACGCCGTGGAACGTTTTGGAGCACTGTGGGCCATGTAGAGCACACTGGTCATCCACTGCACTCCAAACCAACACCAGTTGTCTGCAGTGGCGTAGCTAGGGTGGGGGGAGGAGGGGGGAGAATTTGAAAATCCCCCAGGGCCCCCACTTAAGGGGGCCCCCAAATGAGTATTTTTTACATTAGAAATAAATAATTACGCAAAAAGTAGGGGCCCTCCCAAAAAGGTCAATCCCCCCCGGGCCCCTAAGCAATGGAAAATTCCTAGCTACGCCTCTGGTTGTCTGGACTCTGTTCTGCCACTGGATTCAGTTGGTAAGGGGCAAGAGAGTGAGAGTGGCGCAGCGCTAATCTCTTCACTTTCATAAACTTTCATCGTGCAAGCCTCATTCTCATCTCCCACTTGTTAAGCAGCTCAAAGTTAATTGTGTGTGTGTGTGTTTTTTTAACAGTCAATATCACGGCACTAAGCACTGAGTTCTTACTGGCCTTCCCAAGACTTCAATACACGAAAATCAATCTTCTCATGTATACAAGAGCCGATGTGATTAAGGTAAGCGAAATTTGATTTTTTTTTTAAAAGTGCATCTGGATTTGCGTGTGATTAAATGACATACATTTATTGTAGATGTTGTGTTTAAAGCTACCAGAAAACTTCATCCCAAAAGCGGACAAAATGAAGGATAAAATGCTGACTAAGCCTGACGAAGTAGAACGAAATGCAGGACAGTCGGACAAAGGAGTAAAATAAGATAAGATAATTTTTACTGATCCAATCAAATGGAAATTCAGTTTGACTGTAATTGACAACCTTAGCGTAGCTACTGTACAATGCGGGCAAATCCTAACAAAAAAACCCGGAGGACTAAGAGGCGGACAATCTGACAAAGGAGAACAAATGGAGGATAGGAGAGGGACTAAAAAGGAGGACAGGAAAACAAAGCCTTACAAAGGAGGACGAACAATGACAAGAAAAAACTGTAACCTCTGCTTACAATCAATTTGATAAATGATGTCAGTGATAAGACTAAACTACCATTGTAAGTAACCCATTTCTCAGATTAAGTGACTTTTCACAGTAGCTTATCACTAGCGCAAATAAACTTGTATGTTTTGTGTCTTTAGAGAATACATTCTTATGTTTGTGTCTACAATATGTTACTCTCCGAAGTAATGTTTGATAAATTCCAGTAGGCAGTCGGCGACGTAGAAGCCAGTATCCCATTGATCGTTTAGAAAGGCTTTTATCCAGCGACCAGGGTTGGACCCGGAGCTCTTCCCCCCAAGTCCTGCCTGAAGGCTACAACAGTAAACGACAAAAACCGAGCATGGGATCCGTACCGCGTACACCGCGCACCTCGCCCCGGAACGGGCCTGCTCGCTATAAGCACAGCATTGTGGAACGGTGTGGCGGTTTTTTGGACTGGGTTACCGGGCTACTAGATCCAACCCCACGCCGAGTGAGATAAAAAAAAAAAAATCTCACCCAAGGTAGTCCGGAAGGGGCCTTGATTGCTTCCCGTTCTTAGCTATCTAGTTCCACTACTAGACGTTTCCAAGGAGGCGACGGTTTCTAAATTCTCCGTAGTAATAGAACAGCGAACTTCAATGTACATTTTATTCACATGGTACTTTGTGAGAAGAAAACATCTTACAGGTGTCTGTTGTATTTATGTATATTTTTCTGTTGTGTTGTCTGTAAATGAGAAAAGAGTCCTTGTAATCACAACAAATTTCCGTAAGGATCAATAAAGCGGTCTTAATCTTAGTCTTAAAGAGTACACATCTCTCTTTTGTCTCCTCTGCGTTGGAAGGGGAGAACAGGCTTTCGACATATTCTGTGGAATGCAAGCAAGAAATGTCGAGATCTTAAAGACCGCCAAGTAACTAGTTTTGTTTCTCATCAGACTTTTCAAAATTTCTGCTACTGACTGCTACTGTATGTGACCCAAAAGTTTAAATGATTTGTATTCGAAGCTTTAAAGTAAAAGTAAATGTCTTTTTTTTTCAGACCTTGCAATTTATATATATTTATAGCTTTTATATAGCGCTACTTTCATGCTTATAGCATGCTCAGAGCGCTTTGGTTCAATCTCAGTTGTGGACCAGAGGGGGGAGGGGGTATCTAGAAGAAGGATTTTCTGTGCTGCCTTCATGCGAACTGTAAACACAACTCTGCCCGAGTCGGGTGTCGAACCTCGAGCACCCATCATTGGTAGCCAAGCCAAGCCAAGTTAAAGCGCACTTAGCCTCTCGACCACGCTTCCCATGTAGCCGGCACACCGATCAACCGCCTCTATTTCACCAACGTAGGTCCGGTCCCCATTAGAGTTGGGTGAGGTCAGGGGCGTCCTGAAAAGTTAAATGGGTCAGTACAAGATCAGAGCGCAGAGAGAATGCTCTAGAACAGGGGTGGGCAACTTTTTTTGTATCGAGGGCCACATTAAGAAAAATTTGGGAATGGGGGGCCGCAGATAAATATATTTAAGTACTTACAACTTTGAAAATACGCTAACTGTGTATAATGTCTTTTAATTCATATTTATACCGTTACGGTGTTATACATTCACTTTTCATTTTTCACACTCCCAATTAAGGAATTACAACGTATTTTACGATTTAAAAAAATAGCTATTGTCTTTTTATATCACAACATTTCACCACAAATGCACCGCTGTACACAATGTGAAGTATTTAACTGTTTACACTAGTGCGTAACGTTTCCGAACAGTGAAACAAGCTTACTAGTTGTGATCCTTGTGACTGCCTTCATGCGCTCTGTCAGCATCGACCTGTGATTACACTTGCTTAGTTTCCACAAGAAAGTACATGTTCACACATGTGTATTTGTACCCAAATAATGTGAACGTTTAACTGCAAAGCTTTTTAAGTGTGGAAATACAGTTTCTGGCATTCTAAAGCACTTGCCTGTGCAGTCACTCGACTTGTATGGTAGCTATGAGGCACTACGCCGGACGGCTAAGTTTCTTGCCAGAGCACTACGGGAGGACTAGTCCTTCCTGCTCTGATTTTTCAATAGGAGTTCATCTCAGGCATTCTAAAACTCCCGCGGAAGAAATGACTGGAACTTCTCTTTCAGGTCATAATTTGCTTGGAGTTGTGTCTCCTGGAGCTGATGGTATTGAAAACTGGTTGTTGATATCTTTACATTTGCTTTTATAAATTACACAATTAAAGAATCTAAAGTAGTCTTGTAGTCTCAAACATTTCACTAGATATAGTTTTTCTAGCTTACAAGGGCGGCGGGATACAAGTTTGAGACCAAAAGAAAAATCCGCTGCTGATGACAAGCGTAGACGGCGAAAAGAAAATCTAAATCGACCACCTTCGGACAATGGTTATACTTGCGACAGTTGAGATAAAATATGTAGTTCGCCGCTGGGTCTGCGTAACCAAAGGAAGGACTGCTTTTACTGGCTTGTCTTGAGAAATAGGAAAGCTTTGTTTAAAAGGATTTAACATGCACTACATTTTAGGCAGAGAAATACTTTGTTTCTATCTCTTCAAGTACTTTACAGATCTGCATATGGTTAATTCCCTCAACTTCATTTCATTATGCCCAATGTGTTATGTTGAAATGTTAGTCATCTTTGTGCAAACTTTCCTGTTTAAAGTTTACGGTTGGGATATTCTTTATTTTAAAAAAATGTTTTTCTCAGTCAAAGATCGAGCTCCATCGGTTGTTACACTTGCCACCTGAGACTGAGTGTATTGAAGTATAGCCAATGAGAATAATCTTCGTTTACATGAAACTTTTTATAATTAGAAAGTTACTATAATTTTTAGAGAATATTTAGAAATATGTTAATATATTTGCATTTGTATATGTGTATACTGTGGTCACACCTAATTTCTGAAGGTGTTCGCGGGCCGCATAAAACACTCCGGCTGGCTGCATGTGGCCCGCGGGCCGTAATTAGCCCACCCCTGCTCCAGAAGAACGGAAACGCGTTATACACAAAATGCTATTTAAAAACAATATATTTTGATTGGTCTATGTTTAAGGTAAACGTATACTTAACAAACCCAGGAAGCTCTAACCATAGCAAGCTCAACGAGGTTTTAGTACAGGGATCAATGCCAGTTCAATATCATCAAAGCACGACCGAATTGTAAGTCTCTGTTGTTAGAATTTGTTTTCAACAAAAATTGTGTGGCTACTAAAATACTACATATTCCGCCTCATTTGTTGTAATAACGCTGTCTAAGCAGTATCCATAAGGTGCGTTGGTCCGACCACATACAAGACACAGAAATCTTAAAGCTGTCTGTGACATAATGGGGAAATAACTATTTTTGATTATTTGTAAAGACAGGAGTGATTCCCCTTATGTAGTTTATAAAAGGCCTTGCAAGCTGGTAACTCAGGAGCAAGTGGCAACTAAGCACAGTTTGCAAGGCCTTTTATAAACTACATAAGGGGAATCACTCCTGTCTTTACAAGTAATCAAAAATAGTTATTTTCCCATTATGTCACACTGTCCAACATGAGCAGTGTCAATGCGACAGTGAAAAGGTCCCAACTTCGATGGGCGGGACATGTAGCCCGCATGTCAGACAATCGCCTTCCAAAGCGACTTCTGTACGGGGAGTTGTGTGCAGGAAAGTGCTCCCAGGGAGGTCGATACAAGCGCTATAAAGACACTCTCAAGAGCTCCTTCAAGAAATGCGATATCGACATTCACGGCTTGGAAGCACTAGCTCTTGATCGCTCCCCAAGGCGTGAATCTGTCAGTCTCAGAGTCTCGAGATTTGAAGCAAGAGGAGTGGCCAGAGAGAGAAATATGTATATATATATATAGAGAGAGAGATGGTTATTGTTTTATAACAGAAGTACGTGGTTAGCTGTGTACAGTGTATATATATAAGCAGTGCACATAGTTTAGACCTTTAACATTTTTAAAGTGAACTAGCATATAATTTGTTTTTCATTTAAGATCTAAACCAGTATAGAAATAAATATAAACAAAATACTGTAACGAAAGAATTTTCGAACAGAATCAACATTGTTTATTACTGTTTAAAGAGAAAGGAACTGCAAGTATGTAATTAATAAATTTAAATGTTGGCTTTAAAAAACATAGTGTGCTGAATTTGCGAAAAAAATACATTTTTGGTGAATTTGACCGCTGCGATTTTCATCGTGAAAATGTGTTGTTGTTTTTTTTGCTCTAGTGTTGTGTTAAGACATTAGTGACCAGTGAGTCCATCATCAGAACTTTGAGATATTTTGTTAGTGACCAGTGAGTCCATCATCAGACCTTTGAGATATTTTGTTAGTGACCAGTGAGTCAATCATCAGAACTTTGAGATATTTTGTTAGTGACCAGTGTGTCCATCATCAGAACTTTGAGATGTTTTGAGAACGTTAAGTTATTTGTTACTATTACAAGCGATGGTCTTCTGTTCCGAAAATTCAGAAAGATCTTGTGTTTTATTTTGTTATTCTCTCATATCTGATGGAAAAGCCCCCTAGGTAATGAGCCCTAAACCTTATGGGATCTCACTTGTGACACTTTTGATTTCACTATTGACCGCCCTTTTCTCTTACTTAGCCTGTACGCTATTACCCATACTCAGGGCGACGTGGCCGAGTGGTTAAGCGCCTAGCTTCCAAACCTGGGGTCCTGAGTTCAAATCTCAATGAAGATTGGTTTTAAAAATTTGGGATTTTTAGGGCGCCCCTGAGTCCACCCAACTCTAATGGGTACCTGACATTAGTTGGGGATAATAAAGGCTGTTGATCGCTATGCTGACCACGTGCCACTCTACTCTTTATCCGCTGACCAAAAGAAACAGATGACCTTAACATCATCTGCCCTATAGATCGTAAGGTCTGAAAATGGTACTTTTTTTTTATACTTTTCATCCAAACGCACTCTGAAGCTAGTAATCTGGTCGTCTCATTTCTATGATGCAATCATCCTGCATTTTTGACCAGAGATATGCCATTGAAGGAATACAGTCACCTCAAGTGCTTGCTGCTGACCAGTGACCAACCGTTCGGCGTTTTTGTCCACTTGTATGATGGAAACGATTTTTTGAGCAGCTTCATGGCGCTTCCAGTTCAGGCTTTTGGGAAAGTTTATATGGTCATCACTCACCTGTAAGTACTGACCTAACACTCCTTTTTCATTGGTGCCATGTGGTGACCAATACTTGTAGTTTTTATTGAATCAACCGAATTATTTAATCTATTTTTCAAGATAAAAAGATGCTAAGGATGTCTATATCTTTTGTTTTTATTAAATTAACCGAATCATTCAATCTCTGTTTTAAGATAGGAAGATGCTTAGGATGGCTATATATTTTGTTGTAGTTTTCGTTGAGATTAAAGTTATTGCTCTTAAGCTAGTGCTACTGTTGTTTGAAAATGGAGTTTTTGTAAGTATGGATTTACTGCATTTAGGCCAGTGCTATTATTTAGAATGGAGTTATCACCTTTAGCTTAGTATTTCACAATTTCTTTTAAAAATGTGTATGTACCCCTTTTATAATTCTTTCAATTCTATAAACCCCCCACTTTAAAAAAATGGATTCATTCAACAATAAAATATATTTTTGTTCTCTTTTTGTTTTGTTAGTACTGACACAAAATAATAATAAATGAATGCTACGATAATGACATATTTCACCTAACGAATAAATCGATTTAAAAATTAACCAATTTTCACATCATTATTTCTAATGAATTATTTTATTTTAGTTCGAAACAAAAAATGAAATAAAATCTTCATAAATGATTATGTAGTTGACTAATTGTACATTGGAGTTCCCAGATATTTTTTAAAAAGTATTTTTATAATTTGCTTGTTACAATCTAACTTTTTAATTTCGTATTCCATTAGTAAAAGTTTTAATAACTTTTTGTTACGGAAGCTCATAAAATATAAGCAATCGGTACAATGCAAAAATAACATCGGTATTTATTATATTGTAATTTTGATATAGGAGGCGCAGTGGCTGAGCGGTAAAGCGCTTGGCTTCTGAATTGGGGGTCTCAAGTTCGAATCCTAGGATTTTAAATTACGGGATCTTTGGGCGCCTCTGGAGTCCACCCAGCTTTAATGGGTACCTGATATTAGTTGGGGAAAAAGTAAAGGCGGTTGGTCGTTGTGCTGGCTACATGACACCTTCGTTACCCGTAGGCCAGTGAAACATCTGCCGTATAGAACACAAGGTCTGAAAGGGGGACGTAATTATATATAACTGACATAATGCATGCCTGTTTCCAGGAAACGACCATTTCTCATAGTCATGGCTCAGCGGAAAACGAAACTCTTTGTCTCACTCAGTATCGATCCCGTCCATGATCTAGTGGTGGACGGGGAAATCCATCCAGTCGGCACCCATAACTGGAGAACAATACAGCTGGACAGGTATGCTGATATCTTCATTGGAATATTTCTTGGGTGATTGTTATTTGTTAACACTTGTAGGAAGTCTCTCTTTTGGATTGGGATTTCATTTTCGTTTACGATAGTCGAATGCTTAATTTTGCATGTTTTAACAAGACTCGTTGGTCTCTTAGTTATTGTTTGTTTGTAGACATACAGCCGAACTGAGACATTTAGCCAAGCTGAGACATTCAGCCAAACTGAGACATTCAGCCGAACTGAGACATTCAGCCAAACTGAGACATTCAGCCAAACTGAGACATTCAGCCAAACTGAAACATTCAGCCAAACTGAGACATTCAGCCAAACTGAGACATTCAGCCAAACTGAGACATTCAGCCAAACTGAGACTGTATTGATGCAATCGCCCCCAACCCACCAAATCGGCCTACACACTAGAGGGAATGGGTGACATAGCTAGGGCGTAGCCAGGGTGTGTGGAGGAGGGGGAGAATTTGAAAATCCCCCCCCCGGGCTACCACTTGTTGGGGGCCCCCAAATGAGTGTTTTTTTTTACATTTAAAATTAAATATTACTCAAAATGCAGAAGCCCCTAAGAGGTCAGGCCCCCAGGCCCCCAAACGATGGGAAATTCCTAGCTACGCCCCTGGCGACATAACTCAACCATAGGTTAAACTATAAATCATTGGTATATATTATTAATGTAAATAAAGAATTCGAATATAGATTGTGTGATTTCTCTACTATAATTCACCCTCCCCCCTCTTTAGGGGGGTCGATTGAGTGGTGAGAGCGATCCCCCCCCCACTCGATCCGCCGGTTTAGCAGAGTGGTTGCTGAATTGGTTTGATAAACCTGGGCCATGAGTTCGAATTCAAGTAGTCACTTTGTTTTAATTTTTTAAACACTTCTTATATTGTTTGTCTTGATCTATTACAAATTGAATGACATAACTGATCCAAACTAATTGATACAACTAAGCTTAATATTAGTTAGCTTTTTTTGTGTTTTTATTTAAAGTACTTTTGTTAAAATATTTTCTTGTTTACTTCATATGTTTACTTTTTTGTGACTTGAAAGAAAACAAAAAAGTCATTCTTACCATAAGGTATACAATGTGTTAAGTGTGGCTGAGTGACAAAAGTCGCTTGGCTATTTATCAAAGTATTTATCACGTGGGCTCGAGTTTAAATCCCGGACTCAAAAGGGGTGGTGTTTGCTGAGCGCTTAAAGGCAGCACGGAAACCTGCTTCCAGATAGACCCTCCCTAAGACTTTCCACCAGAAACAGTTGACCAGAGTGATTGCTCTAAGCGTACACATTGTGGTGACAGGTGACACTAAGTATGTGAAGCCTCAGGCTAATCTGTAAGGATCTCAGAGGATGTTTTGCACCAAAAAAGAAGCAATACATATATATATATATATATATATATATATATATTTATATTTCATGTTATTTTAAGATGTATAATGGACGTATTGTCTTAAGAAAAAAAAAACACAATTTTCTTTTTCATGTTTTACATTGTTTCTACTTTTTTTCTTTTTCTTTTTTTTTTTTTGTATTTTTCTATCTTTCCATTATTTTTTTTTAAAACTTTTTTCGTATGTTTTCCCTGAACCTAGCTACCAAGCTTTCTCTTTATCAAAGTGTCTTGACGAAAGTCTTTATCCAAATATCTCACTAACAGGTATGTATATACATTCCTGGGTTGGGGGGGGGGGTTAATATATTAGCCAGTAGGATGGCTGCCTGGTCGTGCGGTTTGCGCGCTGGACTGTCGTTCACATTTATCGATGGTCGAGGGTTCAAACCCTGCCCGCTCCCATCCCCCGTCGTCCTGCGGGAGGTTTGGACTAGGAAGTAATTATCTTCAACTCTGAAGGAACATCCGAAACATGTAAAACATTTTACAAAACATTTTACAGTACTAATCCTGTCTATCGTAGGAAAGCTTGCACAATATTTAAGGAAAAAAAAAAAAGCTAGCAACAGAGAGCGAGATGTGTTGTGTCAGCACAGTAAAACAGGGGACACTCTTTATGCAGAAAAAAGGCAGTCAAGAATGAGGCACATTGAAACTTGTATAAAATAGAAAAAAAAAAGGAACACACAGCAATGTTAGTATAGAAATATAGATCTATTTAAATAATAAATAAACAGAGAGATTGTCGAATTGAGACAATAACATGTACAATATAAAAAATAAAATCATTAAAAAACAAAGCTTGGCTATAGGGAAAGAAAAGTATAAAGCGACGTTATTTAATACTTGATTCAACATCGGACGATATTATACCAATCAAGCACAGAACAATTTTGAATTGTTAAAAAAAAATGTATTATTTTTCTGAATTAGATACCGACTCTATATGACCATGTACAACTCGTTAGAGGAACTGTCAATTAAAGGATCACAGTCGTCAAAATATCAAGGTTAAAATATAGTTTGTGTGGAAACACAAGCTCAGAATCAGCCACCAGGGGTAGTTCGCTTAGTTAGGTAAAAAGGCAGTTTTCAATATTTTCAGAAAGAATATCAGAAACAATGAACTACAAACTGTCAACAACTTACAATCCTATCTCCGTCGATACAAAAAGAAGAGACGTGCTCGTGTCGAAAGTGTTGACAATATTTCTGTATTGTTAGTTTAACTAACGACTTGATACCACAAGATACAGAAATTTATTTTTATTATAAATTTCATTACATTGTTAATATCCATATGTATTCAATGAGCTGATAGTTATGAAGATATAATTAAATGGGTGACCGGTCATTTCATCCCCCGGTCACTTCATCCCACCGTTCACTTCATCCCCCCGTCATTTCATTCCCCGGTCATTACACCCCCAATTAAATATTTTTCTTTTTTCATTGTTTAATTGTGCTGTTAAGGCTTTGACTTTAAGCCCTCATTTCATCTACTATATAAATATGATTATGTCGAATGCTTTTTGATATTTTTTGACATGTTACTAATGCGTTTATAGTGTTTCCTCTTCCACTTTGCATTCTTAATCAGAAATCTTATAATATATTGTTATAGAGAATTGTACCTTAAAATTAAATCTTTGTAACAGTGGCGTAGCTAGCTATGTGTGTGTGGTGAGGACCACACGGGGCATCAAGTGGTAAGGGGCTTTATACTCAGTAGAAACTAAACACATTTTTTATTTTGTCAATCTCCTATATTTTTTCTTAAATTAAATTAAACGTAAGTTGTAGACCAGGTCGAATCATATTAACTCAATGTGTTTACACTTTCAAGTGAAGCATATGGTACATGCTTAAATTTGGCTTTAGGCAAAAAAAGCTTTACCAAACGTTAATCAAGAATTACTTGTATTTAACGATGACCCGTTTACTACTCACTGTAGGCATCACATGATAAAGAATCAGTGGAAAAAACTGATTTCGATAAAACTATTGTTAGTTTGCAAGCAATAAAACATGTAAATTCATGTTCAGTATATTCTTGTAAATTTAGATTTTAAAAAAATTGCATTACTGTAACAATAAATGCACATTATTTTATGACGACAGTCTTTGCGCTTTACAAGGAGCTGCCGCACGGAGCATCAAGTACCCTAGCCACGCCACTGCCTGTTTTGCTTTGACCCTACTTCCTGCTGCGGAGATTATGGCTACTATAACAATCTTTTAAAAACTGTAGCGTATAAGCTTTTCTTTAAGCATAAGAACGGCTGAGTTAAGATTCGATGGATCACAGAATTAAAGTGTATGCGATATTTCTAAAAGCGACTATTATAAATATTTGTGACATTATTGAAGAGAGTAAGCCCTCCAAAGAGCAGACTTGTCTATACTTTTGGCCTACAAACAAGCTACAAAATTGAAATCAGTAAAAATATAGAGTGAGCCATTTCTAAAACAAAAATGTAGCCAGCGAAACTTGTTACATTGTACCAAGAAAGACGGCTTTATGAAGACAACGACTTGATTGCTTAGCATTATTCTATGTAAACACATCCCCTTGAATTTATACGAAGTGTTCACCTCTTTACAGGAAGTAGAATTGAGAGTACCCATCCTATTGGCGTCATTTCCGGCAGTTGCAGCTCAACTCAAGACAATTGTAAAGAGGACGACTATGCTATGCCTGACCTAAGCTCAGGTACTTTGTGTATGTGTGTGTGTCGCAATTTATTATTTAGTTGTTCTAGGAACAATGGATGCGTGAATAGAAATCATATTTTAAAATCTCTAATTTTCCCCAGAAATGCTCCTGCCCGAGAGGATGTACGGGCTGAGATTTGTCATAGTGTACTCCCATCAGAGAACGGATAAGGACCTTGCTTGGGTTACGCCTTCTGAATCGAACACCACCGTCCTCTACTACTACAAGACGTCGATAAATAGATTTCATGTAAAAGAACTTGTTGTAATGAGGGTAAGTGTTAAGATCTCAAAATAAAAATGAAGCGACTGAAAATTTGACCTAAAGTTACTTCTTGCTTTACCCCTGACCTTAATTTTAAACTCTACTTCTGACCCTAATTTTAAACTCTACTTCCAAACTTAATTTTAAACTCTACTTCCAAACTTAATTTTAAACTATATCCAACCTTAATTCAAACTCTACTCCTAACCCTAATTTTAAACTCTACTTCCGACCTTTATGCCAACTCTACATCTGACCTTAGTTCTTAACTCTACTTCAGTCGGTAATCTTGAGACCCATTTGCCATTACCTTCTATTAAATGTTCACGTTGTTATTAGTTTTAAGATGTCGCCGATCTCGTCTTGTCTGACAGCTCAATTTCTTTAACCTGAATGGCTATGCTGTCAGCGATAAGCCTGTCGCCATGTACCTGTATATTAATACTACATGTCAGTACCACCAAGATAAAGGCGGCCCCTCAATTTCAGTGGTAATACCGAATGAGCTTTTCTTCAACTTCTACGCGTGGGTGTAAGTATTAGGTTATATTTAAGTCTTTCTTTTACAACGTACATTTATTTTACCTACCTGTCTGTCGTTACTGTCCGTCCAGCGTGTTTTGTAAAAAAAAAACATAACGAGACTAGATCACTTGTTAGCGATAGGATAGTGTGAATAGTGCAAGATAAGCGTCATGTTGGGAAGCGAGGTCGAGAGACCAAGTGCGCTTGAACTTGGCTTGGCTTGGTTACCTAGAAGGGGGCTCGAGGTTCGACACCCGACTCGGGCAGAGATGTGTTTACAGAGCGCATGAAGGCAGCACGGAAAACCAACTCCTAGATACCCCCCCCCCCCCAACTGGTCCACAAATGAGATTGGACCAAAAGCGCTCTGAGCATGCTATAAGCATGAAAGTAGCGCTATATAAAAGCTATAATAATAATGGTCGTAAGCTGTCTTGGGTACGAGAGACGACTCCAGGATACCAGAGTCTATGGACGTGTTTTTAACTATTTAAAATATTTTTTTTATTCATATCATCTCAAGTTGACTGCGTTGTTACAAAAGTTTTTTATTTAGTTTCGTAAATAAAGAACGCATTCACGATATTTCAAAGTTTAAACATACTACGCCTACATCGGTTTGATTCTCTACAGACAGTTTGGTGCTACAAGTCAACGGCCTTCAATAACACTGTGTTCATTGAAACCCACGCCTTTGACGCCAGAGAAAAATTCGTTCGGGCATCGACCACTAAGGCTGTATGGCAGCGGTTCTCAACCTTTTAAGCTCGGCGACCCCTTTTTACAATGCCCCACTCTGCCGCGACCCCCACACACACACACTTTTGCTCACATACACAGCAATAGAAGAATAGACAAAACAATCCATTTTTTCGATAGTCATTGGCGACCCCTGGCAAATCGTCAATCGACCCCCTTGGGGTATCTAGGAGAAGGTTTATCCGTGCTGCCTTCAGGCGCTCAGTAAACACAACTCTTCCCGAGTCGGGTGAGGAACCCCCTTCATAGGTTAGCCAAGTTTAAGCTCACTTAGCCTCTCGACCACGCTTCCCACCAGTTTGCAAGACAATTCTAAGCCAATTGTTCATTAGAAATAGTTCTTCACAAAGCAGTCGAATTTTGGCGCTGAATGTCAAGCGTTTAGGTGTTTTGTTTTGTTTTTATATCTTCATAAATTCATAAATTCAATTCTAATTGCGTCCAGACTACATTTAAAAGTCAAGAGCGGTGAATATATATTTCAAGTATAACAAGTGGAAAGGGACAGAATACACTTTTTGTTGTTGTTTACAATCCTAGCTGATAAAATGCATTTTCTGGCGTCAAAATGAATTGTATAAAAATAAAGGTCAAACCAAGGTTGTTTTGTAGGATGGGCTTGTTTATAGCGGACCACTATAAATAAAATTAAATAAGTCATAGAAATAAAGTTTAGTGACAGGATATGTACAAAGGTTAATGAATAGTGATAATAATAATAATAATAGTAAGTTTAGAAAATAAGCGACCGTGAAAGCTATCCTGAAGCCTCAGTACCGCAAGGAAGCGGGGGTTTGAAGTCAGAGTACCACTCTCCTAGATGAACTGCCTTACTAGGCTGACGAGGCTCCATATGCCCGAAGCTCCCGGTTTTGTGGCGCCAGGTATCCGCCTTCACCCCTTCACCTGAGATGAACTCCTATTGAAAAATCAGAGCAGGAAGGACTAGTCCTCCCGTAGTGCTCTGGCAAGAAACTTAGCCGTCCGGCGTAGTGCCTCATAGCTACCATACAAGTCGAGTGACTGCACAGGCAAGTCCCCCCTTAGCTCGCGGAGCTGGGGACACTCGTACAAGACATGCGACACTGTTTCGACGCTCTCTCCACAGTGACGGCATCGGGAGTCAAAGTTAGTGCGGAACCGGGCAAAGTATGCCCCAATAGGACAATGTTCCGTCCTGCACTGCGCAACTATTGACTGCTCTGACCTCCTCAGTCGCCACCATGGATCGTCGCGATCTGGGTGACGCATGCGCTGCCAGACACCACGTGCTCTGTCGGATTCCTCCCAGGACTTTAACCACTTCTCATGAATGAGTGCTCGGATTTGTGCCGTTGCTTGTAAGTACGTGCTTGGTGCTTCGAGGTGTGTGGCTGCCATTGCACCCTCCCTTGCGAGGGCGTCTGCCGTTTCATTGCCCCTCACGCCGCAATGTGATCACCCCTTCACCTGTTAGTAAGAGCAGTTTCGCCGGGCTTAATATCTAAGCCACACGAGCAGGCCAGGTGCTGGACTTAGTTGTTAGAGGCTATTTGAGACACATGCCATTAGGAGTATTTTATAGACAATGGGAGCTTATTCGCGTTGACACCCCTGGCCATGACAACCTTTGAAACCAATGGAAGCTATCTAAAATAACAATGCACCACATTGAAATTTCAACCAAGGAGAGGATGACAACTGACCTCGTGAAGGCTTAAGCATTGCTAAGAGGCTCCTTATTACGTGTCAAAGGGCAGTACTGCTGCAGAGTGCTGACCTGCCACATCATCAGAACATTTCTCAGTGGACATTGCTGGAGATTGAAAATTAACTCATTTACAAATTAAAAATAATAGTAATTAAAAAAAAATAATAATAATACAGATCAAGCCTTGTCTAGGTGTAGACCAGTGGTTCCCAAACTTTTTTGTCTCGTAGACCCCTTACCATGTTTTCTGGTTTTCGGTAGACCCCCATGTGTAACTTGCAAATTTTTTCAAATTCATCAATATTTTTTAAAAAGTAATTTCTATCCGTAGTGAGTTGAAAAGTGAAAAAGTAATTTAAAACTACATACTAAGTTCTATAGATCTATCTTTTTTTATTGATAAAATTCAAATTGAAACCAATTAAAATAAAAATTAATATGTATTGCTGGAATCACCAACCACACTGGAAATGTCATTTTGCAGATTTATGATCCGTTGCTATGGATGTGATAATGTAATAAATGTAATAAATGATCCCTGTAATAATTTTTGCTAAACATTACTTACAAAATTAAATTATTTAAATAATTATTGAAATTAAATAGAATAATTTTTCATTTGAATAGCAGTATAAATATTTCAAGGATTAACTAAGATACTATTCATATATTAGTGTATGATAGACGTGCTTATAATGATATCTATTATCGTAGACCCCCTTGGACATCTCATAGACCCCCAATTTGTTTTTTCACTTTCGTAGACCCCTTGAAAGTCTTTGTAGACCCATGGGGGTCTATATAGACCACTTTGGGAATCACTGGTCTAGACTATAGTGTTTCCTAACGCTTTATTTGTCCTGCTTTTGTTTCATTCAGAATTCCCCCAATGGACGATATCGTAAACTTCATAAGCCTTGTTATACCAGTCTATTACACATTTGAGTATATGCTCTGGAACGGTGGCCCCATTCCCTATATGTGAGTATATGTAGTTTAGTTTCGAGTTTTTCGGGCGTTCCGTTTAAATTTCGGATGGCTGCCTGGTCGTGCGGTATGCGCACTGAACTGCCGTTCGTTCGTCTAAATGGTCCAGGGTGCATACCCTGCCCGCTGCTGTCACCCGTCGTCCTACGATTATAGTCTTCTTCTTCTTCTAGCCAGCTTTATTGCTGCTGAGCTGTCAGCGCGTTTGCAGACTGTGCCAAGGAAAAAATAGTGTGCTGTTTTCTTCAGTTGTTCGGCACTGCCGTACATGATATTGGTTATGTTGGGCTGTAGTGCTAGTGGGATCTGCCTATGGTGGATTAGGAAGGGGCATTCAAAGAGGATATGGTTTACGGTTTCATAAGGGTAGGCGCAGTGTCTACAAAGGGGGAGTTGTGTGAAATGTATTTTGTTCAGATGGTAAGATTATTTTCAAACAAACAAACAAACATTACGTGCTAGACGTTAAGATATATTATACTTACAGGTTTGCATCGTCTGCCGTTATTATAAGTTATTTGTTTTCTTTAAATATACAGAAAAAGTTCGTTTATTATTATGCTAAATACAATATCAAACAAGGGAATAGAAAAATATTTTAAATAAAGTGCGTGTAAGGAATAGAACTTAACACTTCACCGTGACTAACCTGTGACCGTGAATAACCTGTGCTCGTGACTAACCTGTGACCGTGACTAACCTGTGCTCGTGACTAACCTGTGACCGTGAATAACCTGTGCTCGTGACTAACCTGTGCTCGTGACTAACCTGTGCTCGTGACTAACCTGTGACCGTGAATAACCTGTGCTCGTGACTAACCTGTGCTCGTGACTAACCTGTGCTCGTGACTAAACTGTGCTCGTGAATAACCTGTGACCGTGAATAACCTGTGACCGTGACTAACCTGTGACCGTGAATAACCTGTGCTCGTGACTAACCTGTGACCGTGAATAACCTGTGCTCGTGACTAACCTGTGATCGTGAATAACCTGTGCTAGTGACTAACCTGTGACGGTGAATAACCTGTGACCGTGACTAACCTGTGACCGTGAATAACCTGTGCTCGTGACTAACCTGTGACCGTGACAAACCTGTGCTCGTGACTAAACTGTGACCGTGAATAACCTGTGCTTGTGACTAACCTGTGACCGTGACTAACCTGTGCTCGTGACTAACCTGTGCTCGTGACTAACCTGTGCTCGTGACTAACCTGTGCTCGTGACTAACCTGTGCTTGTGAATAACCTGTGCTTGTGAATAACCTGTGACCGTGACTAACCTGTGCTCGTGACTAACCTGTGCTTGTGAATAACCTGTGCTTGTGAATAACCTGTGACCGTGACTAACCTGTGCTCGTGACTAACTTGTGACCGTGACTAACCTGTGATAGTGATTGCGTATCTAAGTTCTGTGTGAAAAATAACAAAAAATGGGAAATTTTTGTATGAAATATAGAAAGTGAAAATCTTTTCAAATATTAAATCTATAGTCCGTCCAGAAAGATACCTGATCTTGAAGATCCTGTGTTAGATACTATACTTAACTAAATCCAAATTATCTCCTAAGTCCTAAATCATGGCTCAGATCTGTTGTTTTTTTAAACTTGTGCAAGTCTAGGTGCTGAAAGCAGCTGATGATACATACATATTAAACATAAATGAACAACAGCACCAGGGACCAAGTTTTTGAATGAGAGAAAGTTGTGAATTAAATGCGACGAAAAAAAAGGGACTGCGCCTACCAAGGCTCGAACCAGTGACTCTGGTAACGACAACACCGGCTAGCGATAACGCACTAAGTGAACTTAACCTCTAGACCAGGGGTGGGCAACCTTTTTGTATCGAGGGCCGCATTAACAAAATTTTGGGAATGGGGGGGGGGCGCATACATGTATGTGTGTGTGTGTGTGTGTGTATGTATACTTACAACTTAGAAAAATACGCTAGTTAACTGTATAATGTCTTTTAATTCATATTTATACTGTATCATTGTCAATGAACGTTGAATGGTGTAATACTGCAGAATGCGAATGTCGTGTAATACTGAGTTCTTGCTTCCTGAAGTACTCTAGACACGTGACAAGACAAACACTATACGACTGACTCAAGTCCGTTCAGCAGACAACATGAAGTTTATTTTACTAAAATAATAATATACTGCACTCCTTGTTAGTGCTACAAGTCAAGGAATGATAACAATCCTATCCGCATAACAGCGGTATCAAAAGTATCCAATACATGTCAGTTACTAATCAATCACGTCCGCATCTCAGCGGGTAACAATAAGAACAATTACTACTAGTGACACTGGAGCTTCAACTATAGATATCCATTGAAATACGAATAATACTTTAATATTCAATAAGCACGTAATGAAATCAACTCTCAAATATTATTAATCAACAATCACTAGTCCATCGACTTTCATGCTATATACATATATATACACCAGTCCAGGAAACAACGTCCAACCTTCCTGGACCGGGAGCAAGACCTTACTGACTTGACTTGACTGACCTCAAAGTCAACTTTATTCATTCTACTTCCTGTTTTCTACATCAGGAATTTAGATCATGCAATGTCAACTAAGACTGTGACAATCATACATTCACTTTTCCTTTTTTTCACATTCCAAATTGAGGAATTACTAGAGTTAGCAATTTCTGAAACCAATTTAACAATTTTTTTTTTAATTTGCTATTGTCTTTTCATATTACATTTCACCACAAATGTACAGTTGTACTTAATGTGAGAAATTTAACTATTTACACTCGTGCGTAATGTTCCTGAATTGTGGAGCTAGCTTTCTAGTTGTTATACTTGTGACTGCTGTCAAATTATAGTCATTCACCATCGACCTGTGATTACACTTGTTTATTTTCCACAAGAAAAAATACTTGTTCACATATGTATGTGTACCAAAATAATGTTAAAACTTAGCTGCAAAGTTTTTTTAAAGTGTGGAAATACAGCTTCTGGCATCCATTAAGCTACCGTGGAAGTACTGACTTGAACTTCTCTTACAGGTTATAATTTGCATGGCGTTAAGTTCTCTGGAGCTGAATCAGCTTCTGCACTAAATGGTGAGCTGATGGTATTGAAAACTGGTTCTTGACGTCTTAAAATTTGCCTTAAAAAATTTCATAATTAAGGAATCCAAATAAGTCTGGTAATATTAACCATTTCACTAGAAATATTTTCACCTTTCAACAAAGGAAAAACAAAACCTATTTTCCCCTGCTGGCCTGGAGAAATTGGAAAGCCTTGTTTGAAAAAATTAACATGCATTACACAAGCAAGCAGCCCATTGCAATAGCTACCATGAAAAACATAAAGTATCTTCCACTCTTCATTAGAAATATTAGTTTCAAAGTCACAGTCCTTCTAAGAATATGGACATTTCTACTTAGAGAAGTTATATTCTTCTCATTACCTTGCCCATGCTAAGCCAGCGGATGCATCGGAATATTTAGTTTATATATCTACAAGTACTTTTCTATACTGCCTGTGGTTATGACCATAAGTCCGATGTTTTTATTGATGTTGCTGCTTTCGAACGCTATGAAGAGAATTCAGGCAGCTTTGTGCAAACTTTTCTGTTTAGAGTTTATGGTTGGGATATTCTTTAAAAAAAAAGTTTTTCTCAGTCAAAGATCGAGCTCCATCAGTTGTTACACTTGCCATCTTGTTTCAAGCATACCCAACATTCAACACAGTTCTTCAAAGCATTGAAGAAATACTGGCCTGAGATTGTGTCTTTGACTTTATATAATGAGAGAGTTTCGATAATTTGTAGGGAAATTTAGAATTCTTTTTAATAGATTAGCATTTTTATATGTATATACTGTGGGTACACATGATTTCTGTAGGTATTCGCGGGCCGCATAAAACACTTCAGCGGGCCGCATGTGGCCCGCGGGCCATAATTTGCCCACCCCTGCTCTAGACCATCGAGTGTCCAAAAATCATTCTTCTGGTTCAGAGTCATTTCACTCGTATGCAAATTACCACACTGTTTATTTATGTTTAATATGTATGTATTTGACTAAAGCAGCATGGGTTAAAAAATAATCTTATTCACTTCGTAAACAGAAAAATCTCGACAAAAGGCTTCTAGCTCCCCATCTTGTGTTTTAAACCTTCGAAACATTTTCTAGCCACGCTCCTTGAGTTTTCAAACTTAGACCTTACTTCACGATCAGACTTTCTTTTAGTGGTCAGATTTTTACTATACCATTAACATTGTCAGGACGCTAAAAGGAACTTCTAAATTGCCAACTAAATAAAAACCACAAACAGATGAGTTTAAAATATGTGGTTCTTTAGTACTAAACTGCGCCAAAAGAAAAAATTATCTAGCTTTTAAAAAGCATAGCTTCGCAGCACTTCCTTTAGTTCGTACACCAGAGACACCAAATAGCTTGCTATTTATAGGCTTTCCTCATGCATACAAATCTTCAATAACCTAGATCAGATTTAAAATTATTTTTTTTTAAATATATTTCCAGTTTATTTTGTATGAATGAGATGTAGGCAGACCTCATTTCTGTAGGTGTCCGCGGGCCGCATAAAACACTCCGGCTTGTGGCCCGCGGGTCGTCATTTTGCGCACCTCTGAATCCAGATGTATGGACGTTAAAACTATTTGTGTTTAACTATTCTAGAAATGTGACTAAGGATGAAGGTTTGGTTAACTTCAGCTACTACATAGTGACCCTTGAGTTGAGGTCCAATACTACCGATGGAGTTCTGGACACCTACTATTACTTTGGATGCTATTTTTCTGGATTTAGCAAAGGATCTTTCTTCCAAGCGGCTGGGTTTAACTATGTAGATGAAAAGGTAACTCATTAGGTCGGATTGTTTATCATCATCATCATCATCATCATCATCATCATCATTTCTTTGGTTTCCTCATGGAACATAGGGCCTCGACAAAAACACGCCACTCTCCACGGGCTCGTGTGCTAGTTTTTTATGGCTTCCCAGCTCTTCCCGGTCTTCTCTGCTTCTTTAAGTACACTGCGTCGCATGTTCTTTTTGGTCTTCCTCTGCGTCTTGTTCCCTGGGGGTTAAACTCTAAGGCCTGCCTAGCTCTTCTCTGCTTCTTCAAGTACACTGCGTCGCCATGTTCTTTTTGGTCTTCCTCTGCGTCTTGTTCCATGGGGGTTCCACTCTTAGGCCTGCCTAGCTCTGTTGCTGGTATATTTTCTAAGGTTGTGACCAGTCCATCTCCACTTCCTATCTAAGATCTGCACTTCTATATTTTTCTGCCCACTCATCTCCCACAGTTTGGTGTTTTCTACTTTGTCATACCAGTGTATTTTTAGGATATTTCTCAGGCATCTGTTGATGAAGGTCTGTACTTTTTTTTGTTGTCGCTTCAGTTGTTCTCCATGTTTCAGAACCATACAGTAGGACAGCCGTGACATTAGAGTTAAAGATTCTTAGTTTAGTCTTGCTTGAGATGTAAGGAGATTTCCAGGTTGGTTTTAGCTGTGTAAATGTCTGACGCGCTAGATTTATATGGCGCTTGATGTCTTCATCTGTTCCACCTGATATACTGACTACACTCATGGTTTGTCCTAAAGTTTCCTTGTTCAGTCATTGTTTTAGTTTACAATTTACACCTACCTTTACATGAAAAAGTGTACAAATGTAAAATGTGTACAAATTGTGTACGTTTTTAGCGGACTTTGAATAAATTATAACATGCTTTAAATCGTACATATTCTGTCCATTTGTCCGTCTGTCCGTGTGTTCGTTCATCAATCACAATTAGATGGCAAAAAGTATTTCAAATCCGATTCCCCGTATTCTGTGAAGTTTTAACAACAGATGCAGCAGCTTCTTGTATCTTCTAATATCAAAATCTCTCCTTTTTCTCTTAAGTGTTAGTCATTCAGTCCAATCAGTGGCGTCACTAGGGGGGGTGCGGTCCGCACCGGGTGACACCCACCCTAGTGACGCCACTGAGTTTAATCCAGATTTATTTCCACGTTTTAATGGATTAGTTGCCGGAGTTCTGGCTTTCAATTTTTCCATTCTGGATTGAAACTCAGTGACGTTTGTAATTTTAAAAATCTGCATCAGGAAGTCTGATCGCCCTCTGTAATCTCCTTAGATCCAAATGACTGTGTCTTATTATAATCTCTCTCCGCAGACAGTCGTTGGCCGAAAGCATTTTACCTCTAGTCCTGTCAGAATAGAGTTTGGGTCCTACCATTTATGTAATACTTACGACCGGGCTTTGTCCGTTTTTTTTTGTTTGTTTGTAAGCTTATATCAAGTCACTCTGTCTGTCTGTCTAGGGAAAACTGTGTACACGTAATTTCTCCCAAGACCATTCTCAGATCAAATTGCAACTTTGCACAATTATACATTGGTGTAGATGAGACATGGTTGTGAGGTTTGCGCGATGGACTGTCGTTCGGACTTATCGATGGTCCTGGTTTCAAACCCTGACCATTTCCGTCCCCCATCGTCCTGCGGGATGTTTGGATTAGGAAGTACATTTTATCTTTAACTCTGAAGGAACATCCGAAACATGTAAAACATTTCACAAACAAAACATTTCAAAAACATTAAAAACCAAGTAGTCAATTAAATAATGGCAATTATTTTTTTCCCACACGCATCCCCTGATCCCCTGATCAAGTTGATACTTTAAACAATATTTATTGTACCTAACAAAACATAAATGAATAAAAAAAATTTACCAAATATGCAATTAATTTTTGGTATTTAATTATTTCGTTTAACTTCCACATTATTGATCGATATAATTGTAAGGGAGGAGTTCTTCCTCTTATATAATAGGCTTTGTTTTTTTTTAAGGAGTTAAAAAATTTTTTGCTACTTAATGATAAATTTATTCATACATACATACGCCTTACTTTGTACTTTATATATTAGATTTCACAGTAAACACAGTCACTAAAATTCTAACTTGTAGATTGCAGAGACTATATACAATGGGGCATTAAAGGTGTAGATTACAGAAAAAATAAGCCAATGGATGGCCCTGGCCTGCTGTAGCACATCTTACAATTCTGATCTATCCTGGGCTTTACGTCTCCATGCCGGGACTTTTAGCTGTTCCAAGTTCTGGAATAAAAGTCTTGTATGTATTTGATAGGGTCTGTTTAAACTAATACTTTAACTCTTTTTCTCTGTAATTATTTTCCTCGTTCCGGTAGTATTATTCGTTTAGCTCATCATTTGTATTTCACTCTCCTGTTAGGGTTAAACTTCAATAACTTTTTTGTTTCTCATCAGAAAATGTTATATTTGGTATTAAAGTGTTGGGAAAAAAGCATGCTCTTTTTACACAACACAAATTAATGTTCACAAATCCAAAAAAAAAAAAAAAAAAACAATTTATTTTAATTTCAATTCAACGTTGGCATCGTCGATTAGGAGAGAAAGAGTTAAATTTTTACGATGTTTGTTGAGTGATTAGGCTGTGTTTTGATTACATACCTATGTAGACTTGAAACATCACAAGTTTAACTACAACAATCTATGCCATAGCATTGTATGATCACAAACCTTTAGATTTATAATAACTGTAAAGTTGTGTAAAGGAGTTATTGCCTTTTTTTTAAAAATCTTTTTTTTTTCTTGTGTTCAGTTTAATTGTAGCCCTTCTGACGACTTTAATGGGGACACAAGAGACAACGACTGTGATGGAATTTACGATGAGGAAATTAAAAATGGATTAGGTAAGAGAAAGCCAAAGAGTAGCGCAGGTTCAGGGGTTCTAGCTTTTTTTTTTTTTTCATTTTTACCGATACTACTTTAAATTTTAGAGTTAGCAACACTATCTATATTTGGGGTCCGGAGACATAGAAAAACGATTAGTCAGCTAATTACAGTAAAGCCTGACAGTTTACATTTTAGGTTACTAAAATTTGAATAATTTTATTTTTAAATATAAAGTGTGATTTTAGATATTATTTCTTTTAGCAATAAATGTATTTGTATCAAAGATTTTGAAAATATGTAAGGGCCTCCTTAAAAATTCTAACACGTGCTTAAATCCGGCCATAAATAATAATAATAATAAATTAAAGCTTTTATATAGCGCCACTTTCATGCGTGGTCAGCGCGCTATGGTCCGATCTCATTTGTGGACCAGTGGGAGGGAGGGGGGTATCTGGGAGAACGTTTTCCATGCTGCCTTTGAGCACTCTGCTTGAGTCGGGTGTCGAACCTCCAGCCCCTTTCTTAGGTAGACAAGCCAAGTCTCTCGACCACGCTTCCAACAACTTTTATCAGAAAAATGTTTATGTACGTCACAATCACAGACCTATATATATATATAATAACGCTACAAAAGTGTCGTGAAAATGTTTTTTTTTTAAAGATGAAACAAGACGTTGTTTTGTAAAGTTGTTATAAAAAGAATTTTTTTTTTGTAACCCTAACCTATGTTTATTGTTTAGATCTAGATCTAGTAATTGAACATCGAAAAAGAGCACTCTCGTCTCATAATAATAATTTTTAAATTTTTAAAATACATAATCTAAAAAGATCTGGGTAATCAATATAATTTCATATGCATAAGATGACTAAATATCTAGGATTCTTCAGTGTCCTCTTGAAGGAAACTAACAGGAAATGGTTTTATTTTATGAATTTGCCTGAATATATAGGTCTGCGATTAATACGTAATAATCTCTATATATAGGTCTGTGATTTGAACAATCACGGATAAGAATTAGTTTCCGTTTTCCAGTCTAGATATAATAAATATATATATGTCTATGTCTATGGTCACACATTTATTTTGTACCGGAAGGGAAATAAATCGCGTGCTCCATTCATGCACCCGGAAGTGACATCAGCTGAATTTAAGGAAGCTACTTTCACTTTCATATCCTTCCTTTTTTGTACAAAGTTATCTGGAAATTGAATGTATCAAACAAACTAGAATTCCATTGAGAACAGAGACATTAGTTTCTATTTCAATATGATCCTCAGACGACGACGGAGATGGTCTTATAGACGAGGACACGTACAATGTTTCAGGTATTTTCTCGTTTTACTGAATATGGTGCTGTATGAATGTAACATTGCCCCTTCCCCTAATCCATATTATTGTAAATGTCTTACGGTTTTGTTGTTATGTAATATTCAGTATAGTTTACAGAGTAAAAAAAAATCGAAAAAAATCTTGGAAGACAACGGCCACCCGCTCCATCAGAACTACGTCAGGTCGTCGCGAAGTGGGCGACTGCTGTCAATCAAAACAAGAACGGAGCGGTACAAAAACTCGTTCCTACCTCAATCGGTCAGACTCTATCACCGCCACTTATTGATCAGGGAACATGAAATGCACCAAGATACCTGTGTGTAGTCGCTGAATGAACTCTTTATGTTGTCTGTCGTATGTATGTGTATTTTTCTGTTGTGTTGTCTTTATATGAGAAACGAGTCCTTGTAATCGCAACAAATTTCCGTCAGGATCAATAAAGCAGCCTTAGTCTTAGTAGTTATTAAAGCTATTTGAACCTCTATTACTTAATGATATATTACGCCTACATTGATTTAGCTGTCTACCAGTAGTCTGGTACTACAAGTCCACCACGGTGAACTAACAATGCCGCTTTCTGATCGACCAGGATGCTCGATGTTCGGCAGGTGGGGACGACATTGCTTGTACGGCTGCTCAGACTATTGCAGAGAGGACTGCGACAAGGACTATGGCGTGTGTTTAGACTGCGTGGATGGGCGAATGATGCCAACAAATATGTGCTTAGAAGGTAGGACTTCTCCGCTGTCTTCTTAGCTCATTATTGAAGCCAAGTCACAACTTTGAGATGTGAGGTTGAGTGGCGTGGATGGGCCAATGATGCCAACAAATATGTGCTTAGAAGGTAGGACTTCTCCGCTGTCTTCTTAGCTCATTATTGAAGCCAAGTCACAACTTTGAGATGTGAGGTTGAGTTGCGTGGATGGGCGAATGATGCCAACAAATATGTGCTTAGAAGGTAGGACTTCTCCGCTGTCTTCTTTGTTCATTATTGAAGCCAAGTCACAACTTTGAGATGTGAGGGATTGAATCTTATTTCGATCTGAGCTGAGCGCCCAAAGACATCAAGGATACCTAATCAAAGATACTCTCTAATCCCACGTCCTCACAAAAGAGACTGGGTCCTAGTATACTGACAATGCTATAGTCTATAGTCCCATCTGTCACAAACCGCTGTGTGCCCACACCCGTTTGTGTGTGTGGAGCAGAACAACAACAGTCCACTAGAGGCCTGGATATGGAATGTTGACCTAACTGACCCCTTACCCGCCATCATGGCCTTAGTTATTGTGGAATGTTTTATTATTTTTTTTTACTGTTATTTCTATTTTAAATAATATTCAATGATTTATGTTTTTAGTATATTTTATTTAATTGAATTACATTTATTTTAGTATTGGGAACGGAAATAAGTGCATGTATACTTTTAATATTTATTTCATTGTCACGTGACCAGGTGACCTGGTCTTAAACTAGGCAGGGTGACCTGTGGACTTAAGGGGGACAAAGAGGCAGTGAGCGTGAGTTTCTTGAAAGCTGAGGGTCGCATATACCGCCTCTTGTTGTTTTAACATTTTCAACTACACTTGGATTTTTAGGAATACTATATTTACACCATAAGTTCACAGTCTTTTAGTTTTTTTTAGTTTATTGATCAGTTTTCATTGATATAACCGTATATTCGTGGAGGATTCTATCTTTTAATAAATGTCTATGTTATTTGCTGTTAACTATTATTCTGATGTCCAGTGTTATATGTGAGTTGTATACACAAACACCAATACCAGCTAAATCGCGACAGGGCTAAAACCACGAAATACACAGTTCCAGCGTCAACAGTCGGGCCCCCATAATCGCCCTAGACAACGACCAGTCGAAGCAGGCGCCTTGTGACACCCATCTCCCCCTCAATTAAATAAGTTAGTGACTCTCCAAAAGTGTGTGTTAATTCTATTGGTTCCTTTGGTATTTCTCAAGTTTCGCGTCCTTTAGTAAGTCAAAAGTTTCCCCTTTCAGACCTCGTGATCTATGGGGCAGAAGATGTAAAGGTCATCTGTTTTTTTGTGGTCTACGGTTAACGAGAGTGTCATGTGACCAGCAAGAGGACCTTTACTATTCCCCAAACAATTAGAATCGGGTGGACCCAGCGGCGCCCAAAAGATCCCGAAATTAAATATCCCAGTCTTCACCAGGATTCGAACCCCTGGTTCAGAAGCCAAACGCTTTACCGCTCAGCCACCGCGCCTCCGCTTCCTTTTTACCTATATTGCTTCCTTTGGTATTTCTTATGTATGGGTTCCTTAATTAGTTCGTATGTATTGTGTCCTTTGGTATTTTTAGCGTATAGCTTTCTTTTTGCATTTCTCATATATTGCTTCTTTTTGTATTTCTCATATAGTGCTTCTTTTTGCATTTCTCATGTATTGCTTCTTTTTGTATTTCTCATATAGTGCTTCTTTTTGCATTTCTCATGTAAAGAAAAAAAAAAGGTCCCCTTTCAGACCTTGCGATCTACAGGGCAAATGATGTTTAGGTCTTCAGATTTTTCGGCCAACGGTTAACAAGCAGGGTGTCTTGTGGCCAGCAAAACGACAAACCGCCTTTACTTTCCCCAACTAAAGTCAGGTACCCTTTAGAGTTGGGTGGACTCGGGGGCCATAAAACTCCTGAAATTCAAAGTCAAAGTCTTCCCGCGACATTCAAACCAAGTTTACCCAGGTCCCCAGGTTTAGAAGCCAAGCGCTTAATCACTCAGCTACCGCGCCCCATATGTTGCTTCCTTTTAGTATCTGCATGTATAGCTACCTTTGGTTTTGTCATTAATTGTTTAGTATTAGATGTGTGTTGCTACCTTTAGTATTTGTCATGTATTGCTACCTTTGGCATTTGTCGTGTATTGCTTCCTTTGGTATTTTTCGTGTGTTGCTACCTTTAGTATTTGTCGTGTATTGCTACCTTTGGTATTTTTCGTGTGTTGCTACCTTTAGTATTTGTCGTGTATTGATTCCTTTAGTATTTGTCGTGTATTGCTACCTTTGGTATTTGTCGTGTATTTCTACCTTTGATATGTACCGTGTATTGCTACCTTTAGTATTTGTCGTGTATTGCTACCTTTGGTATTTGTCGTGTATTGTTACCTTTGGTATTTGTCGTGTATTGCTTCCTTTAGTATCTGTCGTGTATTGCTACCTTTGGTATTTGCCGTGTATTGCTACCTTTAGTATTTGTCGTGTATTGCTACCTTTAGTAATTGTAATGTATTGCTTCTTTTAGTATTTTCATGTGTTGCTACCTTTAGTATTTGTCGTGTATTGCTACCTTTGATATGTGTCGTGTATTGCTACCTTTGATATGTGTCGTGTACTACTTCCTTTGGTATTAGTCGTGTATTGCTTTCTATGGTATTTTCGTGTGTTGCTACCTTTAGTATTTGTCGTGTATTGATACTTGTAGCACTTGTCGTGTCCTACTTCCTTTGGTAATTTTCGTGTTTTGCTACCTTTAGTATTTGTCGCGTATTGCTACTTGTAGCACTTGTCGTGTCTTGCTTCCTTTGGTAATTGTCGTGTATTGCCTTCTTTGGTATTAATACTCTAAGAAATCTAAGGCATGTTGTGTGCTCTACACTTATCAATAGTCCAATTTAGAATTTATTGTGGAGACAATGCAAATTAAGTTTCTCTTTTTTTCACATGTCACTTTATGTTTGTTGTTTTTTTAAAGTCTGTCCTGAATTTACTTACGGGAATCACTGCCAAGAAAACTGTTCAATCAAATGTAATGGTAAAGACTGCTTAGAACGTTATACGGGAGAATGTGAACGTAAGTTATGTATTTTTCTACGTATCTTTAACATAAGTCTGGGGTTCTTCCTGAGGTGTTTTCCTTGGAAAGCCATATCTACCCGGAACACTAGATCTCGTGATTAAATCTAGATTTTAAAAAACGGAACGCGTTAATAGTCACTTGAGTCTTAAATAATTGATGATCTAGGAGTTGCAGAGTTAAGCTAGTCACTACGGTACAGCCATTTCTGCAAGTCCGACTAGAGTTACCCCACGTAACTTTGGCGGCGACAGAGAGAGGGGCTCAGAAAAAAAAGAGGGAGGGGGGGTGAGAACAAGAAATCTTCTCTGTATTCACCCGTCACTAATTATCGGGCGTATGCTACGCCGCGGGTCGACTAGTATAACTTTTTTATAGTTGTTGCAGTAATGAACCAGATTCACTTAAAACATATATCACTTGTACAAACCATATAAGGATAACTTAACTGAATACAAATATTACACTTAAACAAATCATAGTGAACAATGCATAGCCATAGGATAGCTGCCTGGTCGTGCGGTTTGTGCGCTAGGCTGTCTTTCAGACTTATCGATTATCCCGGGTTCAAACCCTGCCCGCTTAAATCCCCCGTCGTCCTGCGGGTGGTTAGGACTAGGAAGTAAATTATCTTCAACACTAAAAGAACATCCGAAACATGTCAAACAAGTACTGACTGACCACATATCTACCTAATATCCTGCTTCGTTTGTCATTTCTCAACATCAGAATTCTATCAGATATTTTAAAAATCCTTTTCTTTATACGGCAATTACTCTTTTTATAAATCTGCATGACTTTATAGGTGTCTAGACCTCCAGACCGAGTAAATGACTCTATAGGCGTCCAGACCTCCAGACAAAGTAAATGACTCTATAGGTGTCTAGACCTCCAGACCAAGTAAATGACTCTATAGGGGTCTAGACCTCCAGACCAAGTAAATGACTCTATAGGTGTCTAGACCTCCAGACCAAGTAAATGACTCTATGTGTCTAGACCTCCAGACCAAGTAAATGACTCTATAGGTGTCTAGACCTCCAGACCAAGTAAATGACTCTATGTGTCTAGACCTCCAGACCAAGTAAATGACTCTATAGGTGTCTAGACCTCCAGACCAAGTAAATGACTCTATAGGTGTCTAGACCTCCAGACAAAGTAAATGACTCAATAGGTGTCTAGACCTCCAGATCAAGTAAATGACTCTATAGGTGTCCAGACCTCCAGACAAAGTAAATGACTCTATAGGTGTCTAGACCTCCAGACCAAGTAAATGACTCTATAGGTGTCTAGACCTCCAGACAAAGTAAATGACTCAATAGGTGTCTAGACCTCCAGACCAAGTAAATGACTCTATAGGTGTCTAGACCTCCAGACCAAGTAAATGACTCTATAGGTGTCTAGACCTCCAGACCAAGTAAATGACTCTATAGGTGTCTAGACCTCCAGACCAAGTTTAATGTTAAGAAGATTTAATTTTTGAAAAATTATAACGGTAAAACCAGAGTTTCCCTGTGGGTGTGTGAGAGAGAGAAAGAGAGAGCAAGAGAATGAAAGGGTAGAATATTGAAAAGAGAGAGAGAGAAAGAGAGAGAGTTGTTTTTAAGATCCGTGTCTCGGTTTCAGGTTTTTGCCTTTTTTGTTTGTTTGTTTGTTCCGATGAAGAATTTGTCAGCTGATAGGAGAAAGCATAAAAAAAATGACATAAATAAGTCATTCAGAACGAGACAGCTGGAAGTCACATAAGTCGCGAGATACACATTTGAGACCTAAAAAAAATGCGGTGCCGAGGTCAGACTCAGACGGCGAAAAGAAAATTTAAATCAACTACCTGCAAACAACGGTTATGTCTGCGCTAGGTGTGGCAAAATATATAGGTCACAGCTGGGGCTGCGTAGCCACGGAAAATACTGAATTTCTCATTAATCTTTCAACTCGAGGACAAGCCTTATCATGTCATTCTTTAATTTTCCGCACACCATATGCCTTTTTGGGTGACCCAACTATTTATTTAATGCAAAAATATGTTAAACAACTTTCAGGTTTCGGTCTAACTGCATATAAAAAAAAAAGTCCACATCTGGAATTCTAAGCCTGAACTCCCGAAATCGAAAGTGGTCTCTGTGTACTGTCGAGATTGATAATGTAATAAATATTTAAATTATACTATACTAGTCGACCCGCGGCGTAGCCGTTATTTTGCAGGGCCGACCTTAGGCCAATGCAACCTATGCAACAACGGTGGGCCCCACACTGGGGTGTCATTCAAAATAGAAATCGCCTATCCTAGCTTGTATACACCCCAGAGGCGTAGTGATTGGGGTGGGGAGAAATGTGGGCATGATGCCCATTTGGGTCAATATTTCTAAAGTTATTTGTATTGTATTAATATTATTATTAAATACGTTTTATTTATAAGCCTAAATTTCGGTGTGATGATCATGGAAAATGTATGGGGGGTGCGCCAATAATGTTTCTTTACCCAGGCGCAGGTTTTGTTCACTACGCCTCTGTGTTGGTCTGTCTGGTCAGAAGTGTAAACACGGTGTTTCTCCCAGGCCCATTCTCGGATCAAGTTGAAACTTTGCACCATTAATTTTTTATACCTATCGTAACTCGATTCAATTAAAAAAAAACAATTAATTTAATAAGTATTGGTAATTAATTATTATTAATTTTGTTGATATCGAAAAAAAAAAGTGCGAAGTTGTTCCCCTTAGATAAGCTTTGTTTTTTTTTTTTTGAAAGAATTTTTTTTTTTTTAAAGAATTTTTTTTTTCAAAGAATTTTTTTTTTTGAAAGAATTTTTTTTTTTTTTTTTTTTGAAAGAATTTTTTTTTTTTTTTTTGAAAGAATTTTTTTTTTTTTGAAAGAACTTTTTTTTTTTCTAAAGAATTTTTTTTTTTTTAAAGAATTTTTTTTCATTTTTCATTTTATCAATAAACGTCCACAAGGCTTAAAATAGTTTTCTCCATGGCGTCACATTTCAGCACTGGGGATAGAAGTCACAGTTCCTTGGGCAACAGCGGAACTGAACGGCACAACAGTTATGCCCCAACCCACGAGAATGCCTGACACAGTTAAACCGTTTGCTACAACGACGCCGTCTAACACAAGGAAAGTGACCACCACAAAACTGGCCGAAACAACGCAGCCGGAAGAGCATGAAAATACGAGCGTTTTTTCCAAACTGTTTGTGGCGCTGGTTGTGATATCAACTGTCATTGGAGCCTCGGGAGTCATTTACTACAGGTGAGGAGAGAGAGGGGGAGGGTTAGAGAGTAAGGGAAAGGATGAGAGGGTGTTATAATGCGAAGAGAGAGAGAGAGAGATAAAGAGAGCGACAAAAAGTGTGAGGGTGGAAGGGAGACAAAGAGAGAGAGAGAGAGAGAGATAAAGAGAGCGACAAAAAGTGTGAGGGTGAAAGGGAGACAAAGAGAGAGAGAGATAGAGACAAAAAGTGTGAGGGTGGAAGGGAGACAAAGAGAGAGAGAGAGAGAGAGAGAGAAATATTGCATGACTGAATGCATGACGCGTAGGACGTAATCATCTTCTTTTTTTGAAATAAACTTAATAGAATCCTCAATGCTGTTGGCAAAATCATGGCAAAAAACAAACCCCATTTGGGCAGTTGTTTGAGACAAACATCTATAAAAAAGCTAACAAGATCCTTGAAATAAAGAATCACTCTTTGTGTCAGGATTTTGTGATTTTACCATCACAAAAGAGATACAAGACACCGATAGCAAAGACAAACAGACACAAACACTCTTTTGTTCCCCTGACAATCAAATCATTAAATAAGAACAATCTGATATAAACCTTGTCACATGTAAATTATGAGTGAGTCTGGTGTGAATGTACACTTTGGTTTCTTATAGTTATAATGTTTTTTGTTTGGTAATGCACAAATTGTAAGACAAATTTCCTTACGGATAATAAAGATTATTATTATTATTATTATTATTATTATTATTATATAAGATAAGAAGATAAGACACACTATGCTTCTCTTATTTTGTGTATTAGGTAAGGAAAGTCTCTGCAACTCTTAAGGTGTCACATTTACTGACATATATTTCACGCAACTCAGCTCGTTGTGAATTTAATTCTTCTTCTCTTTCTTCTGCATGATTGTTCATTAGTGACTTGACATTTTTCATTAATACCTGACGAATTCCTGGAATACTTTTTTAAAACTAATGTTAAGTCTGGAGACGCGTTGGCCAAGTGGTAAAGCGCTAGGCTTCCGAACCGGGGGTCCTGGGTTCGAATCTCGGTAAAATTTTCAATTTCAGGATCTTTAGGGCGCCTCTGAGTCAACCCAATTCTAATGGGTACCGTACTGGCCACACGACATCTTCGTTAACCGTGGGCCACAGAAACAGATGACCTTTTCATCGTCTGCTCTGCTGTATAGATCGCAAGGTTTGAAACTGTGTCATTTACATTTAATGTCAGGGTTGGTTATAATTTTTTTTTCTCATTTCGACTCTTTCTAGAATAAAAACTCAGCCATCTGTAGAAGAGATAGCTGCGGCACTTGAAGCGAAGCCGCTGGCGAAGGAGGAAGAGAAAGTGGCTTCTCCAGAGAAAAAGACTATGTCGAAAGATCAAGTGCCTGAAACCCGGAAGAAGTCGATTGAGTCGATTAACGTAAAGAAGTTATCGGTGTCGTCTGAAGCCACGACTACATGGGTTTAAGTTGTCGATGTCGTCTGAAGCTACGAGTACATGGGTTTAAGTTGTCGATGTCGTCTGAAGCCACGAGTACATGGGTTTAAGTTGTCGATGTCGTCTGAAGCCACGAGTACATAGGTTTAAGTTGTCGATGTCGTCTGAAGCCACGAGTACATGGGTTTAAGTTGTCGATGTCGTCTGAAGCCACGAGTACATGGGTTTAAGTTGTCGATGTCGTCTGAAGCCACGAGTACATGGGTTTAAGTTGTCGATGTCGTCTGAAGCCACGAGTACATGGGTTTAAGTTGTCGATGTCGTCTGAAGCCACGAGTACATGGGTTTAAGTTGTCGATGTCGTCTGAAGCCACGAGTACATGGGTTTAAGTTGTCGATGTCGTCTGAAGCCACGAGTACATGGGTTTAAGTTGTCGATGTCGTCTGAAGCCACGAGTACATGGGTTTAAGTTGTCGATGTCGTCTGAAGCCACGAGTACATGGGTTTAGGAGACTGACATCCAAAAAAAAGCAAAGTCCGTAGGAGAAGACAACAGACGAGATTATTAAGTGTTATTGTTTTATTACGCCCCTGGAATTATTGCAAGGCCAGACTTAAGAGGTCAAGGACGACAATGTACCATAAGAGACGAGAAGAAAGAGTACTGACTCAGTTTTTTTTTTTTTAGTGTTTTTTTCTATTTTTAAAATACCCAAATAAACTTGATAATTAAATTAAACTAATTATTTTTAATTATTATCGAAAGAGTCCATTGATTTTTTTTTGTTCGTGACAGAGACTGTCTTAATATAATAGCAAAAAATAAATAAATAAATATATAAAGTATTGGTTTCAATGCATTGAAAAGGTCAACAAAGTAAGCAATCAAAGAAAGAAATTAACAATTATCCAAGCTTAACCATCGAGTAACAAAATGGGGTAAAAAGGGACAATTAAACAATCAGGACACATGCTCCCCCATGGTACAAAATCTTTTAAAATGCAATGGGAATTGATATTTGGGGGGGGGGGGGGGTTACCCGTTTATGGCTAGAACCAGCAAATTTAGACGGGACAGTTTTCACAATGACACCATGAAGGAAACGACTTATGGATGCCAACGATTAAAAAAACGAGTAATGGAAAAAAAGAATACTTAAAAAACCATAGCTTATATAATGGAAAGAACCGCTAATTACTGCAATTATTTACTGAAAATTACAAGGTTTAGCTCCCTTTCTGCTATAAATCAAACTTAATTAATGAATTAGTACAAAATGATTAAATAAATGATTAATATTTAGATTGATTCGAGTTTTGTCATAGACTATGAATAATTATCCGAAAGTGGGGAGTGGGAGAAACTACGTTTCAAAACGTAATAAGGGGATTAAATCCATACATACATCCACAGCTTTCATTAGGTAGCATTTATTCCCATTATTTCGATATCAAACAAAGTAATAAATCACTAATAATTAATTAACTAATTTGTTGTTTTTTTTTTTTTATTGATTAACAATCTTGTCAGGTTCAATAATTAATTGTGCAAATTTTTCAAATTGATCCACGAATAAGGGGATGAGATTAAAAAAAAACAACATGTTCACATTTGTACCTGACAGAGTGAGTTGATAGAAGCTTCGAAAAGAACGATTTCAAACCCGAATTTTCAAGGGGTAGAAAGACTCAAGTGACCCAGGAGGTCAACTTGAAAACGATCTATAGTACGTGTGTAGATTATGTTTCTACATCATATGAGTTTAATTGCAGTAAAAGCAGTATGATAATTAAGCTTTTTATTTATTTTATTTTTTTTTAAACGATAACCTCCCTTGAATTTTTCTTTCATGTATTGTGTCGCTGATAGCGATGTTTTGAAAAAAAACTTATAGTTTTTAAAGTATAATAATCGATTCCTCGTTAATGTTATTAAATAGATACGATAATCCATTATTTAAACGTTAAAATTATCTTATCTTATCTTAGCAGAGGTTAGGTAACAATGGTTAATGAGTGTAAAATAAGATAAGCCCCGAGGAGGACTCGAACTACGGAAACCGATCCGGCCCCCTTTTGCAAGGACCAGTTATCAATTTAACATCTTCTTAGACCACCCTGATCTAAGAAAAAAAGTATACGGCTATATATCATATATAGACCTAATATTGTTATCTCCAGGGCAAGCATAACCATTACGCTTGTCCTGGATGTGGCAAAATATGTAGGTCACAGCTGGGCCTGCGCAGCCACGGGTATTACTGTATTTCTCACTAATCTTCGGACTCGAAGACAAGCCTTACATTGTTATCTGATCTCCGAATCGCTATCAAAAGTCACGTGATTTAGCGCCTTTCCAAAAAGCCTGCCCACATCTCTGTTTATAATCGACTTCACAAATAATTTTGAATTCAGAGTCAACACAGATTGGAGTCCGAGACTACATCAAAAGACAAACAAAGACCCTAATTTAAATGGTATTTTTTTTGTTAATTACAATGCATGGTGAAGGTAAGATGTGCTAAAGCGCTTGGCTACTGGCACGATAAGTCCCATAACCGAATCTTGGAGAAAATTGGGATTTTTAATTTCGGGATTTTAGAGGCTCCCCTAAGTCCACCCAGGTCTAATGGATACCTGACGATACAACAATCTATTATTTAAACGATAAAATTCTTATCTTCAGGAAAATAAAGCCTATGGTCGTTATGCTGAACACATAATACTCTCGTTAACCGTCGAACCAGGTGAACTTTATGTCATCTGTCCTATAGATCACAAGGTCTGAAAGGGGAACTTTATGTCATCTGTCCTATAGATCGCAAGGTCTGAAAGGGGAACTTTAAATCATCTGTCCTATAGATCGCAAGGTCTGAAAGGGGAACTTTATATCATCTGTCCTATAGATCGCAAGGTCTGAAAGGGGAACTTTATGTCATCTGTCCTATAGATCGCAAGGTCTGAAAGGGGAACTTTATATCATCTGTCCTATACATCGCAAGGTCTGAAAGGGGAACTTTATATCATCTGTCCTATACATCGCAAGGTCTGAAAGGGGAACTTTATATCATGTGTCCTATAGATGGCAAGGTCTGAAAGGGGAACTTTATATCATGTGCCCTATAGATCGCAAGGTCTGAAAGGGGAACTTTATATCATGTGCCCTATAGATCGCAAGGTCTGAAAGGGGAACTTTATGTCATCTGTCCTATAGATCGCAAGGTCTGAAAGGGGAACTTTATATCATCTGTCCTATAGATCTCAAGGTCTGAAAGGGGAACTTTATGTCATCTATCCTATAGATCGCAAGGTCTGAAAGGGGAACTTTATGTCATCTAACTTATAGATCGCAAGGTCTGAAAGGGGAACTTTATGTCATCTGTCCTATAGATAGCAAGGTCTAAAAGGGGAACTTTATGTCATCTGTCCTATAGATCACAAGGTCTGAAAGGGGAACTTTATATCATCTGTCCTATAGATCGCAAGGTCTGAAAGGGGAACTTTACATTACATTGCATAATGCGTAGAAATCATGAGAAATCACGGCAGAAAATCGTCTGCCCTTTGATTTTGTTAAAATCTCCAAGCTAAAGAGAATTCAAACCGTAGGTTAGGGTTGAAAAAATAACCTTTACTTCTTTTTAACTACTATACAAAACAACGCCATGATCCAACTTTCTAAAAAATTTTCACGACATTTGTTGTAGTGTTAAAAAGTCTCCATGTCCAGTCTAGATATAGTATATATAAGTCTATGATTCAAACCTTCATTTGAAAAATATGGCTATAAAAGAAATGGAATAAACCAGAAACAGTGACTTTATTCGTTTTTCGAGATTTCCTTTTGGGGTTCCTATTATAAAGAAGCATACCATTGCGTTTTCCGAAGTCAACGAACTGTACGGAAATGTCTTAGAACTAAACAAATGTGCGCGAGTTTTAAACGGAAGTAACAAGATACAAATATAGATCTATATTCGTTTCTTTGTGAAGTGAAAATATTTAATCGCAAATTAACAACTCCATTAAATGTGGACATCTATTCTTTTTAAATACAATGAAACAAAAGCGAGAAATACAGTAAAAAAACAAAACAAACTTAAATATAAGTAGAAATACATAGACCACAAGGCCATTCAACATACCTAAATGTTGTGTTTTTTTAGCGTTATCCTTATATTAATATTACTCCATCTTTTACAATCAACCAACTATAAACACATAATTCCTAATCCGTTAAGGGGAATAACTCTTATGCACTATTATTGACACAACACGAAGAAGAAGTCAGTATTTAGAAGCTAAAAGAAGTTATTTTGTTTACGCTCGCAAGTAAGTCCACTGACAATTAAACCCACAAGCCCACTCACAATTAAACCCACAAGCCCACTCAGGACATGAATATACTCAAAAGTAAATGAACATATGACGTCAGATTTAAGCAGATTTACTAGATGTTAGGTATTCTCTTCATTACGATTTGATGTAGGCCTATGTTTCTGCTTATAAAGTTTTGATGTAGGCCTATGTTTCTGCTTATAAAGTTTTGATGTAGGCCTATGTTTCTGCTTATAAAGTTTTGATGTAGACGTTTTAAGCATTGATCAAGTTCTTTATCATTAGATGTTTGCCCATTATGAGGTTTATAAAGTTGAGAACTAGATCTTGTCACAGTCTAAATTCTGCAATGACCAAATATTATATCTAATGTCTCCGTTACCATCACCCACCACATTTTTCATCCAGAACTAGTCACTAGGTCTGTACCAGTGGCGTAGCATCCATGGCGCGAAGAGGTTTTAATGAACCCGGGCCCACGGGTACCTTGCTACGCCACTGCTCTATGCTACATGTTTTCAATTGCGGCCTTTAGGGCTGGCCAGTGGAACATCAAGATTGTTCCCTGCGAATGATAGTCCCCCCGATAGATTCTTTGTCTCCCCTTTTGCAGATATGCGTGTCTTCCGACACACATTGTATAGTATCAACTCTTCATAGTCGGAGCATCGAAATGACGAATCTCTACCCAATCATTTCTCACAAACCAATACTTGATGCCATGGGCGTAGCCAGGAGTTTTGGGGTTCAAACCTCCCCGAAATAAATCCTGGCTACCCCCATGCTTGATGCTTAATGTCTTAAAGCTTGCCCAAACAACCCGAAATAATACAAAAAAATCCCAGTCTTCTCCAGGATTTAAACCCGAGACATCCGATTTGGAAGCCAACTCTCCAGCTAGTATTAAAAAATTTGTAAAATAAAAAGTAAATTTTTGTATTGCATTATGTCAAGTAACATGTTGTTGTTTTTTTAATGTAACAGATCTTTCCATTTGTAAACTCTCTCCAGAAGGACATGATTACAAGAATGGTAACTGCATGGATTGGTCTTATCTTATGTCAACTTTTGATACAAGGGAATTTCTCGCAGAAAGGTAAAATGTGTAAAATATAGCAAAGTTAGAGATTGCATAACGTTACGGATATATTTGAACTATATATATATATATATTAGCTGAAGTAACAAATTAAGGCATATATACAATAAATACATTTTCAAAAAGATTATCATTAATAATTTTAATTCGATGCCAGAAAATCGTCTTCCTAAGCGACTTCTTCATGGGGAGCCGTGTGCTACTGTATATCTTCAGAAGGTGGGTCAACACAAGTGTTACAAAGTGTTACAAGTGCTACACCCTTATGGGCTCCACTAAGGAGTGCGATATTGACATTTACAGCTTTGAAACTCTTTTAATTCTCGATAGTTCCTCCTGGCGTGAAGCCGTGAGTGTCGAAGTGTTGAGATTCGAGCCAAGGAGAGCGCCCAGCGTGATTGAGCGCTGAACCAACAAAAAGCTTAGGAAAAAGAAGCAGTCCTGTCTGCAGTAGACTCAAGCTAGTCATGCAAACGTATGCGGGCGGCCTTTTAAAGCAAAGATTGGACTTTACAGTCATCTTCATACAAAATGAGAAATGTGCTCATCATAAACTACGAAGGAGGAGCTTATACTTGGGTTTTTCATTAGGGGATTGGCTTGACATTGTCCTATTTCTTCTTGGTAAACGAACTTATGCTAACTATTTGACTCTCTTGTTAACTTGAAGAGGAACATAAACGATTTTTTTAAAATTTACCAACACATGTAGCAGAGATTAGAGACATGGTTACTGCAGTGATTGGAAACCATGAGCCCCTGCTATCGTAAAAAACGCAAGCTAAAATCTGTGGCCGTTTTACAACATCTTCGGGGCTTGCAAAGACATTCCTTCAGGGAACAGTACCAGGAAGAAGAAGAAGAGGCCTACAAAGAAAGTGATGGGAGGACAACATAATAGAATAAACGGGCCTGCCATTGAAAGAGGTTCTAACTAACAAAAAAAAAGACTGAGAGGAATGGAGAAAGACGGTCGGCGAATCGTGCATGAGGCCCCAAGGGTCCAAAGCACTAAGGGATAGGTAAAGGTAAACCTAGTAAAGGGTAAAGGTAGCAGGCAACAGATCTGTAAGGAAAACGTTATCCATTCTCCCCCCTCCCTCTCTTCGCGGCTTCAACAACCCATGCACAAATAAATACATGTAATATATTCAAACATCTATATTTTGACGCATTATAAATTTATAATTGTGTTGTTTATTTTTACAGTTAATGTGACGGAATTAAATCGGCAATTCTTACTGGCGTTCCCGAAACTTCAAAACCCTAACATCTATTTACTAATTTACACAATGACTAAAGAGATTACGGTAGGTTGTAAAAGTATAAAATTTCATCTCATCTATGGTCCTATCTGGGGCATAGGCCACCAACCAGCGTCATCCACGCGTCTCGGTTTGGTGTGAGAGTCAAACTACCCGCACGGGTTGTCCATCTGCTTGGCATCTGCTTCAAAATCTTTGCGCCATGTATTCCTGAGCCGTCCCCTCTGTTTCTATTATTTGATCTTTCTAAAGAGTTTCAGCTGAGAGTGCTATTATATGCAAGTTTCTATAATGCCATATTGTAGTGGCTTTGTGTTATAGCATCATTATCATCATTCCTTTGCGCTCCTCGTGGAACATAAGAGTCTCAGTAAAAACACGCCACTCTCCACGGTCTCTTGCTAGTTTTTTTATTGGCTTTCAAACTCGTTTCTGTCCGCTCAGCTTCATCTACTACACTGCGTCGCCACTTTCATTTTTGGTCTTAATCTACTTATTCGATCGACCTTCCCTGCACAGCTTCATAAGTCTCCTTTGTGGAGTTCTACTCTCGCCTCTGACTGAGATTAGTGTTTGTGTTTTTTGCTATGGTTTCTGAAATAGTTTGTTTTTTTTCCATGGAGAGGTTGTTAACATATCGCACAACCCGTATGTCCTTGGGAGAGTGGTGCACCTATTGTCTGGTCTCTTTCTTTATTTTCTAACGGACCTGTCCCCTTGGAAGTACCTGCCAGGAGTGATGACCTCCCGCTCCTGAGGGTCATTTAGGCACTTAAGCTGTAACGCCGCGGCAAGGAATGTGCAGCAGGTGACAGCTTGTGGTTTCATCGCCGACATACAGATATACATTGTAAATGTTGAGAATTGGTTATAAGAAACCTTTCTTCACATAGGAGGACAAAAAGAAGGAAAAAAAAGCCCGACAAAGGAGGGGGGATAACAAAAAAACCCCTTAAAAAGCAGGCTTACGATATCTATATTATATTTGTAACAGAGGCACCATCACGGTAACGCTAGACTAGCTTGAGCACCAACTTGCCTTAGCTGAGCACCTGAGCCTCGGAGCAAGACAGCTGGAGGTCGCTCACAAAGGTCGCGGGATACACATTTGAGACCGAAAGAAATTCCGCTGCCGAGGACGGACGCATACGGCGAAAAGAAAATCTTAATTGACTACGGGCAGACAATGGTCATGCTTCCCCTCCATGTGGCAAAATATGTAGGTCACAGCCTGGGCTGAGTTGCCACGGGAAATACTGCATTCCTCATTAATCTTCGGACTCAAAGACAAACCTTATTTAAGAGATCTCATTTACTGTCGTACAGATTGGTATGAACTTTCTTACATAGATTTATTTTACCTGTTAGGAGCTTGCCAAAACGTGGTTTAGACAGATACGCAGCCGAAACACCGTAAAAAACCGAATACTTTCTATCCAACTTTTGAATTTCATTTTCGGTATTCCCCCCCCCCCCCCCCGCCCCATTACCAAAAGGCCGCATATTTGTTAAAGATTGACCTTCAACCCTAATGCTAAACAACTGATTTATTAATTGTGGGCGAAGCCGAAAAGGGGCTGTTAAACTTCTACCGAAATAAACCCACAATCCCGGTCCGAAATATTTTGACGCTCTGAACTGTTTTTCAAACCTATCGCTGGGTTTCATTAACATCTATTTTTACTATAATTAAGCCTTTTAAAACATCTATAATGGTTAACCCTGAGAACATTACGGATGTACAGACACCTAGAACTTCTAATATATCAATATCTATCTATCTATCTATCTATCTATCTATCTATCTACTTATCTATCTATCTATCTATCTATCTATCTATCTATTTATCTATCTATCTATTTATCTATCTATATATCTATTTATCTATCTATCTATTTATCTATATATATCTATCTATCTATTTATCTATCTATCTATCTATCTATCTATCTATCTATCTATCTATCTATCTATCTATCTATTTATCTATTTATCTATCTATCTATTTGTTTATCTATCTATCTATTTATCTATCTATCTATCTATCTATCTATCTATCTATCTATCTATTTATCTATCTATCTATCTATCTATCTATCTTTTTATCTATCTATCTATCTATCTATCAATCTATCTATCTATCTATCTATCTATCTATCTATCTATCTATCTATCTATCTATCTATTTATTTATCTATCTATCTATCTATCTATCTATCTATTTATCTATCTATCTATTTATCTATCTATCTATCTATCTATCTATCTATTTATCTATCTATCTATCTATCTATCTATCTATCTATATATATATATATATATAATTGCAATATTCGATTCCGGAGATTAAGGATGAGTTACGTGTTGCATGAAAACCCTGGTGCGACCTGCAGATTTTTTCACAGATGCAGACAAAGCTCTTGTATATTAAAGTATAATAGTAAAGGATTTTCTGCTATAATATTCATTTAAAATAAAATAAGATTTACTATTATAATTTTTTCCGTTTTTCTCTAAGGTAACTGTATCGTTAACCAATCCAGGCTCCTTTGATCATGTAATGATCGCTCAGTTAAAAGTAAAGAGGTTAAAGTCTATTCACTATCGTCTGGACAAAGGCAACATGTAAGCGGCATAAGCTAGAATTGATCATTTGCATTGTACCAAGTGGAATCCATCCCCAGCTTTGACCTACATAGTTCGTCATACGTTGTATATAAGGGGGGTGTGGGTCATTTAGATCTTTCTTTTTATCACCTGGTGTGTTGCGTTCTTCTAGATTTGTGCGTGTGACGAGCTGATTTGCCGAGCGATTGTATTAATAAGTTGATAAATTCATATGAAGTGAAGAAAGAAACATCTCTCTGTATTTTCTTAAAACTTCTTTAATAATACTTCTTCACCTTTCACAACAAATTAACTTCTCAATTCAATAACAACTTGACTTGATACTTCATAAATAAAACTTAAAGATACATGAAACTTCACTTAGTATAACTTCAACTTCAACTTATAAAACTTTAACTAATGGACCCGCTAATATCACAAAACTTATAACTATTACTAATCGAGGACTGAGCGAGGACCATCGCTCTATAAGAACTACTACTATGCGAGGACCCCGTCTAACTGACTTTCCCCTAATTTATACTTTCTTTGATCGTACGTTCCAGAATCATGGAACCTTCTCAGATAATTATTTTAGTAACTTTGACCTTCTAAAAGCTGACGTGTGTTTTTTTTTCCTTAACCTCTTTCTTTGATTGGATACCTAAAATTAACTTGTTTACGCTGGACACTTGCACTGGTTTGAACTCGCTTCTAGAAGCTAAATAAATGACGGGCCCGACTCGTGACAGTGCTCACTGTCCTTTTCATTTTTAAGGTATTAACATTAAAACGCTGATAGGTTTTATGAATTATTTAACTTTTAAATATAGATAGCTACCAAGAATAGAAAGATGACATTTATTAGACACATGGGCGTAGCCAGGATTTTTTTAGGGGGGGGGGGAGGTTTTAAATATATAGCCCTCTGGAGGAGGGGGGGGGGTAAAATTCAAAACCCCTCTTGGCTACGCTCATAGAATTTTGAGTGTGTAATTTGCTTTTTTTATATTGAACAGATGTATTTTTTAGCTGCAAACCCTATTTAACGGGTGTTTTTAACACAAAACTCCTCTTGGCTACGCTCATAGAATCTGGTGACTGATGTATGGTTTAGTCTTATATTGACTAGGGGGTTTTATCGTTAATTTCGGAGGGCGTTTTAAAATGAACATCTTCCTTACCTATGCTTTTGTAATTTTGGGATTGTCTTTCGCATTATTTTTTTGTTTCCTGTTTTGTTATATAGAAGAAGGGTCTTTAACCGCAAAACACCTAGGTATGGGGTTTTAAACTCGAAACCCTCTTGGCTGCGCTGGGTAAAGTGCAGGTTTAGTATTATAATCTCTACTAAAATAAACAAAATCAAAGCAAAAAATCAATCAATAAATTCCGACCCGATTTCATTTCGGGGGGGGGGGGGGGAGTTGACCCACAACCCCCCCCCCATCCCTGGGTAGGCTCATGAGTAGACACATATCCTTGCATTTATACACAACAAGGCTTAAGACAATTATACATAACACTTCTCAATAGCGAGTATTAACATTTTAGGAAAGCTAGGACGGATAAACTTGCCGAAGACCTAGAAGCCATACAAGAAACACACTGACAAACGACAAAATAGTCGCTATAAAAATACTTAATAAAACATCTTGCAAAAAAAAAACAAAAAAAAAACACCTCAATGTCATTAACAGTTGTTCACGGAGACACGTTGACTGAGTGGTAAAGCACTTGGTTTACGAACCGAGGGTCCCGGGTTCGAATCCAAGTGAACACTTTGATTTTTTTTTTAAATTTCGGGATCTTTAGGAGGCCCTCTGATGAGTACCTGACATTAGTTGGGGAAAAAATAAAGGCAGTAGGTCGCTGTGCCTGGCAACATGGCACCCTCGTTAACCGTGGGTAACAGCTGCCAAATACATTCAACAGTCGAGCGATACTACACTTTATACTTTTAAAAAAAATATTTACAGAGTTTCAAGTTGATTAAAGAGCAGTTTCATAAATTTACATTTCTTTAAAAAATAAAATCATATTTAACTCTATCGCTCCTAACTGACGATACCAGCGTTGATTCCAACAGAATGTGGTAAATAATTACGGAGAGAAAGAGTTAAATGTTCTTTATACAAAAGACCACCTATTTATACCATTTCAGATTCTCGGATTTGGGTGTTGTACTTGCTATTTCTCCTCAGGGCCGCCCCTAACAATTGTGGGGCCCTATGCGAACGGATAATGCGAGGCCCAGTCAGGGTAGAAATAGGAATTATTAGTGAAAATTAATATTTGCAAATGGAAAAATAAATTCGTCTTTGAATTACATTTTTATGAAATAAAATCTGACAATGCCTTTTTTTAAGCGTAGGATTGGCTTTTCCCATATTTAATAAACCACAAAAAGACAATTTTGTTTTTCATGAGATTTTAATAATTTCAGAAGATTTCCAGGGAATCAGCAGGCCACAAAACCCCAGTTATAAGTTATAATGATTTAATAGTTATTTACACCTAAAAATAGCGCGGCGCCTTTGAGAGTGCAGGCCCACTGCAGCCGCATAGGTTGAGATAAGGGAAATAACGTCTACATTATTATTATATATAGTTGTCAGTGCGGAGTTATTTCCCTTAGATAAGCTTTTCTTTTTTTTTTTTAAAGGACTTTTTTTATATTTTCAATAAACACCGATTATCATTCATTTTGAGCTAGACCTTCGCCACTGAAGGAGTATAGTCACCACAGGTGTCTGGTCCTAGACAGTTATCATTCTTTTGGTGTCCACGTCCACATGTACGACGGAACACATTCGCTGAGCAGTTTCATGGCTGTTCCAGTTCAGGCTTTTGGGAGGACCTATGTGGTCATTACTCATGAGTAAGTTTCGACCTCTCACCCCCCCCCAACCTAATTAAGGTTCTCTGAAACCATGTGGTCTCTTTTGTCAGTAGGAGAAGCTAATTAGTTATAAAGCTTATATCAACTCTCTCTGTCTGTCTATATGTCTGTCCATCTGTCTGTCTGTCTGGTAAAAGGTTTCAACATGTTTTGTTTTTTTCTCTCCAATTTCCTACTCTGGGATCAAGTTAAAACTTTGCACTATGTTTTATTGTAACTGACTTGACATGAATCAGTTTAACAAAAAATTAACAAGTTAGTTAATAAATTATTGTTGATTATTAAACAAAAATAAAAGACTATTCTAGCTTCAACCTTATACCTAGTGCTGAGAGACATTCCTTTCGACTTTCATTGCTTTTTAGAGGACCTTTTATGGGCTGCCTAAGGTTTTGTGTAAAACAACCCCCCTTTAGTAATTTATCTATAACAAAGCGTATTTCAGCTCTCTGTCTGTCTGTCTGTCTCGACAAATGTGTGTGCAAGTTATTTCTCCGACACCCAATCTCGGATGAAGCTAAAAAGTTGCACAATTATTTGTTTATCTGAAGAATCGCAAGAATCAATAAAAAGAAATAACAATAACCAATTAGCTTAACTATCGGTAATGAATTACTTTGTTTTGGTTTCTCAAACAATGGAAATAAATAGTACTTGACTGCTGGTATAAGGTGAAATAGCTCCCTTTTTTAGCTTGTAGTCTGAGTGAACAAAAAAATGAAATAGAAACAATAGATAACTTATCAATCTTCAATGTTCATAGACTCTTCGATCGCAGAGTGGTTTCCGTATTCACTTCACTAGCCTGAAACGGCTTTAGTCCACACGTTTTATTTCAGGTCATTCCCTTTTTTATATTAAAAAAAATACATTTAAAAAGCGATCACCTAGATACCCCGTTTTTCTCCCCCTACCCCTGTCTTCCCAACTGGTCCAGACAAGTGATAGGGTCATAGCGTAGTGAGAACGCTAAAGGCATAACATTTTGCACTAAACAAGAACAATTGTTAGAAAAGAAATATTTCTAATCGCACAAAATGTATTATTGTAAGTCTATATCTATTACAAGTTAAATTACATGACTGACCCATTTTGCCTTTGTTATCAATTCTTTCTAGATCTATTACAAATTAAATTACATGACTGACCCATACTAAAAAAATAATTTTTGTATTTGCGTAGTCTTTTAATTTGGTTTGTCTTTGACAGAAGCAAAGATACCCTTGTTTTAGAGACTTACAAATGGAAGCTACGGGTACAATGGTATTTAATGCATTATGTATTTTTTTCGTATTTTTATACAAGTGACTTAATGCACACCTGGTTTTAGGATGCGATCCTTTTACACCGTGTTGGCCCAGCGGAGAACGAAGGTATTTGTCTCACTCTTGATCTATCCCCCCCATGAGCTGGTGGTGGACGGGGCGCTCCGACCTGTCGGCATTCACAACTGGAGAACTGTGGAGTTACAGAAGTAAACAGAAAGCTTGGGTTTTTCTTGATTCTGAGAACAGTTTCTTAATTGGTGTCATTCTCGTTTAATATAGTGTGATTTTTTTATTTCATTATAATTTATGTTTAAAGAAAGTTTTGTTTTGTTTTGTTTTTTTTAGTTTTCTTCTTTTTTTTTTTTTTTTTGGTTTGCTTAAATAATGCCGAACTGAGAAATTATCTTATCTTATATAATGTTATGCGCTGTAGATGAGCGGTAAAGCGCTTGGCTTCTGAAACGGGGTCCCGGGTTGGAATCCTGGTGAAGACTGGGATTTTTAATTTTGGAATCTTTGGGCTCCTGAGTCCACCCAGCTCTAAAGGGTACCTGACATTAGTTGGGGAAAAGTAAAGGCTGTTGCTCGTTGTGCTGGTCACATGACACTCTCGTTAACCGTAGGTCACAGAATCAGATGACCTTTACATCATCTGCCCTATAGACCACAAGGTGAGGAAGACATGTCTTGAAGCTAGGCTTTATTGAACAAGAATGACAAAACAGTTCACAATTACACAGTACACACACACACACACACACACAAGCTGACCTGGACACCATGACATTTTGACACACTAGAGAACAGATCAGTTCACAACACACAACAAGAAACACAAATACACAACACTTAACTTTTTATTTCTTGTATGTAACAGACGTTACTTCAAAAAAAGATGACGATTACGTCCTACGTCCTATGTCAATCTAGTTATGCGCGTTAATCGATGATAATCGATGACTCTACCAAGTCATAGGCAACCCATTCCATGCTCTAATATTGCACCAAGGAAGAAGGAGCGCTTGTAGGAATTTGTCCTGGCATATGTTCATCTTTTGCTTATGTTCCTTTTTTCTTACTTTCTATCATGTTATTTTGCCTTTGTTATCAATTCTTTCTATTTTATTTTTCCTGTCACGTATCTTCTTTATTTCTTTATTCATTTCTTTGTTTCCTAATTAGTTTTTCTTCCCTTTTTTTTTTTCTTTCCTATCATTCCTTTATTTTTGTAATCTTTATCTTGCGTTTATCTTTCTTTTTTTTTCCTCATCTTAGTTACCAGGCTTTCTCGCTAATGAAATGTGCTGAGAAAAGCCTTCTTTCTAATATCTCGTTAACAGGTAAGTATTGACTTATTAAACATAACGAGAGAGCATATACCTTTGCCGAGTAGAGAGGCTGGGCGGGGGGGGGGGACTATCGGTCAGTTCCTATGTCGTCAATCATTGGATGAACAAAAGCTTGTCTGAATCCTTCAAAGAAAACTAAGGGCAAGACGTGGCTTAAATAGTGCCGATGTGACATAAAATCAAACCAGGTTCTCGTAATGCCTAAACGAAGGAGGTGGGAAGCGTGGGGCGGGTTCAGCGCAATCGCTCATGCAGGTAAAAGCGGAAGGGTTCTTTATAGGGAGATCTCGTATAAAATGTAGCGGTTTTTTCTTAGGGTGACGTTTTTATCTAGTGTGCATGTTAGTCATTCCCGACGTAAAATTAGTAACACAATTTGTAAACGTAACCTGAGATTAGTGAAACAGTGATGAAGCAAGGAGGAATTATTATTATAAAAGGGAAACTTGAATGTTAAAAAACGGAAAGCAACTACAGTAAAGAAACGCTTTATCCTCCGGATAGACGTACCTTCAATGAAGTCCAGTAGGGCGTCGGCGCCGAAGGCGCCATTATCCCGTTGATGGTTAGAAAGGCTTTTATCCAACCACCAGGCCTGGACATGGGGCTCTTCACCCCTGTCCTGTCTGAGGGCACCCAACGGTAGGCGGCCATATCGGTTGACTGGGCAAAACCGGGCCGTGCCGTGTACACAGCGCACCGTCCCCGCTCTCAAACCACCCGCTATAAGTGGCCGAGGACAGTGCTAACTGCGGGGAGCTTGTCTCATATTCCTATACTGTAACCGCCACTGTTCCGTGCAGGGACTGCCACTCCAGCCAACGGGTCACTGATGACGGCCCCCTTTGTGGAACGGCGTGGCGGATTTTTAGGACTGGGTTCCGGGCGTTCTTTCCATCCCAACCCCGAATGAGAGAAAAAAAAAAAAAAAAAAAAGCTCACCCAGGGAAGCCCGGCCGGGCCTGGTTCGCTACTCGTACTTAGCCTATCTAGTCTCCACCCACTAGACGTTTCCAGCGGAGGGCCACGCTGAGGCGACGGGTAGCCGGAATTCCTCCGGGGAGAGACGTACCAGAAGACCGGACCGCTCTATACCTATACGGTTGTAGCGAGCCGAATATGGCATTAATTTAAAAAACAAAAAAAAAAAAACAAAACAAAAAACCTCATCGTTTGATCTAGAGGTTGATCACAAAAAATAAAACATATCTAGTGAGTCGTGTAGCCAACGACACTGTTAAATTATACCCAGCATGAGATGTTACAGTCTTTTCACAAAAACGTCTGTATTAAGTCTTCAAACATTTGTTTTGTCACCAGGAAGTAGAATCGAGAGCATTCGTCCTATAGGGGTCATTTCCGGTAGCTGCAGCTTCATCTACTTCGAATGTAAATATCTTGATATTTTACTCACTTACCCCGATATGGCTTCAGGTATTATTTAGCGTCACAATTTACAAATTTTTTTTTTCTTAGTACAAAAAAAAATAATGTAAAGTTCCATTTTTCAGACCTTTAGAATGATGAAAAGATTTTTTATTTTGTCCACCGTTTGTTCTACAATACAGTTCACTATCTCTGATGTTCCACAGAAATGCTTCTTCCGGTGAAAATGTTCGGTCAAAACTTTGTCATTGTTTACTCGCATAAAAGGGCGAACAATGACTCCATCATCATAACTACTTCTGAATCGAACACAGCCGCGATATTCTACTCCAAGAATTCTACAAGTAAACTTTCTTTGAAACATAGTCGTATAAACAAAGTAAGCTGGCTTCTCAGAATGACGTCGCTCTTAATTAATACGTTTTATTATACTTCTGATTTTTTTTTGGGTTTTTTTTTTTTAAATTTAATGTAAGGATTTCTCAGTAGAGTAAACGTAGATAAGATAGATTCCTCTTGTTTTTTTTTGACTTGGGTAACACCTTTCTTAGAGTCTTTCTGTATCCGCCTCTTCTTCTTTTTCCTGGTACTGTTCCCTAAAAGAAGATCTCGTAATATGGCCATACAGCTTTAATTGTTTTTTTTTTTTTTTTACAATTGTTGGTAGATTATTGCAGTGTCCACTCTCTGGAAGTGAATATTCACTATTTTCACTTATTAGTTGGTCTGTCTTTAAACACATTTTTGGTCACGAGGAATATACATATAAAACGTTGATAATTACTGTATTTGCAGAAAAACTCTAACCATCGATTTGCTTTGCCCTGTAAATGGATATTCTACAATTTAACATATACTACGAAGCCAGCTTTGTTTTCCTTTTTTTTTTAAGTGAGATAAAAGAATGTTATGGTGAGGGTTGGGGCAGAGCTGGTCTTAGATACTTGGAGGCCCAAAGGGAAGAGGCCACAAGTGAAATTTAAAAAAAGTAAAGTTCCCCTTTCAGACCTTGTGGTCTATAGGGCAGATTATGTAATGGACATCTGTTTCTGTGGCCTACTGTTAACGAGGGTGTCATGTGGCCAGCTCAACGACCAAAAGCCTTTACGAAAACAATTTTCCCCTACTAATTCAGACTCAGAGGCGCCCACAGATCCTGAAATTTAAAAAATACGTCTGCAACAGGATTCGAACCCGGGACCTCTGGTTCGGAAGCCAAGCGCTTTACCACTCATCCACCTCGCCTCCCCAAGTGAAATAGAAAAAAAAACAATAATTTAAGAACATTGAGTTAAAAACCTTCCTTTACCGATATCAAAATCAATAAAAAAAAGTTAAATTCATATAGCGCCTATAGCAAGAACGTGCATGGTGGACTATTCATGATGACAAGACCAGAAATGACATTTCTCCTAAAGGAAGAAACTATGGACCTCTAACATACGTAGTCTTACTAGGAGTATGGTTCTAAACATTGGTGATTAGATATGTCATTAGAAAACTAGGCTAGTAAACATAGCCGTAAAGTTCTGAAATATTTGAGATTAAATCCATGTATCGTATTTTGTTCTCTTTGAGTCCTTTTCGAGCCCCCAGCCCACCAATTGGAGGCCATAGGCGGCTGCCTACTTTAGCCTATTCCTAAGACCGGGTTATATATATATATATATATATATATATATATATATATATATATATATATACTGGCTTGGCTACCTACGAAGGTATATATATATATATATATATATATATATATATATACATATATATATATATATATATATATATATATATGGCCTCCTTCAGTCGCGAAGTGACTATGGGTCATCTCACCATCAGTCGCGAAGTGACTATGGGTCATCTCATGGAAATGAAATGAATGCCTGGGCATTAGCTGTGATCGAAACGATGTCGCCCATACATCAGTTTCCCCCTCTCAACCCAGCTGATGTAAAATAAATTATATATGGCTAACGACCCCCCCTCCAGCCCGACTAGTTTAAGCGCCAGTTACTCGCCTTTGCCCCTTCTCCTGTTAGTGAGAACAGTTCCGCCGGACTCCATATCTGAGCCACACGTGAAGGCCAGGAGTTGGACTGGTTGTCAGGGGCTATTTGAGACGCATGCCATTTGGAAGCATTTTATAGATAGTGGAGTGCTTACATTCATTAGCACTTCCGGCAACCTTGCGGAACACACACACACACACACACACACTCACATATATATTTATACATACATACATCGCCAAAGAAAAAGACAATAAAGTACATGTAAAATTAGTTGTCTTTATTATATACCTCCTGTTTTTTCTCACTTGCAGTGCAAATCGTAATTTCTTTTTTTTTGTTTTTTTTGTTTTGACATTAATTAGCTCTCATTCAATTTGAGGTATTGTAATCAAACTACAAGTTGAGACTCCCTGATCTCTTCTGATAGTTTAGACTCTCGAAGCCTGAATGTTATGTTGTCAGCAACAAGCCTGTCGCCATCTACTATTATGCTACCTCCATATGTAGTGATACCCCATCAGAAGGCGGCCCCTCAATTATGATGATAATGCCGAATGAGCTTTTCTACAATGTCTATGTATGGGTGTAAGTCATTTTAGATAGATATTTTGTTCTTTTGTAACACTTGTTTATAGGGTACTCTATACAGCAGGGGTTCTCAACCTGTCATTTTTAGATATATATTTTTTTCTTTTGTAACACTTGTTTATAGGGTACTCTATACAGCAGGGGTTCTCAACCTGTCATTTTTAGATATATATTTTTTTTCTTTTGTAACACTTGTTTATAGGGTACTCTATAAAGCAGTGGTTCTCAACCTGTCATTTTTAGATATGTATTTTTTCTTTTGTAACACTTGTTTATAGGGTACTCTATACACCTGGGGTTCTCAACCTGTCATTTTTAAATATATATTTTTTTTTCTTTTGTAACACTTTTTATATGGTACTCTATACAGCTGGGGTTCTCAACCTGTCATTTTTAAATATATATTTTTTTTTTCTTTTGTAACACTTGTTTATAGGGTACTCTATACAGCAGGGGTTCTCAACCTGTCATTTTTAAATATATATATTTTTTTTCTTTTGTAACAATTGTTTATAGGGTACTCTATACAGCTGGGGTTCTCAACCTGTCATTTTTAAATATATATATTTTTTTCTTTTGTAACACTTGTTTATAGGGTACTCTATACACCTGGGGTTCTCAACCTGTCATTTTTAGATATATATTTTTTTCTTTTGTAACACTTGTTTATAGGGTACTCTATACAGCAGGGGTTCTCAACCTGTCATTTTTAGATATATATTTTTTTCTTTTGTAACACTTTTTATATGGTACTCTATACAGCTGGGGTTCTCAACCTGTCATTTTTAGATATATTTTTTTTCTTTTGTAACACTTTTTATATGGTACTCTATACAGCTGGGGTTCTCAACCAGTCATTTTTAGAGATATATTTTTTCTTTTGTAACACTTGTTTATACGGTACTCTATACAGCTGGGGTTCTCAACCTGTCATTTTTAGATATATATTTTTTTTCTTTTGTAACACTTGTTTATAGGGTACTATATACAGCAGGGGTTCTCAACCTGTCATTTTTAGATATATTTTTTTTTCTTTTGTAACACTTGTTTATATGGTACTCTATACAGCAGGGGTTCTCAACCTGTCATTTTTAGATATATATTTTTTTCTTTTGTAACACTTGTTTATAGGGTACTCTATACAGCAGGGGTTCTCAACCTGTCATTTTTAGATATATTTTTTTCTTTTGTAACACTTGTTTATAGGGTACTCTATACAGGCTGTTAAAGGTGTCTTCGCTGCAAAATAAGCCCAAATAAGATGTAATGCATATCCCTGTATTTCTAAGATTAAGGGTAGCCCTAAATTTCCCCAAGTCCATTTTTCATAAGATTCGATTATGTGACCCCCTCGGTCCAAAAGCCAAGGGATTCACCACTCAGCCAACAAGATGCCATGTTGTGAATATCTACACTGGCAACGGAGTTAAGAAAGGGCAAGGGCGTCCAGCATTTCCCTGCATTACTAAGCTTTATAAACTTTTTTTGTTTCTTGGGTGTCCGATGCATTATTTCTTTCAGCAAGAAAATCGCAGGTTAAACAAGCAAAATCTACAAAATATTTCTTTTATCAAAGTTTCAAATGAGTTAGGGGATAGCACCAGTCAATGACTGTCATTATTTTAATTACTGAATGTGTGATCTCCCCTTTTAATTAGGCCTAAATCATGAATTTTTTTTTTATTGATTCAAGAATTGTTATCAGCATATAATATACAGTTCCACTTTAAGACCTTGATGTAAAGGTCATCTATTTCTGTGGTCCGCTGTTAACGAGGGTGTCATGTCACGTGACCAGCACAACGTCCAACCGCCCTTATTTTTCCCCAACTAATGTCAGGTACCCATTAGAGCTGGGTGATCTCAGAGGTGCCCCTAAAGATACCGAATTTTTAATAAATTCTAGTCTCACCAGGATTTGAACCCGGGACCCAGTTCAGCCACCACGACTCCAGCATATAATATAATCATTGTTTAAAGTTTCAAACTGGATCCTAGAATAGAAAGTGTGAGGGGGAAAAAAAAGTAAAAGAATCCAATCAAACAGATGCAGTGGAACTATAGAATGATCAAGTCATTTAAGGTAGTAAAACTTGTATGTTTGTAAAGTACTTAATCCAGGGGCGTAGCTAGGAATTTTCCATCGTTCGGAAGCCCGAGAAGGGGGAGGGGGGGCTTGATCTCTCTGGGGCCCCTGCATTTTGCGTAATATTTAGTTCTTAGTGTAAAAAAAACCCAGTCATTTTGCCCCCCCCCCCCCAAGTAGGGATCCGGGAGGATTATTGAATTCTTATGTCAGTACCCCTCACTCTAGATACGCCACTGGCCTAATCCTCAAGTTTAGGAAATCATATTGCCTGTTCTATTCACGCAAAAGTTCTTAGGCTGTTTGACACAGATCTAAATCCAATGTACTAAATCAGTAAAGACCCTTGGGCAGCGAATCATATTAATTAAAAATATAGGTCTAGAGTCTAGATCCATATATTGAACGTGATTAAGTGAGTTTGGGTAAGATTGGCCAGAGGCATAGGTAGTCTCCCTTTTGCCAAAAGGCGTAACCGAATCAGACTCCCAGTGTTAGTCCTAAGTAGTATCCGTTCTTTATTAGCTTTTATAGCTTTTTTATTTTTTATATAGCGCTACTTTCATGCTTATACCATGCTCAGAGCGCTTTGGTCCAATTTCATTTGTGGACCAGTTGGGGGGGGGGGGAGGGGTATCTAGGAGAAGGTTTTGCCGTGCTGCCTTCAGCCGCCCAGTAAACACAATTCTGTCCGAGTCGGGTGTCGAACCATGTTAGCCATGCCAAGTTCAAGCGCACTTAGCCTCTCGACCACGCTTCCTAGCCAAATTCGACAGTCTTGTGTTAGGATGCTTTTGTGGTTACTCATACATTATACTAGCTGTACACACCGGCTACGCCCGTTAATCTGTTCCAACGCTTATATCGTTCATACGGCTGGGACATCCCGTTCTTCTGCCTTTACATTTCAATAAACGTGACACATTTTAACGCTTACATTTTTTTATCGCCCTGTGGCAAGTTGTTTCTCTCTCTCTCATCACACAATATCTGATAGTGCAAGGTCTACCATCTACCATCTTGTAGACCAAAAAATCTTTTCATCATAAAATTGTATTGTCCTTGCTTTGTGCTCTCCCGCAGGGATCCCCCAGAAGAGGAGGCTTTATGTGTCATTAGCCTCGTCATACCAGTAACGACAAGCATCGAGAAAGTCTTTTGGAACGGTGGCTCCATTCCTTATGTGTGAGTGTATATGTGGTTTAGGTTTATACGCTTAGGAGTTCTTTGAAACCCTGGGAAGGTACTGGGCTTTATCCGGGAAGTGGGGTTGTCTACGAAGATCTGATTTATGAATTTGTGAACATGTACTATTAACATTAGATTTTTACCAAATTATTACATTTTTACTACATTTACTATTTTAACTGTGAATAGACCTTGATTTTAATGATTTAACTGTATAGAATTTAGCCCTTGTTATGTAGAGAGAGAGAAGTCCTTAAGGGAATGCAGGCACGACATGGCCTAAATTGTGCCGATGTGCCTAAAATCAAAATCAAATCAAATCAATCTTTGAAACTTAAGGCTATTAAGTTTTAGGTTCTAAGTTCTAAGATCTAGTTTCTAGGATATAGGTTCTAGGTACTGAGATCTAGGTTCTAAGATCTAGGTTCTAAGATCTAAGCTCTATGATCTAGGTTCTATGATAAAGGTACTAGGATCTAGATCTATGTATTATGTTCTAGGATTGAGGTTCTAAAATCTAGGTTTTAAGTTCTTGAATCTAGGTCCTAGGATCTAACTTCTAGGTTCCAAGTTCTTGAAATCTAGGTTCTAGAATCAAGGTTCTAGGATCTAAGTTTAATCTAGGTTCTATGATCTAGGTTCCAAGCTATACGCTCTAGGATCTAGGTTTTATGATCTAATTTCTAGGATCTAGGTTCTATGATCTAGGTTCCAAGCTATACACTCTACGATCTAGGTTCTATGATATACGATCCAACCTAAAGCTCCTGCACTTCATATGTATTTGTAAAAATTTTTTTTTTTTTTAAAACGCTTCTAGAAAAATATAGAAAATTAATTTTAATTACAGGGCTTATTACATGTTAATTAAAACACGATCAATAGAACATTAAAATATACACACATGTAAAAGGCGAAGGAGTCTCGTGATTGTTTTGTGAACGGTCGTTGAATTATAACACTAAACTGCTGGTAGACGACTCAGTCCCTGTAGGAGCATTATATCTTGACTAATTAAGCTTGAAATAACTTCTTTGTAAAGAGTATTATTATATGGCTCCTTTTGTCTCGAAAGGCAATGGATGCGCCCAAATGAGTCACTGGTTTTGGCTTAATCTTGAGACGGGGCAGAATCTGGTGTGGCTAATCAAGCCAATTCTAGAACGGCAGACTTTGCCACAATTCGTACATGTGTATGCCTCTGATTTAGGGCTAGCAGACAGGGCAGCTTTCTTTTTATCCCTCTTGATTAAAGCCGCTTCAATTCTTTTGTTCTCAGCAAGAGTTGTCCCAGCACGCACAGTCTGTCTCCATGCACTCCGGTCTTTGGCTATGTTTTCCCACATACTTTCGCTGATGCCTGAGGCTCTCATGTCTCGCTTGCAGACATCTCTATATGTTAGTCTTGGGCGGCCCAAAGAGTATTATATATATAGCTCTTATTGCGATATATACAAAATTAGCTTATGACAAAAAATAAATGGAGTAGACTTTAGTCTTAATATAACATGGGCTTCTGAACAAAAAACTCTGTTCTACAAAAGACGTCATTTCACTCTGGAAATCTTGAGTCGTCTGACGACAATGGCGGTTATCTTGCATCTTCTTACCTTGAAACACACACACACACACACTACATAACAGTGATTACAAATGCGTAACCTGTGACAGCTGATCTGTGTCTATGTCTAATCTTTGTAATCAGGATTGAAGAAGGAAAGACACTACCGTGGTGTTAAAAAAATGACCACAGACTGAAAAATCCAGCATTCTTCGGGAAGAAAAAAAAATATATATATATATATATATATATGTATGTATATAATTCTCTTCAAGCCTCAAGAGTTTGGACACCAAGTAATGGAAAGATCACTCCTTTATTTTTGCGAGTCGAACGGACTAGAGTTACCCCACGTAATTTTAGAGGCGAAAAAAAAAAGACCGGGGGGGGGGGGGTAAGAACAAGTAGTATTCACCCGTCACTAAATAGCAGGGCCGGACTTAACCATTGTGACCAAGAAGTCATGGAAAGAGAACAAGTAATCTACGCTGTATTCACCCGTCACTAAATAGCAGGGCCGGACTTTGGGGCCCTATGCGAAACGGATTTCGGGGAGCCAAGTTTGGGTAGTGATGAGGTTAATAAGTGAAAATTAATTTTGTATTAGAAAATAAATTCGCCTTTGCATTTTATTCATTCTTTACTACATACAGAATTATTTTCCGAGACTTGCATTTAGCAAAGTCATACAGTATATCATAATAACTCTGTTTCCTACATAGATCACGCTCAATAGCAAGAATTACCAAATGTTTCAATCTATCTACAAGAATTGTTGACCTCAAGTAAACTTCATTAGTTTGAGGCGCGAGAAGCTTCTTTTTACTAGATCTCACAATTAAGAGTATTGCAAACTGCCGGGTTTTTTTTTTATCGCGCGTAGGATTGGCGTTTTCCATATTGAATGACATCCGAAATTGGCAATTTTCGTCTTTATATTTAGGAGATTTGTATGTTTTCTAAAGATTTTAATAATTCCCGGATATTTCCAGGACTTTTTCGTATACTCAGCAATTTAAGGAGATTTCAAGGATCTCCTGGTAAATCGACAGGAGGCCTCGGGAAATCTGTTATAAGTTATACAATGGTTTAATTAATAATTTATACACCTAGAAATAGAAGGGGTCATACGAAAGTGAGGGTCCTATGAAAGTGCGGGGCCTACTGCGGTCACTTAGGTTTCAGTGGCCTAAGGCCGCCTTGCATAATAGCGGCGTATGCTACGCCGCGGGTCGACTAGTACGAAATAAAGTTGTAAAATGTTGGTGAAGTAAAGAAAATGCTTGTAAAATTATGGATTTATGCCCTGTCATAAAAAAAAAGCCCTATACTGTTGGGCCCTGTGTCCAATCATATCCTTGCCTAAATCCTAAAGATATCCAAGATAATGACAATGATTCTTTCATAGACCTGACAACAAAACAGCCTATTTTGAATTACTTTTACAAACAATACGATGTTAAAGCGATACTAGCAAAAGCTCTAGACCAGGGGTTCTCAACCTGTGGATCGCGACCTCCTTGGGGGTCGATTGACGATTTGCCAGGGGTCGCCTAAGACCATCGGAAAATATGGATTGTTATTGTCTATTCTTCTTTTGCTGTGTGGGTGGGGGTCGCCGAGCAAAAAAGGTTGAGAACCGCTGCTCTAGATCCACAAGGTGTATTCTATTTTCTATGATTTCTTTTTTTAGTCAACCTATTACACAAGCCCCTGAGGACATGATATGTATTTTCTATTTACTTTTCCAGAAATAAACAGGTGGAGAAAGGTGTGATCATGTCCAACCACTTCATAGTGACGCTTGAATTGTGGTTCAATAGTACTGAAGCATCTCTGGAGGCCTCCTTTAACTTTGGATGTTACTTCTCTGGATTTAACATAGGATCTTTCTTCCAAGCGGCTGGGTTTCTCTACCAAGACGAAAAAGTAAACTGTTAGGTCACATTCATGTCAGCAGTTCGTCTCATCTGTCGTGGTTTTTTTATTTTTTATTATTTTTTTTTTTTTGCATTTTGTTTTTTTACAGTAACAAATTCATTTTCAGGATAAAAATGTCTGTAAGGTAAAATAACATTTGTAAGGTTTAGCAGATTTGGACTTGGGAAAAGCCGTTATGGTCTTATATAATTAGTCCAATCAATTCAATTTCCGTCTGTCAGTCTGTCTGTTCAACTTAATGGATATAACTGGACATTTTTTTAAATTGATTCATGTTTTTTGTGGGAAGCGTGATCGAGAGGCCAAGTGCGCTTGAGCTTGGCTTGGCTTGGCTACCTAAAGGGGGGCTCGAGGTTCGACACCCGACTCGGGCAGAGTTGTGTTTACTGAACGCCTAAAGGCAGCACGGAAACCAACTCCACCCCCACTGGTCCACAAATGAGATTGGACCCAAAGCGCTCTGAGCATGCTATAAGCATGGAAGTAGCGCTATATAAAGCCTATAATAATAATACAATAATAAGAATTGACAATGAATAATTGTGCAAGGTTTCAGCTTGATACGAGACTGGAAAGTGGGGGGGGGGGAATATTGTGTACAAGTTTTGTGCCATAAGGACTTAGCTGCTATAAGCTTTAAAATAATATATATATATATGTATATACATTCAGAGGTATTCACCATGTGGCTATTTTGTCCATGTTGATGATGACGGGAAAGACAATGATTGTGATAACCTTGTCGACGAGGAGTTACGAAATGGTGTAGGTAAGACAAAGGTAAACATTAGTGGAGTTTCATACGGTAACCTCCCGTAGGAACAATCTCAACTCAGTTGGGAAAAAAATTAATCACAATTGGAAGTCATATAAAAACCACGTTTTGATTAGTTTAATAACATTAACAATAGTTCTAAACTTGGTTTGTGCGATTACTAATATTATTACCAATTGTTTTTATTTAGCGCTATTTCATGCTTTTAGCTTTCTCAAATACGCTTTGTTCCTATCACTGGTCTGGACCAGTTGGGAAAGAATTAGCGTCTATAGGTGTGAATGTTACCGCGATCGCTTTTTAGGTGCATAAAATAGAACTTGTTCACATAGGGTTCAAGCCTTCTGAAGGGGACTAATTCAATTATATTATCATATCTGTCAAGTACGATTTCTATGCCTTGTTTAATACCAAACAAAATATTTTAATTATCGATAGTTATTTAACTGTTTAACATATTCTGTTTGACTGCCCCAGACTTGATGATCGTCCGCCTCGACAGGTCTGGGAAACCCAAAATTTCTCGACCTGTATGATGACGAGTATGCACTACGCCAGACAGCAGGGCTTCTGTCCAGGGCTTTTGCAAGAGAGGATTTAAGCCTCTCAAGCCCTCACTCAAATGGAGTTTGATGATGATGTTGATGATAAGTTCTTTAACTTATTGGCTATTTTTTTTTATTGATTCCTGTTTTGTCAGGTACAAGAAATAACTGTGCAAAATTTCAACATGTTCCGAGGAAATGTGTGAGAGAGGTAGTGTGTGCAGTCCCTCTAGTATACAGACAGACAAAGTGAGTTGATATAAGCTTTGTAATCAATACATATTCGCTATACATCTGACTACATATTAAATATTTTTGTGAAAGAAGTACGGTTCTTTTTAAGAGGAGACCCATATACATTTCATTCTCACAGAACCCCCCAAAAATGTTTTAAAATTCTTTATTGGAATGTTTGTAAAATGTTTTACAAGTGTCGGATGTCCCTTCTGAGTTGAAGATATTTTACTTCCTAGTCCATACCTGCCGTAGGACGATGGGGTATGTGAGCGTGCAGGGTTTGAACCCGAGACCATCGATAAGTCCGAACGACAGTCCAGCGCGCAAACCGCCCGACCAGGAAGCTTGCATTCTCTGACGACTAGACCTTGCGCAAATGCGACTAAATTTCTTAAGCTCAAAGGGAGACAATCAACATCAGGAGAGAGCTTTGACAGTGATGACTTTACCATCGTCTGCCCTATAGACCGCCTGGTCCCTCATAGACTATATATATATTCATGTATAGTTCGTTCATCTTGGTTTGATGTTGACCCCTTTTGCCTCCCGGCGTTTGAATAGTTTTTTGTTTTTTTTTCGTTTTGGGGTGGGGGGTGGGGGGGGGGAATGACAAAGTGACTTACGCTGAAAATTTGATTGAAGAAAGAAAACTATATGGAGAGCTCCCTGATTTGGAAACCACTGCGCAGTTCATCTCATGTATTGGTCTAGTCATATGAACATAACAATGAGAACGATGAAGAAGAAGAAGAAGAAGAAGATTGAAGTAAGGAGGATTCCCAAAAAAAAAAAAAACTTTCACCTCACTCTCTTCCCCTGAAGCCCACCCTTTTCCAAAATTTGGTGAAGACGGTTGGAGACTAGTTTGGTATTTGTAGATTATAACGTCTTGAAGTCAAAAGCTATATATATCTATTTCTCGAGTGTTTAAAACCACAAGCTAACGGATGCTGTACATTTGGATTTCCGTTATTATTGGATCAAAGAATTGCTGGATGTTTTCAACTATATCTACATTTCTCGAACACTAAACGAAAAACAAATAGTTTACTTGTACAGTGAAATGTTTTAAACTTGAGAATTTCCAAACGCTAAATCCACATCAACAGCAACGGACATCAGCATTTAACGTAGTCTGCTCTTTTTTGGTCACGATTTTGAATCAGGCGGTGAAAGTTGTTTCATCAAAATGGTAAGTTTTGGCTTAGCAACAGTGACGCAACTACTAAAACAAGGCTTGGATTTTGGATGTATCAAATGTAAAAACAGATTACTCTTGGTGGCTTTAGAGAGAGGTCGACTTTAGTTTCAGGAGTAGATATTTAACTTAGCGACATTCGGCGGTTCCCTTTATTTGCGACTTAAACTTCTTGTTTAACATCGATCAGCAGCGTCGACTATTTTCTGCATTGTTGGCCTTTCGACTGTGTTGTTTGATTTGGTTATTCGACTTTTACCGCCGCTTAGACGTATCTCACCAGACAGCGCGGAGGCGACTAACATCTCTCTCTTTCTTTCAATCTTTCTTTGAATTAGTGTCTTTCTGTCTGTCAGTCTCTCTCTCACTCTGACACCATCCTCTGTTTAAGGGCATTTGTTTTTGAAAAGAAATATTTCTCATCTTTCTACAAATTCATGTAAATAGGCACAATGCTAGAAAAACGTATATATGTAGACATTTTACTTTTGTACCGGAAGTAAGATCACGACAGGAAGTTAAATCCCCTCGTTAAGACCCGCTGCTTTCACTTTCCTGCCATCACTACTTTGCATTAACTCTTTCTCTCCTAAATGACGATACCAATGTTGATTTCACCAGAATGTGGTAAATAATTACGGAGAGAAAGAGTTAAGTTGTAAGAGAGTGCTAGCTTATCAAAGTACTGATAACCCATTGAGAGCTAATACACTACTTTCTATTTCAATATGATCCTCAGACGACGACGGGGATGGACTCATAGACGAAGATACGTATAAAGTTTCAGGTATTTCTCTTTTAATTTACGTGGTATTGTATCAATCTATTTATTCACGCACCCCCCAAAATATTTTTTTAATTGTACGTCTTATAAAAGCCTATTGTTGTAGTCTCGGCGTTATATCAAACCGTATCACGCTTAATGTAGTCCCCATTTTTAGTATGTATGTTTCGTGGCTACCTTGAAATGTCGCATTGTGAAAACTGTGACTCATCAGTCTCAATATAGCTGTCTCAGTATTGTTGTCTCAGCCAGAGGGGGCAAAGGGGTGCACGATTCCCCGGCACCAACCTCAGGGGGGGGGGCGCCACACGCAAGTTAACTAGGGTAGAGTTAATTGGAGTGGACTACTATCGTTAAAGTCTATACAACGAACTACAGTGGACTTGAACCGTTACAGTACAGTCGATGTAAGACGTGTACGGCTCTGATTCGGTAAAGTTGAGTACGGCTCGGAAAAGCCGAGTAGGGTGGAATACGGCTCGATGCAAGTTGAGAAGAGATGAATAGCAACGAAGTGAAGAGATGAATAGCAACGAAGTGAAGAAATGAATTGCAACGAAGTGAAGAGATGAATAGCAACGAAGTTTATCTACCAGATATTGTACAGTCTTCTACGCTACATGTTACAGTGTCGAGTTGCTAGAGTTAATAGTCAATAAAGTTATATGAAACTGAAAGTTTAGTCGTCAAGTTCTTTGCAGTGTTTTTATTTGTGTGCCTACTAGTACATTTAGCCAGAAGATTCAGAAATACGTAACAATATACATATGATTGTACCCCCCTGGAATAGGTTCTCCCTGGAGTTTGTGTAAAAATTGTACACACCCTGCCCTTGACAGCAAGGGGTTCTGGGGGAGCGCTGTGAGCTTCCCCAGCGGGATTCAGGGCGGAACCCCATCGGCTAAGAACTATCTCCGGTAGTTAAAGCCAAAAAAATGCATATTCTGAGGTATCTAGAGTACATTATTCTGCTATTAAAACGTTTTAGTTCAAAAACCCAATCTGCTATTCTTACTTACTTAAGGACTTAGATATCCTCCCGCGCCGTTTGGCACATTGGGCGGCAAGATGTCTCCACAAAAATATGTCACTGGCAATGTCTAAAGCCTCTTCCCATCTGGTGTCCATTGCTATGAGGACCTCCATGAAAGTGTGGCCCCAGCACAACTCTTGGTGTGCGTAATTCATTTTGTCGGAGAACATGTCCCGCAAACCTCATGCGAAGCTCTGTCACAACCTTACTAAGGGGTCGCCTCCCAGTTAGGCATATTATTTCCTTGATTGAGACCCGATCTCTATAACTGACTCATAAAATACTTCTTAGCCATCTTTGTTATAGCCTCATGTAGCCTTTTTCTTTTCAATTTCGGCTGACGACTATTCACTGCACTTTATTAATGGAGCCCATCGGCTGGTAGAAATTGGTAACTTCTGTTGGCTACTCTCTTGGAATTCGATGAATGTAGTTTTCTTTAGATTTTATATCGAAAAGGGAAGTTTTATCGTCAAAATCATCTCTGAAGTTGTTTTTTTTTTTAACAAATCAAAAATTCCCTTAGCCGCCCTCATAGAATTTGGTGACAGTAGTTTGCTTTAGACTAATATTGAACAGAAGGGTTTTCCTCCTCAAAACAATCATTTGGGGGATTTTAAACTCAAAACCATCTGAATGGGTTTTAAACTTAAAGCGTTCTGGAGGAGGGAAATTCTACTCAAAACCCCCCTTGGCTATGCTCATAGAATTTTGAGTGTGTAGTTTGCTCTTTTTTATATTGAAGAGGTGGTTTTTAGCTTCAAACCCCGCTGCAGGGGGGGGGGGGGGGTTCAAGCACAAAACCCCTCTTGGCTACGCTCATAGAATCTGTTTACCGATGTTTGTTTTAGTCTTATATTAAAGACTGTTTTTTTTATTTTTTGATCAAGTTAAAACTTAAAACAATTATACACTAAAAAAGTCAAAACATGAATCAATAAATTTTACCGATTTATTTATAAATTACTGGGTAATTAATTAATAAATTACTGTTAATTAATTAATTTTTGCTGAATATAGTAAATGGAGATAAATCTCTTTGTATTGTTTCTGTAACATATGACAACTAATGTGCGGTTTTTCTTGTATACAAAATGTGTTTTTTCTTTTTTTTTTTTCCGATGATAAAAATAAATATTCTACATGACCCATAAAGCTGGTCTGCTTCATTCCATTTGTCCAGATTGCGATAAGGCCGGAAGGTGGGCGAAAGGTTGCCTTCAAGCCTGCTCGGACTTTTGCTTTTCTAAATGTGACAAATATAATGGTACTTGTTCGAGCTGCGTGAATGGCCGAACTAATCCGCAGAACTTTTGCTTAGATGGTAAGACTTATCAGGTATTTTATTAGCTAGTAAAATCGAAGAACTTATTGAATAGGGTAATGAATAAACTTAGCTTTTGATTGCATTACTGGTAAAAACTGTGTGCGTAATTCTAGTTGGCTTATTACATGTTAAATTAATTAATCTAAGAGTTATAAGATATGTAAATCTATCTATTTATCTAGCTATTTAAATCTATCTATCTATCTATCTATCTATCTATCTATCTATCTATCTATCTATCTATCAATCTATCTATCTATCTATCTATCTATCTATCTATCTATCTATCTATCTAATCTAATCTAATCTAATCTTATTTAATCTATCATTTCTTTCATCTATCTTATCAGCTCTAATGTAATCTAATCTAATCTAATCTACCTATCTATCTATCTTTCAATCTATCTATCTATCTATCTATCTATCTATCTATCTATCTATCTAATCTAATCTAATCTAATCTTATTTAATCTATCATTTCTTTCATCTATCTTATCAGCTCTAATGTAATCTAATCTAATCTAATCTAATCTAATCTATCTATCTATCTATCTATCTATCTATCTATCTATCTATCTATCTATCTAATCTAATCTAATCTAATCTAATCTAAACTAATCTTGAATCTATCATCTATTCTATCTAACTTATTAGCTCTAATGTAATCTAATCTAATCTACGTATCATCTATCTCTCTATTCTACCTAAATAATCTTTTCAAATCTAATCTAATCTATCATCTATTCTATCTAACATATTAGCTCTAATGTAATCTAATCTAATCTACGTATCATCTATCTCTCTATTCTGCCTAAATAATCTTTTCAAATCTAATCTAATCTATCTATCATCTATCGATCTATTCTATCTATCTAATCTGTTTTAATGTATACTGATATAATCTATCTATCTATCTATCTATCTATCTTTTTTATCTATCTATCTATCTATCTATCTATCTATCTATCTATCTATAATCCCTGTCTGATACTGAGCCACTCTTCATTTTACACAGTAGTATAGGCTTTAATCAGATACTCGGTTTACTTCCCCTGGCTTTACAAATGCTATTTTTAACACATCTAAACTTGACGCTATACAAACCAAAATCTTAGTGATTTTCAATACGAAATATAACCTCCTGATATATATATATATATATAATGTATATATATATATATATATATATATATATATATATATATATATATATATATATAATATATATATATATATATATAATGTATATATATATATATATATATATATATATATATATATATATATATATATATATATATATAATATATATATATGTATAATATATATATATATATATATATATATATATATATATATATATATATATATTGGTTTGGTTATTCTTTTAGAATGTCCAAAGTATACTTACGGAAAAAACTGCAAAGGGAATTGTTCTGAGAAATGTAATGGCAGAGACTGTATCGAACGTAGTCAAGGACAATGTTTACGTACGTTATTTTTCCCTCTTTCTATGTTTTGGATAAAAAAAAACATCTTGGGTCTTCTTCGGGTGTTCACACTAGGAAGATTTCTTTATCTAACCAGATTTTCGCTGCTCAGTTGTATGCTCTTATGAACTCTCTGCCAAGGGGATAATAAAAAAAGCGCTGACTCTTTCTGTGCCATAGTTCGTTTATGTTGGACAGCAGTGGTACTAGGGATTGCCTATGGTGGATTAATATGTGACTTTCAAATAAGATATAATGTATCATAGATGACATGTGTACTTGAAAGAATTATGTTCGTGTTTTAATATAGCTCTACACAATAACAGACGTTTATAGCTAATTAAGATTGTAATGTCTGAGGACCTAACTGTTGAACAGTGGACCTAGCTGTGGTGGGTCTTGGTGCGACACAGCCGATGGTCATAGCACTGGTCAGCCTGGCATTGCTATTCACAGAAAGAAAACGTTTTCCAAGTTTAGAAGACCATACTTTCTCAATGCTATGTTTTGTACATGTTTGTGTAGCTTTATACATAAAAGAAACTGTAAACATATACTTTTGTGTATATTGAAGATAAAGTATTAGTGGGATGTTTGGCTAACTAGCATCCTGTCAAGTGGACTCGAACTCAATTCAAATGCATTTAAGAATGCCAACAAGAATGGAAAGTGTTATAAAGATACCTGTACATTACGTGAAAAGGAATAACCCCACATTTACAGACACACCTCTCAATAAGTATCATTAATAATTTCTGTTTCGAACCCGATCAAAATAACAAGGGGGCGCGGTGTCTGAGTGGTTAAGCGCTTGGCCATCCATTCCATAATAATAATAAGGCTTGTCCTCGAGTCCGTGGCTGCGCAGCCCCAGCTGTGATCTACATATTTTGCCACATCCAGGTCAAGCATCCATTCCCTACGCCTAGGTTAATCTACTTATTTCTGCTACTACATTAACCAGTGGAAGCACTACTTGTTCAGTTGCTACTTAGAAGTTAATTGATTTATTGGTGCGAAAAAATGGCTGCTCAGAATCCATGGGAGTGCAAATGCACCCCCTTGCACCCCCATGAGGGCGCCCATGCACGTATGTCAACAGTTTCGTGTACAAAGCAATATTGGCTTTCTATATTAAAATATAATATAAGGAAATATTATAATGTAAACTAAACTGGATAAAGTGTAACAGATTGTGTATTTTATTCATAACACACATAGAAAGAGATTAGACGAACGAAGAATATACACATTCACAATAAATCTGAAGTAATTAAACACACATTGTGAGACTTTTTTAAAAACGTATAAATTTGTCTTTAAGTCCGACGATATGTGAAGAGTTCTACAGTTTACACGGTCACGCAGCCTCGATACAATCTACATATTTTGACATATGAAGAGCAGACATAAACACATTCTCTTTCAGCCTTCTGCAAACACCATTCTGTGATATAAATCAAAGTTCTCCTTTCAGACTTTACAATCAATAGTCTCTACTATTTCTGTGGCCCACGGTTAACAAGAGTATCATATCGCAAGCACAACGACTAACTGTACCCAAGTTTGTACTCAGAGGTGCCAAAGATCTAGAAGTTAAAAATCCATGTCTTCACCAGGATTCAAACCCGGGACCTTGGTTCGGAAGCCTAGCGCTTTAGTCAGTGATACAATTAACAAGATGTCAATAACGGGAAGTTTCGCAACGTTAAGAGTCTAGTGTCGAGAAATTCTAATTAATTAGTCGACCCACGGCGTAGCATACCCCGCTAGTTTACAGGGCCGCCATAAGCCACTGCAACCTATGCGACAGTTGTGGGCCCCGCACTTTCATAGGACTTTCATAGTTCTAGGTGTAAATTATTAAATGAAACCATTTTATAACTTATAACAGATTTCTCGCGGCCTCCTCATTTACCAGAAGCTCCTGGAAATATATTGAAATTGCAAAAAATACGAAAAAGTCCTGGAAATTTCCGGAAAATATTAAAATCTTTTGAAAACTCTTAAAAATCTCCTTAAATATATTGACGAAAATTGACATTTTTCGGGTGTTATTCAATATGGAAAAGGCCAATCCTACTCGCGATTAAAAAAAAAACAACAACAGCATTATGCAATAGCCGTAATTGTGACACAAGATTATCGCACCTCAAACTAATGAAGAATTACTTGAGGTCAACAATTATCGAAGATAGATTGAAACATTTTGGTATTGTTGCTATTAAGCGTGATCTACGTAGGAAATAGAATGTGTATGATATACTGTATGACTTCGCTACACGGAAGGCTCGTAAAGTAATTCAGTACTTAGTAAAGAAATAATAAAATGCAAAGACGAATTTATTTTCTAATACAAACTATTAATTTTCACTTATTAACCATATCCCCAACCCAATTGGGCCCTGCGAAATCCGTTTTGCATAGAGCTCCAAAATGGTTAAGAGCGGCCCTGCTATTTAGTGACGGGTAAATACTATTTGTTTCCCCCCGCCTTCTTTTTTTTTTTTTTCGCCGCCAAAGTTACGTAGGGTAACTCTACTTCGACTTGCAGAAAAAGAGAGTGATCTTTCCATGACTTCTTGGTGGTGTCAGGAATGGTTGAGCCATATATATATTGTAACCCCCAAATAAACGTGACAATACGACAGCCGCCATATTGATCCTTGTCCACTGCCTTCTTTGTCTAGCTGGACGTCTAAGCTTACACGTGAATATATTCGTTTCTGAAGCAACGACTAAGATATATAATTTTAAGTTATCTAACTACGTCCTGTTTCAGCACTGGACATTACGTCGACTCAGGTTCCTGTGATCACAGAAAAACTGTCCATGGCATCCAAACTTCCCGCCACAACACCACTGACCGTAACAACACAAACACCGGAAACAGTGGCAGTGTTTAATACAACAGTTATTCCCGTCACGTACACAACAATGCTGCCCCATGGGGAGAAGACAGAACCAAAACAAGACTCGAAATTTATTACGATAGGGGTAGTGATTCTGACACCAATTCTTATTGGAGTCTTGGGTAGCATTTGCTTGAAGTAAGTTGCGTAACACTAAAACGTATGTCTTTTAATTGATAACGCAGTACTTCTTATAACCTCTTATAAAGACCTACCAAGTTTTTAATATCAACTCTCTTGTTCCAAAAAACATATTGACCACTTATATAGACCTATTAAGCCTACAATGTCCCCCTCTCCTTGCTAAAGGACATATTAACCACATATATAGACCTACCATACTTTCAAGCTCCCCTCTGTTTATAATTTTATACTTTGCTTAATATTTGTTTAGTAACTCTCACTTTTGTAGTATACGCCGCTATTTTGTTGCGGGTGAACACTTCCTGAAAGACACAGATGTCCAAATGTGGGAGCGAGTGAGGGCGCGGGTGAGGGCGGGAGGGGCCATGGTTGGACGACGTAGATAATAATATATACAGCAGATTACATGTTTCCCCCCCCCCCTTTTTTTTTTCTGAGCCGCGCTCTCTGTCGCCGCGAAAAATACGTGGGGTAACTCTTGTCCGACTTTCAGAAAATAAAAAAGTTATCTTCCCATGAGTTTTTCACCGAGGGCGTGCGTGCGTGGTTTCCCGCATGGTTGGGCAAAAGGAGAATAATATATACAGATTTTCCCGATAATGTAAACAAATGTCTAAGACGTTAAAATGAAATTCAATGTTTTTAACTGAAATGAAATAAACTATAAACATTTATATAATATATAATATAATTAAACTATATTTATAAGTATATCTATAAGTCTCCTTTATAATTGCTAATTCGTTGCCCAATTGTTTTTAAATAGGTTTGAAGTCCTTGAGAGAAAGCATTTCGCGCTTAAAACGGAAGAATTTAGATAATTTTATTTTACAGTTCTAAAATGTGCCCCCAAAAATGATCACATAATACAGGGGTTCTCAACCTGTGGGTCGCGACCCCCTTGGGGGTCGATTGAGAATTTGCCAGGGGGTCTCCTAAGACCATCGAAAACATGGATTGTTTTCGTCTATTCTTCTATTGCTGTATGTGTGTGTGTGTGAGGGGGGGTCGCGGCAGAGTGGGGGATTGTAAAAAGTGGGTCGACGAGCTTAAAGGGTTGAGGACCGCTGACATAAAATCTCCCACATTTTTCTTATTGTTTTTAACTGTCGTTGGCTTGCAGCACCAAACTCTGGAGAAATCTAAACCGATGTAAAAGTTTTCAAAAAAAGTTCCTCTTTCAGACCTTGTGGTCTACATGCTTATTCCTAACCCCTAGCCTGTAACAAGCAAGCTCACGTTTGCAAACTTCAGTGCCTGGGGGCTGCTTATAAGTAAAAATAGGTTATATAGTTGTTTATTTGCAAACTTCTTTTTTTCTACAAACAATAAAGGGGACTAATTCAGCTTATACCATTTTATCAGTCAAGTAAAATTTCTTTCCCTTGTTCGAGATATCAAACAAAAATAACAATAGCTAGGGAACTAATTGGTTATTATTTTATTATATTGATTATTGTGTTTGAATGCAAACGAACTAATTGTGCAAAATTTCAGCTTGATTTAAGATTGGGTGTGAACGAGATGACGTGTGCAAAGTGTCTAGATTGATTTGATATAAGCTTTGTAAAAAGCTTGAAATAACTCTCACTACCACGCTGTGAACTGTACTAAATACACCTTTCATTAAAATATAGACGAATTCAAATTGAGATGAAATACATTTAATAGACTTTTGTCATAATATAAAAATGATATTTACAACAAAATCTTAACTCACTAGAAAAACACGTCTTTTCACTCTGGCATCCTGGAGTCGTCTCACGTACTTAACACAGCTGACGACATTGCCGCTTATCTTGCATCATTCACTCTGCCTAGCCACCAACCAATCGTTAACTACTTCTCACCGTCACCATAGAAACTAACACACACACACACACACCAGTTATTGCACTCCATTTTTTAATCTTATAACTATTGAAACCATTTCTCCACGACTGTAATTTTTTAAAAGTCTGATTTCAACTTCTTTTCTTTGTTATCTCGCTCTAGCATAATAGGCAAACGTCGTAGGTCGAGTAAAACAGCCAGTGAATGATGAAGATCAAGAGCCAGCTGTTAAGAACGCGAAGTCGGATCCGGACGAAAAGAAGGGAGCATTAATTTAGGCGATGGGCTGCTCCTCTGATGCAGATGAATGAACTAGAAACACATTTCTAAGTTTATTTCTCAAATATTGAATACACTGGAAGCTAACAGAATGACAATTTCCCAAAACGGAAAGCATTAGGCGGAAATTTTTTTTATTCTCAGGAATTTTAAAACATCAACTTGATTATCAGGATAATATTTCCTTTGATACATTTTTTATGTATTATGTCTGGTACTTTTTATAAAAACTACTCTTTGTTTTCTTTTTTTTTGTGGAATAATAAATTCAATGTCAACTAAGTCTTGTGTCAATATTACTTGGATCAGGGGAGTTGGTTTGAACATTAGCGATTTTTGCTTAAGGTTCTTAAGTTTTTTTCTGCCATAGTAAAAACTTATTGTCACAAAGATAGAGAAACAGATAAAAAAATAAAGAAATGCTTTTCTTTTCAGACAATAACTCTTTTATACAACTTATTGAGTAATTATTTTGCTCTATAATAACAAATAGATGTTTGATTTCAAATTTAAAAAAAAAAATTACCAGCCCCATTCCTACCCACGAGAAAAAAAGCTCATTTAGCGAATGAATAAATCTACTTTATATTATGTTTTGCTGAGCTAAAAGGTAGTCGAAGTAACAGAGGTGCCCCCCCGGAAACGCTTTAATGACCAGCTTAGGCGCCAGATCGCCTTAGCTGACACAGAAGAGAGCACCTGGTTGCATGGGTCTCAGAAAGAGACATAACAAAGGCCGCGCGATACACATGAGACCAACAAAAAAAACCTCTCTGCCGAGGACATAACGCAGATAGCAAAAAGAAAATCTTAATCCACAATCGGCGGACAATGGTTACATCAGCCTTCATTGTGGCAAAATATGTAGGTCACAGCTGGGGCTGCGTAGCGCTGGAAGATACTGCATTCCTCATAAATCTTTGGACTCGAAGACAAGCCTTATTATTTATATTCTAATGATTAACTCATCCTATCTATCTATCTTTCTATCTATCTATTTATCTATCTATCTATCTATCTATCTATCTATCTATCTATCTATCTATCTATCTATCTATCTATCTATTTATCTATCTATCTATCTATCTATCTATCTATCTATCTATCTATCTATCTATCTATCTATCTATCTGTCTGTCTATCTATCTATCTATCTATCTATCTATCTATCTACCTAGAAGAAAGGGTGAGCTTACTTTGACTCAAAATCGCCTTTGTCGTTTGGCGTATTGGGTGACAAGCTATCTTCATCAAGATCAATCACTGGCTGGCAATGTCTGAAATCTCTTCCCATTTAGTGTCCACTTCTCTGATGTCCTCCATGGAAGTGTGGCGCCAAATTATGCGAGCAAAAGCCTGGTTGCGCTATTATCGTATTGACCTATATGTCATTGCAACTCTAAGCATCCCTAATTTATTCTGTCGGAGGACATGTCCTGCAAATCTCATGCCACGCTCGGTTCAAAACCTCATAAAGCGGGTCGAGTCCCATTTCAGCATTTCTGCAAATCTCTCTAACTGACTCCTAAAATCCGTCTTAGCAATTTTCGTTGAGTCACATATAGCCTTATCTCAAATTGGGGCAGATGACTTCCACGTCTCGCATGCATATGTTGCTGTTGGGATGACGATTGTGTTAAGCAGATGGATGTTTGTCTCAAGTCCAATAGCTTGACTTGTGGCACGTCAACCTTAGGGGTTTATGATGGAGGGAAGCAATGAGAGGAGAATCATCTCTACCTCCCCTCCCCTTGAACCCTGTGATGTCTATATTATATAATGACTCAGGAGTCATTTTTTCCACACATTCTCATGATTGTCATTTTTCCCCATTTTGTCAGCTTTTCTTTAGTTAGAATCGTTTGGTTCGATAGCCCATAGTCTAAGGATAAAATATACGTTAACATTTTTTTTTCAAAATTAAGGTCACTAATTAAAGAGTGACTAATTATCCGGTGCCTAATTTTTCGATTTGTCAAAAAGTGCCTAATTATCCGGTGCCTAAATTTCCTAGTGCCTAAATATCCAGGTGCCTAAATTTCCGAGTGCCTAAGTATCCGGTGCCTAAATATCCGTAAATATGCGGTGCCTAAATATCCGGTGCCTAAATTCCCTGAATTCATGCCAGAGATACTTAATCAGCTCTTAACAAACTTGATGGCTTGTGTGTCCAAGGAAAGTGGACAGACATATTATTGCTTAGTGAATGTCTGACAATAGAAGCAATACGAAATTACTTTTAAAATTAATTATTGCTAGGACGTGACCTTAGAGAGAGTGCACTTTGTTCTATGAAATCTAAGGCTCCATTGCAGTGTCTGCACAAGGAAGGTCTTTATGGACACTTGGATGGCTGCCTGGTCGTGAGGTATATGGGCCGTCATTGGGTTTGTCTCTAGTTTAAACCCTCCCCCCCCCCCACCCTGCCACAACACCGTCAAGAGGTTTGGTGTAGGATGTAATAGTCTTTAATACTGAAGGAACACACCAAAAACATGTAAAACAAACAAAGCCTATAGGAAGATATGAGGGTAACTTCATGTTGAGCAGAGACAATGAATAAATGACTAGGGCTAACATTCCCCTTGGCACAGATTGAACTTTTAGAACCATTCCGTAAATACTGTTGAACTGAGGCCGATCCTTTCTACTTTGTACCCTTGATACTTTGGCACGGATTGAACTTTTAGAACCATTCCGTAAATACTGTTGAACTGAGGCCGATCCTTTTTACTTTGTACCCTTGATACTTTGGCACGGATTGAACTTTTAGAACCATTCCGTAAATACTGATGAACTGAGGCCGATCCTTTTTACTTTGTACCCTTGATACTTTGGCACGGATTGAACTTTTAGAACCATTCCGTAAATACTGATGAACTGAGGCCGATCCTTTCTACTTTGTACCCTTGATACTTTGGCACGGATTGAACTTTTAGAACCATTCCGTAAATACTGTTGAACTGAGGCCGATCCTTTCTACTTCGTTATCTAATATATCATAGGGCCTGTGTGTGTGTGTTTTGTAAATCGGCCTTGTCGTTTATCTATTTCTACTTGTATTTTAAGAGTATATCAACAAGACCGCTTTGGCTTCTATACAGGCTCTCAAGCAGGGCCGGTCTTAGGCCACTGCAACCTATGCGCACGCAGTGGGCCCCACACTTTCATAGGCCCCGCGCTAATTCTAGGTGTAAATTATTAAATAAAACCATTACCACTTATAACAGGTTTACCGCGGCCTCCTGTTTATCCACGATCTCTTGGAAACCTCCTAGAATTATTAAAATCTACTGGAAACTCATAAAAATTTACTGAAAAAAAAAAAGACAAAATTGTCATCTCTTAGGCATATTCTACCAAACACCGCCAATACCACGTTGAAAACATTAGCTTAGGTCTATCTGTCCATTAATGAATGATACGCTGCTTCCCCAAACTACTTTGTTACAACTCAGAATATTTTTTTTGTTACAATACCCGTAACTGTGACATCTGGTGAAGGCTATTAATGAGTCAACAATTCACGAAGATAGATTAAACAATTTGCCAGTTCTTGCTATTGAGAGTGATATATGTAGGAAACAGAATGTTGAAGATGACTTCGCTACACGCAAGGCTCGTAAAGTAAAGTTAATTTGATCGTGATTTTGAACTAAGTAAAGAATGAATAAAATGTAAAGACCAATTTATTTTTTAGTACAAAATCACTTAGGCATATTATCCGTATCCCTACCCAGACTGGGCCCCGCGCTATCCGTTTCGCATAGGGCCCCGCAATCGTTAGGACCGGCCCTGCCAAGTAGTAATCTGGCAATAATTTTAATCACTACAGTTAGCAAAGTAATTGGAGTATATTTTTCCACATCTAATGAACTTGATGGCTAGTGTGTCCAAGGAAAGTGGTGAGACATATTATGGCTTAGAAAATGTGTGACATTAGAGGCCATGGTCCGGTGAGAAATAATCGATGTGGACTATGAATTTAAAATTATCTCCCGCGCATGCACCCGTGACCCTTACTATGGAATATCGTTATCATATGTAAAATTCTGGAAATAAAATAGGTGCAATCAAAAATACTGAAGGGAGGCTATCGATGAAAAAAATAGATTCGTTTTAATTATCAAGCTACTTGCATATGAAATTCAGAGGGCGTTTAAAAATTAAATCAAAAATTGTCTACATTGTTGATCTTTGGCGTATTTGTTTTTGCGTCGCATTGTTTCTACTCTTTGAAAATTAGATCAGAGATCGTCTTTTCTAATTGTCTGTGTCAGCAGGCCTGACTTCAGTATCTCCAGCATCTAAACCCCCGAATCCGAGGTAAAAGAGTTTCTAAAAATAGACTCCACACTCAATCTCCAAACTGACGTTCTCTCTTGTGAAGGTAAATCTGCTGTTGCTTCTGGGTCGGGCGGAAGATCATTTTCAACATGGCTCATCTGTTTCTCTGTAACAACCACGCCTGCAACAACCTCGCCTGTAACAACCACGCCTGTAACAACCTCGCCTGTAACAACCACGCCTGGTTCATGTTTCGCTGACAGAGCTTTTGGGCTAGAACGAGTCAAATGAGAGAAAAAACAAAGTAGTTATATTCTCTTATTTTATACAATACTTTCTTTCTCCCTCAATATATTCCCTCTCTCTTTCTCTACAATTAATTTTTTGTTCTCTCGATATTATTTCCCTTTCATTCTCTCTAATATTCCTTTCTGTCTTAAAAGCCTCTCACTTTCTTTTACATTTTTCCTTTCTCATTATTCTCTCTATTTGTTTCTCCCTTTATTCTTCCTTTCTCTCAATAATATCTATCTTTAATTCTCTCCAATTCTTCCTTTCACTATTAATATTTTCTCTTTTTCTCCAGCTCTTTCTTTCTCTCACAAAAGCCTCTCTCCTTCTTTCTCTAAAACTCTTTCTCTCTTAATATTCTCCCTCTCTTTCTCCAACACCCTCTTTCTCTTTCAATAACCTCTCTCTTTATTTCTCTTTAATTCTTCCTTTCTCTCTCTATATATATAGTCTCTCTTTCTCTTCACCTTATGAACAAGATTCCCAGGATTCCAGAAACAGCTGAAATCAAAATCAGCAACAGAACTGTCCAAGTTAAGAAACTTGAATTCTCGGGCGGAAGTTTCATTTTGTCAGACGGTTCTCGTGTGGTTTTAAGCTGTGCTGAGCTGTCGTTCTGTCTGTCATTATCTGCTTTGTCCAGAGCTGAAACGTGACGTCATTGGCTCATTATATATCATACCGCTTAGACGATAGGTAAAAAAGATATACAGTCTTTAATTAGACCCATACAGTACCTGCATTTACATTGTAGTGAAATCATTTCCAATATATACATTATTATAGTTTTTATATAGCGCTACTTTCATGCTTATAGCATGCTCAGAGCGCTTTTGGTCCAATCTCATTTGTGGGAGGGGGTATCTAGGAGTTGGTTTTCCACTGCCTTTAGGCGCTCAGTAAACACAACTCTGCCCGAGTCGGGTGTCGAACCTCGAGCCCCCTTCTAGGTAGCCAAGACAAGCTAAGTTCGACCACGTTTCCCACATTAAATCAATGCAGTTTTATTATCTCCTAAATTTTATGCTTCATTTATAATGTATAGAAAGACCCAACCACAGACCTATATATATTATATTTAGACTGGATATGGAGATTTTTTAACATTACAAAAAATGTTGTGAATTTTTTTTTTTTAAGTTGAAACAAGGCGCTGTTTAGTAAAGTAATGATAAGTAGTAAAGTTGTTGTTTTTTTCAACCCTAACCTATGTAACAAGTAGATCTAGATCTAGTATCTGAACATCGAAAAAAAGAGCACACTCTTCTCATAATCATTATTTTGCAATTTTTAGATACATAATCTAGAAAGATCTAGGTAATCAATCTATTTAAATGTACATAAGATGACTAGAATCAATAGACATGAATTATTTCGATCTATGGTTTCTCTCATAGTATCTTAATGGAAACTAAAAGGAAATGGCTTTATTTCATTAATTTGCGTGAATATATAGGTCTGCGATTCATACATAATAATCTCTATATATAGGTCTGTGAGTTGAACAATCGCGGATAAGAATTAGTTTCCGTTTTCCGGTCTAGATATAAAATATATATAGGTCTGTGTACTCAACATAAAACTTCTCACCTAGTTTGCCGTACTGGTCAATCATCTTCTTTTTTGAAGTAACGTCTGTATTATATAAGATAAGATAAGATATATGTATTAAATCGCTTTTAATTAAATATGTTTAAAAGTTATATATATGTTTATATATTTTTTTCTTTTGTATTTTACGTAAATTTAATGGCAAAAGTTGTTCTCATCCTAAAGACTAAATTAAACCCTAATCCATGTATCTGCCTTAGAGAGTTTATAATCTTTTGTTTTTTTATGGAAGTGGGTTTAATGTTTTTAACACACAAATCATGCTCATATCGTGAAGGGCACTTATTCAAGACCTTTTCTTCAGAATGCTATCTTGAATATTGATGAACAATTGGCTAATTTAAATATTTTTACTAAAGCTAATATTAAACAATAAAAATGATAGATAGATAGATAGATAGATAGATAGATAGATAGATAGATAGATAGATAGATAGATAGGTAGATAGATTAGATAGATAGATAGATGGATGGATGGATGGATGGATCGATAGATAGATAGATAGATAGATACATACATACATACATACATAGATAGATACATAGATAGATACATAGATACATAGATAGATAGACCGTGAAAATCTCTGGCTGTTTAACGGATATTAATATAACAGCTGCAACTGAAACCAGACAAACTTGACATGTGTAATCAGGGTCTGCCTCTCACGCAATTCAGATTTGTCTTTTTCATTGTCCTTAAAACTAGTTTTCCAGATGTTGCAGTATGTCCAAATTACCATAGTGACCACTCTACAGCACATCAACAGTCACATTGACATTATCAAAAAAAACAACTTGACCATGCTGAGGAACACTTCAGGGATGCCACCCGAAATAACGTGAGGCTGCTGGAAGACAAACTTGGTAATGAGTTGGTGCTGCAGAGAATTGTGGAGTCGACAGACACACCGACCTAAAACCACATGTTTGCATCATGCGTATTAAGCGAAACGCGCGCCCAGGTCTAGTAACTTTATTGACGATCCCCTCCACCTAATTTTCCACGAGAATCACATAGAAATATAGGCATATAAATAAAATGTATTTAATATTAATAATAAGAATATATATATAACTGGTTCCCCGACAAAATAGTGCGAACAAAATAGCGCAAAAAAAAAATCATTCGGTCTTTTTGCTAGAATAAAATAGCTCGAAAAAAAACATTTTTCAGTCATTTTACTTTAGATATCTTAAAATATTAATAAAGTCACTATTTTTTTTATTATTTTAATTATATTCATATTTTAAAGTTATTTTGTAGGAAACACTTGACGTATCTTAAAATATAAATATGCAAACATTATGGAACACTGCTTTGTATTCTGAAACTAACTCACTACAATAAACACTTCTTGCCAGTCTCACGTTCTGGAGTCGTCTCCCCTAGCTAAAACCGCTGACGACAATGCCACCTATCTTGCATCATTCAGAACCAATCGCCTAGAGTTACCCAGCGTCACCATGGAAACGTACACACCACAATAACCATTAACCAAAACGTGAAAATACCTGAGTCGTTGTAAGTGTCCTCGTCTATCAGTCCATCGCCATCATCATCTGAGGATAAATTTTAAAAAAAAATTAAAAAATCGTGATAATGTTCTCAGAGGATTTTTAGTCATTCGATAATATAAACAGGAAAATATTTTTACAAAATACTTTTTAAAAAACAAAGCTTTATATTAAGTATACTTGTATCAATTAGTTTGGATCAGTCATGTAATTCAATTTGTAATAGATCTAGAGTAAAAAAAATTTTAAAGCCTTTATAATAGTAAATTTTTTAAAAATGGGAGGAACAACCTGAGTTCGAAGTCAAGGCTCAAGCCAACACCGTAACCACTCTGCTAGTGAAGGGCTTATAAACATGGCAGAGTGTATAGTTTATCTATTTTTCAGGTTTGTATTCCCTAAGACTCAGACGACCACCTACAAAGGGGACTAATTCAGCTTATACCACCACTTTAGTCAATTACAACTTCTTTCATTTTTTGTTTTTTGAGATACCAAACACATTCTAGTCCAGTCCCCGTCTTACTGCCGGTTAGAGCAGGGGTTCTCAACCTGTGGGTCGCGACCCCCTTGGAGTTCGATTGACGATTTGCCAGGGGTCGCCTGAAACCATCGAAAATATGGACTGTTATTGTCCATTCTTCTATTGCTATATGTGTGTGTGTGGGGGGGGGGGGGTCGCGGAAGAGTGGGGGGTCGTAAAAAAGGGGTCGCCTAGTATAAAAGGTCAAGAACCGCTGGGTTATAGCAAGTTGGGCCAGGGAGTATAATAATAAAGTTATGATGTTTCAATGATTTTTTGTTCTAATAATAAAAGTCTACACCTGTAATAAAACGTATTTGTCGGCCTTTAAATCTACGCTTGTTCTGTATATTTAAATGTCAATCCGACCAGACAGTCAGGCCTCATTGAGAGCGAAGATCTTCATACATGGTGGGAAAACAATAAGTAAACTAGATTTATGGTGCATCCTGTGCACAAAGTAAAGAACGTGTTGATTGATAACTAATACTTTTTCCCCCAAAGGTATTTGATCAATTACTGTATACTTTATTGTCTTGCTGAGTCAAATTTTTTAGGCTCTTGTGTTTGTATTACAAATTAATAGTAATATAAATTAACTCCTTCACTTTTAACTGGCGATACCAAAGTTGATTTGACCCCGTTGTATTAAATTAATTTTTTTGGTTTTATAACTTTATTTTGTTTTGTATAAAAAGAACATGCATATTTCTATAATTATATACCTAATATAACATTTCCTGATTACATACAAAAAGGTTATTAAAGTTTAATCATAACAGGGGAGTGGAACACAAATGAGTGAAATGAATAATTCCATCGGAACCTGGAAAATAATTACGGAGAGAAAGAGTTAAGTATTAGACTTTCTAAATATATGAATCTTTTTATTTTTTTCCAATCAGGTAATTAGCGGTTACAAAAAAGAGTTGATACTAAGATATTGCTTTAAGTATGGCCTAATTATTATTTTTTTTAGTGGGTAACTGTACATTTCAATTTAGCGTCCTTGACAACGTTTAGTTCACCGTGACCTCTAACCCTAACCATAGCTGACTATCTAAGGCTCCACTACTGTTTGGCTTTGTCTTTACCTAACAAATTTACATACTCCTCATCAACAAGTCCATCGCAGTCATTGTCTACGCCGTCGTCTGGATCATTGACAGAAACATAACATTCAAACTGAAAAAGAAAATTAATTATCGTAAAAATATATTTATGGGAAGGGGAGACAACTATAAGATAATTCCACGGTTAAAGTTTTAATGTAGTTATTTCCAATTCTCAGCAGCCCCTGAATGGGGAAAAGCATCTGTTCGTTTTGTCTGGTCGGTCCTTTCCTTCTTGTTTAGATCTCAGAAACTAGAAAATATATTGAGATTCCGATATGATGATATTTTGGATTCTGCAAAGATCTGATGCGAAGGTTACTTTTTTTAGTTTTCTGAAAGCGAACTATTTAATTTTTTTGAAGATTGTACATCGAATACATTTCTTTCGTAAAATTGATCACATTTTATACTAAAGTTTAGGGAAGGGGGTATATTTCATTTTTTTAAGGCCACGGGCTATTTCATAGACAACATTGGCTTCATTGATGGATTAGCGCAATGGTACAAAGTATATATATACTATTGGCTCATTATAACATATATTTTGTCATTTACTAAGTATATTAAATTTTTTTTTTTAATTCTCATTTCCATGTTGTTGTATTTTATTCTAAGATTCCCAATTCGATTTATTGTTCTTATAAGTCAATAAAATGTATTACCAGGGATTATTTCTTTATGGCTCAGTCCGCTATGATCATATATAAAATCTAGATGAAGATACAAATCTATATAAACGAAAAGAAAGTTCCCCTTTCAGATCTTGCGGTCTAAATGGCAGATGATGATGATCTGTTTCTGTGACCCACGGTTAACAAGGGAGTCATGTGACCAGAACAATGACCCACCCCCCTTTGCTTTTCCCCAACTAATGTCAGTTACCCATAACAGTAAAGATCTAGATTTGAATAGATCTATGGTAGACCTACTATTTCTAAATGTATTATAGTGTTGCCTCTAAGTCAAAATCCGAACTGAATATAGTGAATGGGCAAAGAATATAGATCAGCTTAGGCGTCAACTTTCCTTGGCTGACATAGAAGAGAGCACCTGGCTGCATGCGGCGTCGGAACGAGACAGCTGGAGGTCACTCATGAAGGCCGCGGGATACACATTTGAGACCAAAAAGAGACGACGAAAAGAAAATCTAAATTGCGGACAATGGTTATGCTTGCCCTGGATGTGGCAAAATATGTAGGTCACAGCTGGGGCTGCGCAGCCACGGAAAATACTGTATTCCTCACTGACCTTCGAACTGGAAGACAAGCTTTATATATATATATATATATATATATATATATATATATATATATGTAGATTTGATTCTAGGTCTAGATCCATATTCTATACGGATATTTAGATTTAGATTCAGATATAATCTAGATTACATGTACATGAGAATATTATTCCTACCAACAAACTTATGCTTATACACACACGCTAATTTTTAGCTTTGTAACTGAAAGGTAAAAAGATTAACTTCCGAACTGATAGTTCTAGGATACAATGGCTTAGCAAGAGTCCAACTCTAATTGGTATATGACATGAGTTCAAGATAATAAATTAGGTAGGTCATTGTGCCAAATGTTTTGTTGGCCTCCTTCAGGCGTAGAACGACTTTAGTTCATCTCGAGCACTTTTTCATGTGAATGTCGAGTTATATTTTGGAGATACACTTCCGTTCACATATATGTTTGTGAAATGTTTTACATGTTTCGGATGTTCCTTCAGAATTGAAGATAGTTTACTTCCTAGTCCAAACCTCCCGCAGGACGACGGGGGATGGGAGCGGGCAGGGGTTGAACCCGGAACCATCGATAAATCCAAACGACAGTCCATCGCGCAAACAGCACGACCAGCCAGCCATATCAAAGGTTAAGGTGGCTTTCGCTTTGGTGGAAGAGGTACGCTCATCTTTCAGTCCTGAAGCCCATGTTTTTTCGCTGTCTATAGCTTTCTTGGTCACCGCTTCTCATCAACTAGTGCTGTCTAGGGCTATGTCTTCATAAACGGTCAGTCTCAATGTTCATTGTTTTGAGGTCTCGTTTGATTATATCCACGTAACGGAGATGGGGGGGGGGGGAAACCAGTTTTTCTTCAGGCAGTCGCTAGTTGTTCGTAGAAAATGACCTTCGGGTTGCAATTGTCCTCCATCCGGCGAACATGACCATGCCAGCGTAGGCGGCGTTGTCTGAGGACTGTAAAGATGCTGGGTAGACCCTTTCGCGCAAGGATCTCAGTATTGCCAAAGTAGACTCTCATTAATGTCGTCCATAGAAACCGATAACCGTTATATCCTCTGCACTCTAAATCGCATGGTCTTAAAGCAGCGGTTCGCAACCTTTTATTTTATGCTCGGCGACCCCTTTTTACAATCCCCCACTTAGCCGCGACCCCCCTACCCCCCGCAAACACACAGCAATAGAAGAATAGACAATAACAATCCATTTTTTCAATGGTCTTTGGCGAACCCTGGCAAATCGTCGCGACCCACAGGTTGAGAACCCCTGTCTTAAAGTGAACTTTACTTTGAGTTAAACTTGTACAATTTCTTTTATGAAAAAGAATGTTTTTATAATAGTGAAACAAAATAAAAAAACGAAACAAGAAAATGAAGAAGAAAACTGAAAACCAGCAGACGTAAAGAGTTACCTTCTCGTCGTTATATATAAATCCTGCCGCTTGGAAAAAAGATCCATAGCCAAGTCCGAAAAAATAACATCCAAAGTTAAACGGTGCCTCCAGAACTGCCTCACCACTATCGGGCCTCATTTCCAGTGTCACCAAGACGTATTTTGAACGGACCCAGACTTCATTTACAGTCATATTTCTAGAAAAGCAGACAAAAAATATGAAAAGTCCCTATTCAAAGAACAAAGCTTATCTAAAGGGGAAGAACTTTACCTTAAAACTATATATATTAATAATATATATAATAATAATAATATATATAATAATAATAATATATATAATAATAATATATATATAATAATAATATATATAATAATAATATATATAATAATAATAATATATATAATAATAATAATATATATTAATAATATACAAACCATTCTGTAGACAGTTGGATCAAGGCGTTGTTTTGTAAAGTAGTTAAAAGAAGTAAAGTTGTTGGTCTTTTTCAACCCTAACCTATGTAACATATAATTTTATTTTTTTAAATCTAGATTTAGATTTTATGTAGCGCTATTTTTATGCTTATAGCATGCTCATTTGTGGACCAGTGGGGATATCTAGGAGTTGGTTTTCCGTGCTGCCTTAAGGCGCTCAGTAAACACAACTCTGTCCGAGTCGGGTATCGAACCTCGAGCCTCGAGACCCCTTTTAGGTAGCCAAGCCAAGCCAAGTTCATGTGCACTTGGCCTCTCGACCACACTTCTTTGTATGTAAAATAGGACGAGAGTTTAAAAACAATAGATAGCTATACCATCTACCATGTTCATAGCATTTCTAGTAGTAGAGGTTGTTTTTTTTTTTGGTAATCGGTTACCATGTTGAGATGCCTAAGAAGGCTTGACCCATCTATTACAAATTTAATTACATGTCTGATACAAACTAATTAATACAGGTACACTTTATTTATATATATTTTTTTCTTTTTTTTTCTTTTTTTTTTAATGTTTTTCCTCCTTTAATATATCTACAGACCTAGGACGTACAGACCTACAGACCTAAAACGTTAAGACCTACAGACCTAGGACGTACAGACCTAAGACCTACAGACCTACAGACCTAAGACGTACAGATCTATAGACCTACAGACCTAAGACGAAATGATCTTCAGATTGAATGTATAAATCTAAACTCGGACTTACACATAAGGAATTGATCCATTGTTCCATCGCACTTTCTCAACATTAGTATTCACAGGTAGGACAAGGCTTATGAAATTGACGACATCGACTGCTGGGGGATTTCTGAGTGAAACAAAATTAGGACAAATGAAAAAGTAAACCTAACGATGGGAATAACTCCACATCTACCAGTAATAAGTTCCCCTTTCAGACTTAGGGATCTACAGGGCAAATATATAGAACAGGGTGTTATGTGACCAGCACAACGACCTATCGACTTTACTTTTTCCAACTTAAGTCAGGTAACAATAAGAGTTGGGTGGACCCAAAGAAAGTTTAAGAATATTAAAAAAAAAAAGAAAATACAGAAAAGATACATGAAAACATGGAGGGTCGGTGGCTGAGCGGTTAAGCGCTTGGCTTCCGAATCTGGGGTCCTGGTTTCGAATCTCGGTGAAGACTGGGTTTTTCAATTTCGGGAGTTTTAGTGCGCCGCTGAAGTCCACCCAACTCTAATGGATACCTGACATTAGTTGGGGAAAGTAAACGCGGTTGGTCGTTGACATCCTGCTCGTTAACAGTTCGCCATAGAAACAAATGACTTTAACATCTATCATTAAAAAATATTTATTTCGCTTGTGCGATACAAACTAAAAAAAAATGATAAATAATAATTCATGAGCTAATTAGTAATATGTTTCATCGATTCGTGTTTTCTTATGTACAACATATAATTTGTTGTAACGGATGCATGTGTAAGTCAGATGTAACTGAAGTATTTCTAGAAGATGCTTAATTAGACCAAGTGCGTGCGTACCTTGTTGAGTGTATTACGACTGCGAGTTCGGGACATGAACATAACGTTACAAGATTGAACAGGTACTAAACAGGAACACAGACTTAATGACCAAGGTGACTCAAGGTGAACTTCAAACAAAACGTTTATTACAGAATGGGCCACAGTCTAGTCTGTCACTATAGAACGATGCTTGACACTTGAGAATCTAGCAGTAACAGATTAATAAAAGTCTATTCTAATCTCTAAACCCAAAGTCTATGTCGTCACTATAACATGTATGTTCACCGTCAGTCTAATAAATAAAATGCGCAACCCAACTAACTAAACTCGGTACGTGACGTTTTGGCGCCGCCGTTTTGGCGACGCCGTTTTGGCCCCGCCGTTTTGGCGACGGGACGTTTTGGCGCGAGCCGTTTTGGCGACGGGACGTTTTGGCGCGAGATATCATTTGACGATAATTTAATAAGCACGTAGTTTTTTTTTATGAACCCTTGAATTCCAGCGACTTAGGCAGATAACCATGGTGTCTATGTATACTTAACTTAAAGTATTTTGAGAAACATGGTACATGTATTATATTTTTACTTATTATTAGCAAGTGTTTGGTATGCATAGCTGGAGATACCATACAGTCATTAAATAAACCAATGTTAATGTAAACAAATAATTGCATCAATTTTTTGTCTATCATCGTTTCATTTTGTTTTTAATTTTAAAGTAATATCTTAAAAAACTTTTTTGAAAATAAATATGTGCCTCTTAATAAACACACATACACAAGCCAAAATGTTTATTATAGAAAATGATGTGAAAAACAAACACACATTTACATTTAGTTCGTGAAAAATATGTCTTAACACAAACACTCGTGCAAAACATAGATATGAATAACTCTTTTAAAAGAAATAATACAATAAACGTACATAATATATTTCGCGCCAAAACGTCCCGTCGCCAAAACGGCTCGCGCCAAAACGTCCTTCGCGCCAAAACGGCGGGGCCAAAACGGCGTCGCCAAAACGGCGGCGCCAAAACGTCCTGCTTCGAACTAAACTAGCTATGTAACATTGTGTACAGTTTTTAGTTGATCTGAGAATGGGTGAGGGAGAAATAACTTGTACACAAACTGTACCGGATTGACTGAAAGGGTGAGTTCGTGTACGCTTGAGTCAAAAGTTGGATGCACTACGCTTGTAAGTTGTGACTTTCAAAACCCAATCAATACTTACACCCACGCATATAGGTTGTAGAAAAGCTCATTTGGCACTATCGTCATAATGGAGGGGCCGCCTTTGTCTCCGCTGCCCTGACATGTGGTGGTCACATAGTAATAAATAGCCACTGGGTAGGTGCTCGTGACATAAGTCTCAGGTATTCGCAGCGTAACCTAGCAGATAAGATAGGTTAAAAGTGTTAGTTTGAATAAAAATTTTAAATGTTCAAAGCTAGTAGAACTTGAGTATTGGCCAGTTTAAAAAAAAATATCCTCTTTCAGACCTTGCGATCTATGGAGCTGATTATGTTAAGGTCATCTGTTGTTTTTTTTTGGCATAGGAAAGCACAATGACCAACCTCCTTTTCCTTCCCAAACTAAAGCCAGGTACCCATTAGGGTTGGGTGGACTAGGTGTTGTTACCGGTCGTTGACTTGTAGCACCAAACTGCTGGTAGACCGGTATTAGCACTTCGCCTAGGGCCTCCGATTACCTATGGCCTTATACAAAGTATAGAACGATTAGTTTGCTCCTAATATTTAATAAATGCCAGATTTAAAAATAAAGGGATTCTAACTCTCCCCCCCCCCCATCCCCCCCCCCCCCCCCAGGTCCAGTTAAGTTCATGGCCACATGACACCCTGCTAGTTGACCGCAAGCCAAAGAAACAGGTGACCTTAATATCATATGCCCTATAGTTGGCGAGGTCTGAAAGGGGGAACCTTACATTTACTGTTTTAAATCTATCTACAGATCTTTACAACGAATTCTGAGCTACAGTGTCTGTTACAATTACAGAGTCACTTATTCCCTCCCCCCCCCCCCACACACACCTTAAGCCTTAGAAGATATCCTACATACAATGTCTCAGTAATGTTCGTCTTTTCAACTCTCTATGGACCTATATAAAAGGATCGGTGATGCCTTGTACTAATCTCAAACCAGTTCACTCTTTATGTCCTTGTGGAATCTTGTACATGTTATTTCTGAAACTTTTCTTTCTCAGACCAAGTTGAAACTTTGCATAATTTTTTCACTGTCTATGACATCACACGAGTGCAAAAAAAAAACAACATTCGATTAATTAGTCGGTTAGTCGTAATTAATTAATATTGCTTTATAACTAACGATTGTCTATTAAAACCTAAAATTTTTATTCATACTTGGATACCTCGATAATCTGCACTTGTGGATTGTCATCAGAGCGTACTGACCATGTCCTTTAAAACTTCTCTTAACCGCTAGGCCCGTAGAAGACACTGGCCCCAAAACACCCCAACTGAAACAAAACTATATGGAGAGCTCCCTGATTTGGAAACCTTTTCGCAGTTCATGTCATATATTGGTCTAGTCATCTGAATGCTCTAACGTGAAAATGATATCGAGGTAGAAAAAGAAAAAGAAGAATACTTCGATAGCAACACGTCGGCCCTCCACCGAGGAGGCTGGAGCTCGAATTCAGATTAGAGCGACGTTTCATTTTTGAAAAGGGCAACACTGAAACCTTCTCGCAGATCCCTCCCCCCCCCCACCCCTTTTTTTTCTCCGCCCACACCATGGCGCCCTGAGAAGGATTTTTAAGATTTTCATGATAAACCACCTCCCCCCTCCCTCTCCATTTTAACGCCCTGTTAACATACATTTGGTCCTTAAGTTAAAGTAACCTACGTAGACTAAGAACGGACTGCTTATAACAACCCCCCCCCCCACATAAACACTTACTTCTGGCCTAAAATTTACCCCCACCCCGGTTTCCCTACCCTAAACAAAACGATACGACATACAGTCTTTGCCTTTTTGTCCGCTTCCTAATTCAAAAAATTAAAAATAGTTCATTATCTCTATGTCGGAGCGTCGTAACGTTCTCACATCCAAGAATTCTAGTAACTTTTCTTGTATTATCTTCACCCTCACCATACAAAATAGTTAAAATAATATCTTTTACACTTTCTTCTTCTACATTTGTACTCATAAACAAACACGTAGATCTGCCCAAGTCGTCTTTATATGACAAAACACACTAGTCTACAAATGCAAAATACTCGCCAGGCAGAGCAGTTGAAATTAGGACACCAGAGTTTAAAGAGTATTTAATACGTAAAGAAGTTTAATATTGAATATTTATAATTTCCCCTATAGCACCCCCCCCCCCCGAATATTTTAATGAAATAGCGAATAAAAATCGTTTGTGGTAAATGTAACCGTATTAGTTTTGATAGTGAAAATGGTTTACTTGTCCTAGACGCAAGGAAAGTAAAAAAAACAGGATACATTTTCACAATTTGTGTCCATCGTATACAGTTGGAGAATTAGTGATAGATGAGTGTGTCAGGGCCTTTGCGTACATGTTATATTATATATTAACAGACTATCTCTGTACGTTGTGTCACGCGATTCTAGTTAAATATATCTAGATATCTAGCCTGTCAAACTTGTATCAGCTTTATGTCGGAAGTAAAGTCAGGAGTTCAAAATAATTTAAGGAGAGCTCTGAACTAAGTTCGAAAGGAAGATCAGCAAAGAATGTCAGAAGTGTGGCCATGATAGAAGTCACGTGAACAGGAAGAGCAGTGTCAAGGCTGTGCAAGAAGAATTGTCAGACGTAAAATAAAGTTACAAGTAATAAGTTATGTAACGTCATAAATAAGATCAGAGGTAAGATGATGTTTGAAGTAAGGTCAGAAGTAAGGTCAGAAGTGAGGTCAGAAGTAAGGACAGAAGTAAGGTCAGATGTGAGGTCAGAAGTGAGGTCAGAAATGATGTCAGAAGTGAGGTCAGAAGTAAGGTCAGATGTGAGGTCAGAAGTGAGGTCAGAAATGATGTCAGAAGTGAGGTCAGAAGTGAGGTCAGAAGTAAGGTCAGATGTGAGGTCAGAAGTGAGGTCAGAAATGATGTCAGAAGTGAGGTCAGATGTGAGGTCAGAAGTGAGGTCAGAAATGATGTCAGAAGTGAGGTCAGAAATGATGTCAGAAGTAAGGTCAGATGTGAGGTCAGAAGTGAGGTCAGAAATGATGTCAGAAGTGAGGTCAGAAGTGAGGTCAGAAGTAAGATCAGAAGTGAGGTCAGAAGTAAGGTCAGAAGTGAGGTCAGAAATGATGTCAGAAGTGAGGTCAGATGTGAGGTCAGAAGTGAGGTCAGAAATGATGTCAGAAGTGAGGTCAGAAATGATGTCAGAAGTAAGGTCAGATGTGAGGTCAGAAGTGAGGTCAGAAATGATGTCAGAAGTGAGGTCAGAAGTGAGGTCAGAAGTAAGATCAGAAGTGAGGTCAGAAGTAAGATCAGAAGTGAGGTCAGAAATGATGTTAGAAGTAAGGTCAGAAGTGAGGTCAGAAATGAGGTCAGAAGTGAGGTCAAAGGTGAGGTCAGAAATGATGTCAGAAGTAAGGTCAGATGTGAGGTCAGAAGTGAGGTCAGAAGTAAGGTCACAAGTGAAGTAAGCAATGTCAGAACTTCAGAAGTAAGCTCAGAAGTAAGTTACAAGTAACTTAATATTAAAAGCAATGTAATGCCCAAAGAAAGGTTATGTCATAAGTAAAGTAATGTCTGAGATAATTTAATGTGACAAGTAAAATAATATCTAAGATAAGGTCATATCTCAAAGTATAATATCAAAAGAGAGTTCAGAAGTCCAAACAATCTTAGGTAAAGCAATTTTAGAATAGCTTCCAGAGTATGGCTATATCCAAAGAACTTTCAGAAGTAAGGTATTATCAGAAGTATGGTCAGTTCTAAGTAGAGAAGCAAGTTTAGAAGTAAGCTGTGAAGTAATTTTAAAAGTAAGATGTGAGATAAGTTTAGAAGTATGTTATGAAGAAATTTTAAAAGTAAGCTGTGAAGTAAGCTATTAAGTAATTTTAAAAGTACGCTAGGAATTAAGTTTAGAAGTAAGCAGTAAAGTAAGATTCTAAGTAAGGCAACTTCAGTTATAAGGTTTAAATGAAATTTGGAAAAAAAAAGTCCGCCTTACGTTCTGTGTACCTTTTGTTGGGAAATACACTTTATTTGGCTCTGCCGACTGGTTGTGGTAGATCAGCAAGAGGGTGTCCGGTTGGGACGTTGCTATAAAGATGTAGTCGAAGCTCGAGGTTTTACGGCAGAAGACGATGACAAAGTTTAGCCCGAGCAATTTTTCCGGAAGAAGCATTTCTGTGGAACATTAGAGATACCGAGCTACATAATGAATAGGGGTGCTTATCTTATCTTATATAATACAGACGTTAATTCAAAGAAAAGATGATGATTACGTCCTACGCGTCATGCATCTAGTTATGCATATTAACCAATGACTTAAATTCTGCCAAGCTACTGGTTTTTGCTGGCTAGCTCAGGCAACCCATTCCATGCTCTAATAGCACTAGGAAAGAAGGAGCACTTGCACACATTTTTTGTCCTAGTATATGCAACGAGGAATGTGCCTTTATCTTTGTGCCTTTCAGAGTCTTTTATTAAATTATGTATTTAAAGAATAAGGTTCAGGGTTTTATGTATAATTGCTACATTAATTTTGAGTCTTCTCTCCTGACGGCTTTCTAAATTTCTATTTTGTGTCTGTTCCAGTTTCTTAATGTTTTCTTGAGTTAGGTCCCAAACAGAGGATGCATATTCTATTATTGGCCAAACAAAAGTTAATTAACATTTTAGCTTTATATTCTTATCTGATTTATAGAATTTAAAAAAATGAACCCTAATGCTTTGCTTGATTTTTTTTTTGGATAGTTTCATCAATATGGGGATTCCATGACAGTCTTTCATTTATTATAACACCTAGGTATTTTACGTTTGTAGTCTGTGTTACTGGTTTACTGTGAATAAGAACTGGAATTAATTTGTTTTAGTTGTTGTTTTTTGTTACTCTTAATAACCGACATTTCCCTGGGTAGAAAGACATGCTCCAATTTAATGTAATTCATCTAATTCTCTTTGTAAAATTTCTGTATCTTATGTTATTTTTATTGTTCTATATTTTAATGCAATCGTCTGCAAATAATCTGACTTTTGAACCTGAGGTAATGCCAATTTTTAATAAATCATTAAAGTAAATGTTGTGAACTCCTGGCTTGGCTTTGACTTGACACATAAACGTACTTCCTTCAATAATTCAAAGCGACGCCAGAGATGAATTAGTAATAGAAATATAACTTTAATAAAAGTCATCAAGTTTAGGGTTAGGTATAGACAAAGTATCAAATGTTAACTAGTAAATATGAACAGTTATGAAAACTGACTTCCATAGTACTTATACTATACGACTATGCTCCAAAAAACTCAGGCCTCTGATAAGAATAACAATCTCTCCAAGGGCCGTCACTCTGTTCCAAGCAATGGACCAATGAAATAGTAATAAATAAACATAGAATTCCTTAAATATTACACCCAAGCTTCTATCAACTAGAACATACAAACACAATCACCACAGTAAATTAAAAATAGAAGTGGACCTAAGATTGTGCCCTCAAGAACTCCTCAGTTTTTGTTATTGTGTGAACAACAAAATAAAATAGTAAGACAAAACAATATCAAAATAAGCAAAATATGAAAAATCTCTTTTTTTAAAAAAAGCTTATCTAAAGGGGAAGAACTCCGCCGTTAAAACTATATCTACCAAGTTGATAAAGCTTGTAATAAAACAAAACTTACCTGCGGCCATGTCGGAGTACGTGACAGACTTTTCTGGCATTTGACATCCGTTGTCATTTAAGCTGCAGCTGCCGGAAATGACACCTATAGGATGGTTGCTCTCAATTATACTCCCTAAAGTAACACAAGATAACAATGTTTATGAATTAATGGAAAATTGTGCATTTGAGAAACAAAATTATCCCTTCTAGCTTTTTGTGGGGAATTGAGACGTAGCAACGAACTATTGGTCTACACTGCTCACAGGTTATGACGTGGCTGGTCCAGTGTTCAGGCCTCTTATAACAATTTGTCTCGGTCTGGCTACGTTAACTCTTTTAACTGTCACTTAATCTATGCACAATATTTACTTACAAACCAACAACCTCCTGGAAACTAAACTAGGCCATTACATGTACTAACTTCCGGCGAAAGCAAAATACCGTTGGAGGATTGAAACAACTTGTTGACGTCAGTTCTGGCCTTTTGTAAAATGATGTTATGAACAGAATATGGGATATCAATTTGAAAATTAAGCCGGCTATAATCTGCTCTACTTGTGTACTCCATTAAAAACCGATTATATTCTGCTTGACTTGTGTACCCCATTGAAAACCGACTATATTCTGCTTGACTTGTGTACCCCATTGAAAGCCGACTATTTTCTGCCCGACAAAAGCGTCTGCCGAATCGATCGCGCTAAACCTCCACCCCATTTTCTTTAGATGTTATGATACCTTGTTTATCAAGGCACATGATTACCTTTCCGTTCATGCCCTCTGTTCATGCCCTCTGTTCATGCCCTCTGTTCATGCCCTCTGCTCATGCCCTCTGCTCATGTCCTCAGTTCATGCCCTCAGTTCATGCCCTCTGCTCATGCCCTCTGCTCATGTCCTCAGTTCATGCCCTCAGTTCATGCCCTCTGCTCATGTCCTCTGCTCATGCGCTCTATTCATGCCCTCTGTTCATGCCCTTTGTGCATTCCCTCTGTTCATGCCCTCTGTTCATGCCCCCAGTTCACGTCCTCTGTCCATGCCCTTTGTGCATGCCCTCTGTTCATGCCCTCTGTTTATGCCCTCTGCTCATGCCCTCTGCTCATGCCCTCTGCTCATGCCCTCTGCTCATGCCCTCTGCTCATGTCCTCTGCTCATGCCCTCTGTTTATGCCCTCTGCTCATGCCCTCTGCTCTTGCCCTTTGCCATCTTTCCTACGATTGACGCCATCAAAACTGGTAGATAACTTTTTTCTCCCCCATTCCTTCTGACCCCATGGGAATCTCTGTAACGCTTAAAGCTTGGTTGTTAAACTTGTGTCATACTTACCTGTTAGAGAGATTTCCGTCAGAGACCTGTTCTCAAAGCATTTCGTCAGTGAGAAAGCCTGGTAGCTGGGTTTAAAAAGAAAATAAAAAACTAAGAAAAACTTAAAAAAAACAAAAAAGAAAATTTTATTTTCAATAAATTCCCCTTTGCTAAAGCTAATTAAGTCTATAATTACAAACTGTATATCAACTCACCCAGTCTATCTGTTTAGCCAAAGGTTTGTACACGTTATTTCTCCGACACCCAATCTTGGATCAAGCTGAAATTTCGCACCATTATTTCCTTTACATGACAACATAATAGTCAATTAAAAAAGAAATAACCAATTAGTTAATTAAGTATGGGTAATAAATTACTTTTTTTTAGTATCTCAAAAAAGGAAAGAAATTGCACTTGACAGAAGTGGTGGTACAAGCTGAATTCGTCCCCTTTATTGATTGTCGTCTGAGGGTTATTACATAATTTAACTACAAGACCGATCAAAACTAACTGATACACTTAATATAAGCTTTGTTTGTTTTCTTTTTAAAAAAATTGTTGTTGTGTTTTTGTACTTTTATTTTTTAATAGTTATTACTTTTAATGCTTTATTATTGCATAGAGTCCTTGGCGTGAGCGTTGTACAATTAAACTTCTGTTAATAATACTAATACTAATGGCAATGTCTTCGATTCCAAAGAATAAGGATGAGTGCAGTGTTTCGCAAGACTACGCAAACTATGTTGCGACCTGCATATTTTCCTGCGTTTCGTGCAGACAAAGCCGTTGTCCGCTGGCGGTCTGTTTAAGTTTTCTTTCCGTCTTCTGCGTCTAATGACTCTAATGTTTGTACAGCAGCCTTTGTGAGAGCTCTTCAATTGTCTCTCTAAGAGGCCATCTTTTAACAGCTTATGATTTCTATATGACTGTTTGCAAAATGTTCGTCAATGTCTCATCTATTTTTTCAACTCTTTACTGAAACATTTGAGTCGAATGCCGGAATTCCCGTTAAAAACGTGTTTTAAATAAAGAAAAAGGACTTAAGCAAAATTTAATTGTAAGATGAATATCTATTGAGCAATTAGAACAAAAAAAGCAGTCAACCTTCTAGGAAAATCATTAGAGCTGTTTTCAGAATAACCATCCAACCATTTCCAGGGTACTTTTTAAATTTACGAAAAGTTTGCTAACTAAAAGTAGAAGTGTATAAAAGAAAACAACCTAATTTAGAATGAATGAAAAACAAACCACGAAAAGAAAAAGTAAAATTAAAAGAAACAAAAAAGAATTTATTTTTTTTAATAAGCAATGAAAAAAAAAAAGTTAAAAAGAGAATTAAAAAAAAAAAAGAAAGGAATACGGTAGACTCAGAGGCGCCCTAGATTCTGGAAATTTATAATCCCAGTCTTCACCGAGATTTGAGTTCAAGACCCCAGAATCAGAAGCCGAGCACTTAACCACTCAGCTAGTGAAAAATGTCACTAGTTTAAATGAATGTAAGATCAGTGGTGAAAGCTTTACCTGTCGAGCTCTACTGTTGTCCAGTTGTGAGCGCCTACGGGTCGGACCGCCCCTTCTACCACAAGATCGTGGCTAGGATTGATCACGAGCGAAGCGTACATTTTGGTTTTGCGCTCAGCCACGACAGTGAAGAAAGATCGAGTCCTGAAAAATTGTAGTACAATGAGTCACTTGTATAAAGACATACATTTTATTAATTGTAAAAATGTTTGACATGTTTCGGATGTTCCTTCAGAGTTGAAGATAGTTTACTTCCTAGTCCAAACCTCCCGCAGGACGACGGGGGATGGGAGCGGGCAGGGTTTGAACCCTCGACCGTCGACAAATCCCAACGAAAGTCCAGCGCGCAAACCGCACGACCAGACAGCCAGGTACAGTTGTACCCTATATTCCCGCCACACCAAAACGTTAAGCTCCTTCCACCTAGGCTGTCTTAAGAGTATCCAGGTTTGATGGTCCGAACATATACCAGACACAAAAATCTTAAATCTGTCCAACATGAACAGTAGCAAGGACCCAACTTCGATGGGCGGGACTTGTAGTCCGCATGCCAAACAATCGCCTTCCCAAACGACTTATGTACGGGGAGTTGAGTGCACGAAAGCGCTCCCAGGGAGGTCCATAAAATCGCATTAAAGACAGTCTCAATCGCTCCTCATGGCGTGGAGCTGTGAGTCTCGTAGACTCAAGATTCAAAACAAAAAGAGTGGCCAGGCTGAAAGAGCGCCGAACCAACAAAAAGCTGAGAGAAGAAGCAGGCCTATCTGCAACTGACCAAACCCACCCCATGCCATGTATGTGGCCGACTTTTTAAAGCGAGAATTGGACTTTACAGTCATCTTCGAGTCCATAGTGAATGAGAAATGTGTTCATCTTCGACCACGAAGGTGGAGCTTCACCATAAGACCAATCACTTCTATTCTACTAACTTTCTTTACAAAAATGTATTTAAACCTTTGATTACAAAAAAATATTTTTACGAAAAACTTTTTTTAACAAACAAAAATTAAAAGCGGCGACCTACAAAGCATGAATGGGACTAATTCAAATTATACAACTACACCAGTCAACTACAATTTCTTTCCCTTGTTCGATATCAAACTAAATAATTACATACCAATGCTTAATAAATGTATTGGTTATTATTTGAAATCCATTCTTGTGTTGTGAGGTACATGAAATAATACACACATTTTCAGCTTGATCCGAGATTGAGTTTTGGAGAATTAACGTGTACAAACGTATATAAGCCTTGTAGAGAAAACTTTAAAAACAACAAGGCGTATCTAATGGAAATGAAACGCTAATTACTGCCATTTATCTTACGATGGCTGGGCTTAACTCCATCTCTGCTTTATGAAACAAAATCAATTGGTTACTACTAACTGATTAATTCACTAATGGTTAATTTTTATTGTCTCTTGTATTGTCATCGTCTAGGACTAATTAAGCAAATATTTTCCACTTGATCCAAGAATGGGAAGTTGAGAAAAAAATGTGACAATATAAAGAGGGGAAATAAATCCATCTATACATCCACGTCTCTCATCAAGTAGCATTTATCCCCCTTATTTCGATATCAAACAAAATATTTTGTTGTCACTTATTTATAAATTTGTTGGTTAATTGTTGGATTGATTCATGTTTTGTCAGGTGAAGTGATGTATTGTGCAAAGTCTTAACGTGATCCAAGAATGGAAAGTGGGGAAAAATATAGCTAAAACTTTTTAGCAGACATACGGACAGACAAACAGACAGACAGACAAAGTTGGTATAAGCTTTGCAAAAGAAACAAACATAAGCATCCTTTTATCTTGAAATGTATTTTTTACTGCCAGGTTATTTAAGGATTTGACCCTTTATCCCTACTTATTTCAGGGAATGGGGTTGACCAGTCACTGCTTACTTATGAGTGATGACCACATAGGCTCTCCCAAAAGCCTGAATCGGAACCGCCATGAAACTGCTCAACGATCGTGAACCGTCGTACATGTGGACGTGAACGCCGAACGGTTGGTCACTGGTCAGCAGCAAGCACTTGTGGTGACTGTACTCCTTCGATGGCGTTGGTCTAGTAAAAATGAATGGTATTTAAGATAAGGGGTTAGGGTATCAAAGTTTCAGTTATATAACAAGAGCTACCCAGACATAATCCTTAGCCTTGTTATGTACTAGATTAGAGAGTATGTTAGTTTTGTTACACACATATATTGTGTATTGTTTTAGCGACGGTAAAAGTAGGGACGTAGTAAGACAGACTAATGACGTAGTAGACTTAGGAGAACAAGAGACCAACATGGCGTTAGTATAGAAGTAGGCTGTTTTAAACAGTAATTAGAAATAGCGACGTTTAGGAAGACTGGACGGTTTTCCCAGAGAGGAATAAAGTGTTTTTTATAGAAGTGAAAGCTGTTATTAAGTCTATACTTGTAATGTTCTGTGGCTAATGTGAAGTAATTATTAAGAATTGAAGTCAGATGATCTTAGCCCACAACAGCTTCGGAGGATTGAAACGCACAGGATGAGGAAATAAAAAGCCAATATTGAAATCAAGGCAGACAAAATATTTGGAGTGTTTCAGTCAATTTATAGTTTCCTTTTTTTTTTTTTAGACCTTTCGATCTATTAGCAGATGATTTTGAGGTCATTGTGTCTGTGGTCAATGGTTAACGACCAACTGCCTTTACTTTTCCCAACTGAAGTCAGGGATCCATTAGAGTTGGGTGGAAAATCCCAAAAATTCAAAATCCCAGTCTTCATCGCGATTCGAACCCAGGACTTCGCGTTTGGAAGCCGAGTGCTTAAATACTCAGCCACCGCGCCCCCTAAGTCAATTTACAGTAAATAACATTGTGATTAGTCTAAAGTGCGAATTAAAATATTGGGCGATCTGGTGAAATGAAAACAAATCTTAGAGAAACTGTTGGAATTTAGATCTGCTCTACAGGCATGTCAGCATGGGGCAGATCATGTTTAGGCCAAAGGTTAACGAGCAGGGTGTCAAGTGGCCAGCACAGCGACCTACCACCTTTACATTCCCCCAACTGAAGAGCTGGGTGGACTAAGCGGCGCCTTAAAAATCCCGAAATTAATAATCAAAGTCGTCACCGAGATTTGAACCCAGGACCCCAGAAGTGCTTAACCACTCAGCCTGAATTGTAAAGAATCAAATATACAGATTATCGATGGCCCGCCATATTTTTTTAGTAATAAAGAAATTAATCTTTCGTAAAATTTATTTTACAAGACAATCATTATAAACAAAATTAAGTTCTATGAGACCAAGTAGCGCCAATTGAATTAAGTGACTTTTTTTTCTTTTTAAAGTCACCAAAAAGTTCTAGTTTCGGTTCTTTGCATGAATTACAATATCTCTCTCCGCGTCTAAAGGAAGCCAAACTATTTAATTTGTTGGAATTGAGTTACAAATAAACTAAATCTGTATTACTTATGCTGCATATAGAAATGCTCTGTACAGAGTTCACAGTGCATTTCTATCGTGGAACACAATAAAACATTCGTGGGTTAGAGAGTCTCGTCGTGTTGCTCTAATAGCAACGGAAGCTGTTTTGGGACATTGCCCTTCTGGAGCCCACAAAATCAAGTGTGAAAAATACTCTATCACTATTTCTCTCTTATGTTTCTTTTGATGTATTCTTTCTTCCTCTTCGTCTCTCTCCCTCTCCGTCTCTCTCTCCCTCTCCGTCTCTCTCTCTCTCTCTCTGCGATTTAACTTGGATCCTATCTTCATCAATACGTATAAATGCTGGAGAGTGTAATTTAATAGTTAATACTAAACAAATACAGTTTACCTAAACTATTTTCTGACTTACGCTTGGTCTTTGTCAAGCCGATGTTGAACAGACTTCAATTTCAGCACTGAAAATTCCCCAAGCCAGCTATGGTTAGAACTGCCTGGGTTTGTTAAAGATATTCTCACCTTAGACATAAATCAAAGATCGTATGTAATTTGTGTTGTTTCTAACAACTACTTATTGTATAAAGCTTTTCAATGCTCCTTTAATCTTATTCATTATTCTGTTTGACTGCCCCAGACTTTCTGAGCTCCGTCTCGACAGGTCTGGGAAACCAAAAATTCTCGACCTGTATGGTGACGTGTAAGCACTACGCAAGACAGCAGGGTTTCTGTTCAGGGCTTTTGCAAGAGAGGATTTAAGCCTCTCAAGCCCTTTCTCAAATGGAGTTTGATGGTGATGAGGATAAACATTATTCATGGGTACAGTTTTCTCTGATAAAATCTATTTTGTAGACACGTATGTTGAAGATTGACGACGCTAAGCTAACACAGATCTAACCTTCACAATCAATTCATAGATTTCATTAGGTTTTCAACTTAATTTCCTCAGGCAGCCTAGTGGTTGATTCACTCGACCACGGTTTGTCATAAAAAGATAATATCAAATATTGTATTTTAATTGCTCTGGTCTAGCGCATTACTTATTTTTTATGCTATATCATGCTCCATGGGCTATGGTCTACTAGTTGTTGTAGGCTTTTGAGAGGGGTTGCGGAGGAGGGCTTATCTAGGAGAAGGTTTCAATGCCTACCTAACTATGTCTGTCTGTCTGATAAAATGTTTGTTTCTCGTTATTTCTCGAACGCCTATTATCGGATCAAGTTTAAACCTGTTTCAGATAAATGGCATTAATTAGCACTTCATTCCCTTAGATACACTTTTTTTTTCCGGGGACCGCCTCTGAGTTTATGTGATAACACAAACTCTCTTTGTAATCTTGTTTATTTTTAAATTAATCTTTTTTTTTTCTTTTGCTTGTTTCTCTGACACTATTCTTCTGGCAGCGTTTCCGTATTACACGTATATTTACCCCCAACCATATGTCACTTGGTTTGACTACTATGATACCTGATATAGAAAGTTTACAGCCTTAGATTTATCGCTAGTATTTATTTGATACGGGAGACGCGATGCCTGAGCGGTAAAGCTGGTGAAGACTGGAATGTTCAACTCCGGGATCTTTGGGCGCCTCTGAATCCACCCAGCTCTACTGGGTACTTGACTTTAGTCGGTCGTTGTGCTGGCCACATGACGCCCTCCTTAACCGTGAGCCACAGAAACAGAGGATCTTTACATCATCTGCCCTACGTATCGCAAGGTCTGAAATAGAAACTTTTTGATCACATACAGTGTGAGCTTAGTTGTCTTTTTTTTTCTTGTCTTTTGGTTGATCCTCCCTTGTCAGGCTCTTGTCCTCCTTTTTGTCCTCTTTTCCCGTCCCTGTCCTCCTTTTAGTCATTCTTTTATGTTCTCCTCCGAGTAACGCAAGTGTCTAGTAAACCTAAACTCCCCATTTACAATACGAAAATACAAAAAGGAGGTTGATTGAATCAAACGCCACTACAATGTGTCATTTAAAAAAAGGCAATTATTTCCTAGCACTGAACAATAAAACTTACCGTAATATTCTCAGCAAGTGTATAAATTAGAAGATAGATGTTCGGGTCGCGAAGTCTTGGAAACGCCAGTAAGAACTCATTACCTAGTGCCGTCACATTTACTGTATAAAAAAAAATGCAAAATATTAACTACATAATGTTTTAAAATATAATTGTTCAAATATATAATTATTTATATCTATTGGATATTTAAGCCGAAAGGAGAGAAAAGAATAAATAAAGTTTTCCGTAACACAACTGCTACATGTTTTATACATTAGGTGTTAGTCTTCACCGAGATTCGAACCCGGGGACCTCTCTGTTTGTGAGTCAAGCGACTAGCCACCCAAACACCAAGCCCCCAATAGAACATTAACTTAATACTAGTATTGTTATGTGTTACATACATATTACCTTTGATGGAGAAAGTTCCTGGTGGGAGTAGACATAAGACAAGTCCAATGCATGAACTAATCATTCTTGTAGTCTTGTACTTCAACTGAGTCTCTAGATGGAAGACGAAAACAGAGTCACAAAAAAAAAGGTTTGTAAAATGTTTTACATATTTTGGATGTTCCTTCTGAGTTTAAGATAGTTTACTTCCTATCCTAGTCCAAACTTCCCGCAAGACGGGGGATTCACGGCAGGGTTTGAACCCGGGACAATCGATAAATCCAAACGACAGTCCAGCGCTCAAATCGCACGACCAGGTAGTCAAGATGTAAAATATATTTTTAAATAATTTTATGTAAAGGGAAAAAACTGCATAATCACTGCCATATGTTTCAATAATGCAAGATTTATCTCCCTTTTTCTATAAAAAAATTAATTAATAACTACTAATTAATTAACTATATGTTTATTTTTTTTGTATTGTCTTCGGCTATATGCAAAATTTCAATTTGATACAAAAGATGAGAAGTGGGAGAAATAATGTGTACAGATTTTAACCAGACAGAATGAGTTGATGTAAGTTTTTAAACAGACTGAATGAGTATATTTAAGTTTTTAAACAGACAGAATGAGTTGATCTAAGTTTTTAACTAGACAGAATGAGTTGATCTAAGTTTTTAACTAGACAGAATGAGTTGATGTAAGTTTTTAAACAGACTGAATGAGTATATTTAAGTTTTTAAACAGACAGAATGAGTTGATCTAAGTTTTTAACTAGACAGAATGAGTTGATCTAAGTTTTTTAACTAGACAGAATGGGTTGATCTAAGTTTTTAACCAGACAGAATGAGTTGATCTAAGTTTTTAAACAGACAGAATGAGTTGATCTAAGTTTTAACCAGACAGAATGAGTTGATCTAAGTTTTTAACAGACAGAATGAATTGATCTAAGTTTTTAACTAGACAGAATGAGTTGATCTAAGTTTTTAACCAGACAGAATGAGTTGATCTAAGTTTTTAAACAGACAGAATGAGTTGATCTAAGTTTTTAACAGACAGAATGAATTGATCTAAGTTTTTAACTAGACAGAATGAGTTGATCTAAGTTTTTAACCAGACAGAATGAGTTGATCTAAGTTTTTAACCAGACTGAATGAATTGATCTAAATTTTTAACTAGATAGAATGATTTGATCTAAGCAAGAAGCTACTTTAACCAGATTACACAATTACAGGTAATGCATAATGCCTTTTTTACGTATCGCGTGTTTAGCGTTTTCCATATAGATTGACATCCCAAAATGACAATGTTTGTCAATATATTAAGGAGATTTGTATGAGTTTTCAAAATATTTTTAATAATTTCCGGAGATTTCCAGGACTTTGTCGTATATTTTGTAATTTTAGGAAATTTCCAGGAGCTCCTGGTAAATCAGGCGGCCGCGGGAAATATGTTATAAGTTATGAAATGGTTTAATTTAATAATTTACACACCTAGAATTAGCGCGGGTCCTATGAAAGTATGGGGCACATTGCGAACGCATTGGTTGCTGTGGCCTAAGGCCGGCCCTGTTACTAAAACGTTGACTAGAAGTTAGAACTAGATTTAGTACCCTAGATCTACTTAAATCTTGTTAGCCTATATCTACTAAAATCGTATATCAAATGTTTATATAGATCTACCTTTTACTAAGATCCTGTGTCATTATATGAGTGAGTGGGCTTACTTGTGAATAGGCTTGTGGGTTTATAAGCAAGCTCAGAAAAAAATATAAGTCGCAATCATTTCTTTAATTCCGACGAATGTCTGAACTGTAATGTAATGCAATGTCTTATGTTTTTTTATTTGAGTTATTCCCCTTAGCGGAAAATGGAAGTAATGTGTGTAACTCTTTTCTCTGAGAAGATAGATTCATTTCTGTCATCTTGATTTGTATGTTGAACAACACTATGGACAAGACAATGGGTACCATGTCACGGTTGCAGAGTGTGGGACAATGCCTAAGGCGTATCTTTTAAATCAGGTGGCAACATAAAATAACCAATGAGCAAGTGCTATGAAGAGCAGGCTGCCAGAGCATCCGCTGTGTTATCAGCAATAGAAGTTTTGGCTGGCTTGGTCACGTTTTGCAGAATGCCAGTAGGTCGACTTCCACATTACATTCTGTATGGCGATCTAACAAAAGGCAGGAGAGACTCTGGTAGTCCACTTTTACGGATAGTGATGTATGCAAACGCGACATGAAGCTCTTCAAAATCGTCACTAACAACTGGGAAAAATAGGCACTGGATAGATCCACATGGAGAGATAGCATAAAGGAAGGGTCTCGGATTTGCAGATGCAATACCCAACAATAGTAGAAAGAAGGGTGAAAATGCAACGGCGCCTATGTCTTGGTGCCAGTGAAGTATTAACATACCAGCAGGTGATGGCAAAGTTGATTAGACTGCTGATAGTTTAAGTTTGATTATTGTTTTGTCTATGTTAAATCGTCTTAGCTTTCTGAGATAGAAGTGTCGCTGGTGAATTTTCTTGTATATGTTTTGACAGTGTCTGATACATATGCTTATATATATATTAATTCTTCATTAGTTTGAGGCGCGAGAAGCTTCTCTCACCAGTTTACACAATTACGGCTGATGCATAATGCAGCGCGTAAGTTTGGCGTTTTCCATATTGAATGACACCCCAAAATTACAATTTTTGTCTATATATTCCGTATATTTTAACGACATTTTTGTATCTTTTGCAATTTCGGGAGATTTCCAGGAGCTCCTGGTAAATCGACAGGAGGGCGCGGAAAATCTGTTTAAAATTATAAAATGGTTTAATTTAATAATTATACACCTTTAATTAACGCGGGTCCTATGAAAGTGCGGGCCCTCTGCGGTCGCATAGGTTGCAGAGGCCTAAAGCCGGCCCTGCAAAATAGCGGGGTATGCTACGCCGCCGGCCGACTAGTATTATTATATATTTCTTTCTCCCACTTCTCCTTCTTGCTAGCATTCTTAGCTGCATTTTCTCTTCTATTGATCTATTTTCTCTTCTATTGATCTATTTTCTCTTCTATTGATCTATTTTCTCTTCTATTGATCTATTTTCTCTTCTATTGATCTATTTTCTCTTCTATTGATCTATTTTTTTTTCGTTGTTTGAACGCGTTATTTAGAATTACTGTGTAGAATAGCTTATCAGTCTTGCTCAGCACGCTATGGTCCAAACTCTTTTGTGAACTTGTGAAACCAGTAAAAAGGTAAAGTTCCCCTTTCAGACCTTGCTATCTACAGAGCAGATGATGCAAAGTTCATCTGTTTCAGTAACCCACGGTTTTACGAGTGTGTCATGTGGCGAGCACAACGACCAACCGCCTTTTGTTTTTCCCTAACTAATGTCAGGTACCCATTAGAGTTGGGTGGACTCAGAGGCACCCAAGATCCCGGAAATAAAAAATCCCAGCCTACGCCAGGATTCGAACCCGGGACCTCGGTACAGAAGCCAAGCGCTTTACCGCTCAACCACCGCGCCTCCTGTGGAACCAGTGGAAGTCGGAATTGGAGTTCGAGTCTCTTTGATAGGATGTCAAGCGGTTAATGCAAGTCATCCTACTAATACTTTCTCTTAAATATAAAAAATTACATTTACTGTTAATTTCATACTTAAAGGTCCACAATCATGCACAAAAAATAGCGTTGAGAAAGTATGGCCTTCTAAACTTGAAAAACATTTTTTTTCCTGTAGCTAGCAAAGCCAAGCTGACCAGTGCTTTGACCAACGACTGTGTGGCACCAAGACTAACCACATTTCAACAGCTAGGTCCTCAGACATTACAAACTTAAATCATTTTAAATAAACGTCTGTCTTTTTTTAGAAATTATACTTTAACACGAACTTAATTCTTTCAAGTAGATTTGTCTTTTCTGTTAGGTCTTATATATATACAGTGCTTTTTTGTAAAAAAAAAAAAAAAAAAATAGGTGCCGGTACTCAGTGATGGATTGCCTAACTTTTAACTACTAATAAAATATATTAATAATAAACGTTAAAATACAAGAAAAGTAATAATTCTTTCCCTCATTGAAAAAGGTGCAGTACGCCGTATCGATACGTACAGTCACAAAAACTGTGTATATATATATATATATATATATATATATATATATATATATATATATATATATATATATATATATATATATATATATATATATATATATCAAAAAGTACTATCCTGTGCACCCCTAATATATATATATAAATATGTGTGTGTATGTCTCCCCACGACAATATTTATGTATATAGTTGATATTTGTTAAAAAAAATATTTATAAAGCCAAATGAAATAAAACAAGATGTCCCAATTTAATGAAATGATCCAGTCTTTTCGTTAGTGCAACAGCTGTAAACACGCAAACCAGACAGACAGACAGACAGATAGACAGATACATACAGACAGACAAAATGATACAGATATATCTTTGAAACCCTATTGTCTAAGTTTATATCTTTTCAAGATTATGTTTGTGTATAATTCGGTTTTCATAATTTCATGAAAGAAGCCTTTCTAAAACATATAAAATCCTCCCAGAAAATATACACCCAGGTACATCAGATCTGGATGAAGTGGTCGTCTCCTCTCCATTAAGTCTAGAACAGAAACATTTAAATAAAAAAAACTCATTTATTCTGCTTTCAATCAGAGTGTGTCCAGTCATTGGTTATTGGTCATCATTTTTCTGTACTTAGTGATGTTGAGTTGTTAGTTCGGTAGAAAATTAAAGAATGTTTGCACAGGCGTCAATATTCAAACCAACTTTCCTGATTCAAACGAGAATGACACGAAACTAAATCACTTAGTTTAACAATGAATTTATTATTCCAGAAAAAAAAAAAGACAAGAGTAGTTATAAAAAGTCGAAGTACCGGACACAATACACAAAACAAAAATGTCAAACCGAAAGATTAACCAGATAATCAAGTTGATGTTTTAAAATTCCTCAGACGCAAAATTTGTACCAGCCTATTGCTATTCGTCTTGTTACACTTACAATGTATTTGTTTGAGAAATAAACTTAGAAATGTGTTTTTATTTCCCCCATCAACTGGAGCGGCTCAAATTAATGTTCCCCTCCTTGTGTCTGAAGTCAAACTGGACGGCTCTTTTCCAGGAGAATCTTGAACTTGATCACCCACGGGCCCCTCTCCATCGAGCTTTTTAGGAATACGTCTAAATCTAGAGCGAAGAAACAACAAAAAAAAGGAGTTGACACCTGTATTGTCATAGAGAAATGGTTTACAATTAGGCAGGAGATTGAAAATACAGTGTACAAAGTAAAGAATATCAAACTCTGAGAGATGTTCTACGATTTCTTTTGTTGCGCTATATAAAGGCTATTATTATTAGTATTATTATTATAAAAAAACGAGTAGTCATTCTCTGGTGCTGCCAGGGTCGAGTTTCGTTAAAGGGAAACAAAATTCATCGTAGACCCTTTATCAGTTTCCAACGCGGAATTTTCTGTATATGTGGCATGTCTGCAGCAGTACCGCCCTCTGACAGGCAACGAGGATGTTCCCAGGAATGTTAAGGGTCTTGAAGGTGTCTGTGAGGTCAGTTGTTATTATCCCCTCGGTTGATATAACAATGGGGTATATTGTTATTTTGGACAATTTCCATAGACGCTCAATCTCCAAGCCTAGGTTCCCATATTTTCTTTGTTTTTCTATCTCAGTTTTTCTTAAATTATGAGACAGTGGTACGGCGATATCGATAATGGTAGCGGTTTTTTTCTTTTTTATCGATGAACAGCAGATCAGGGTGATTGAAATCTACCGTTCTGTCGGTCAGAATAGGCCTATCCCAGTACAGCAGATGTTCAGTAGACTCGAGAACCTCTTGCGGAGAGTATTTATAATAAGGGGGAGTGTCTTTACCGATCAATTTGTACGTCAAAGCCAGGTGTTGGTGTATTAACTTTGCAACTTGGTTATGGCGACCTAGGTAGGCTGATTCTGATAGGGCTGGACATCCTGCCATAATGTGTTCAATCGACTCGCCCACATTTCCACATTTTCGGCATTCGTCGACAACATTGAGTTTCAGGATATGCTTCTCGTAATTTTTTGTCCTGATTACTCTGTCCTGTATTGCTGTAACAAAGCCTTCTGTTTCAGGGTAGAGATGACCTGCTTTGAGCCATGTTAAGGAAGCAGCCTTGTCGATGTTGTCCCCATGTAATGAAGCCGGAAATTTTCCGTGGAGTGTTTTTTCTTCCCATTGGCGAATCTCATGCCCTACGTTGTCCAAACCGACATTGACATCAGCATTGTGTAGGTTCAGAGGGGTTGCTTCGGAGTCATATTTGCGTAGAAAGGAAACTAATTTGTTGCTGGAGGCGAGCAGTTTTGATCGTATTTTTAAATCTTACACAATTTGAAGATGTTCTGCAATTATTATTATTATTATTATTATTATAAAAGAGCGAGTATTCATTCTCTGGCGAAGCCAGGGTCGAGTTTCGTTAAAGAGAAACAAAATTCATCGTAGTCCCTTTATAAGTTTCCACCGAGGAATTTTCTGGTGATGTGGCAGGTCTGCAGAAGTACCGCCCTCTGACAGATTACGAGAATGTTCCTAGGAATGACAAGGGCCTTGAAAGTATCTGTGAGGTCAGTTGTTATTATTCCCTCGGTTGACATGACAAGACTTATTATTATATATATATATATATATATATATATATATATATATATATATATATATATATATATATATATATATATATATATATATATATATATATATATATATATATATATATATATATATATATATATATGCTCTGTGTTCGCTTTCATAAAGAGGGTTAAGGCTTACTGGGCGTTAGGGTTAGGGTTACCAAGAAAAGATTTTCCCCCATTCAAATTTTCTAAATATGCTAGTGGTCTGTTTAACTATAAGTGATCAAACTATCTTTGACAGAGGGGAGTGGATGTTGAAAGAATGGAAGGCCTATATAAGTGGCCAATATATTCTTTGGCAAAAGAAAGTGGATATTGAAAGAAGAGTCTATATAAGTTTTTAATATGTTTATTTGGAACCAGAGAATGGGTATTGAATACATAGTAGGTCTATATAAGTGGTCGATAGAGGCATAGCGTTAGCATAGACATAGACATGTTTTTCAGATTCTACTAGATGTCACGGCCTTGTTTTTGTTGCAGGCGTGATGACGCGAATGTCTCTGAGTGTTGTAGATACCTCTTCTGGTATTACTATAATGTTCTTAACTAAATACTTTCTCACACGCACTAGAATTGCAGGTGCGTGAGAACACTAATATACTAAAATCTCCAACGACAACATTTAGAATTATTAATAAACACTCTGGTCAGCAGACATGGATTTTATTACATATAGAAACAAATCACAAAAGATATTGGCAACTTCAGCCATCACACATTATACATATCCAAGGAAAATAATCCCGAATTCAAATCAAGTATAATAACTTCAATACTTCAATACTAATACATAACTCTGCTGTCAAAAAAATAACCATATCACTCCTCTCGCTCTGAGAGTCTAAGAACAACTGAGGTGTCCACTTGACCAAGCAAAAATCTCATGCTGACCGCACGCAATAGTTAAGTGACCACTAGTCACCAAATATTACAGGGGTTCTAAAACTGATACATGACACTAGACCTACCGTCACCCTACTCACATCATGTAAATGACTCCACAGACTCCCATCAGCAATGGTGCCAGAATGACCACCCATAATGCGCTACTGTCCTCTTCTTGTGTGTCCTCACTCTCGGGATGCTCTCTTGTGTCTTGCGTGTCATTCTCTTTTGTCGGGTCAAGCGGACGTGGTGTTTCGGCCAGATTTGATGTGTCGGACAGTGTGAATGAGTCGGTCAGTTCCGATGTGTCGTACATATCTGATGTCATTACAGGAACCGGACTCGACATATTGTCCAGTGCTGAAACAGGACGTAGTTGAATAACTTAATATTATATATTTTAGACGTTCCTTCAGAGACGATTATATTGACGTCCCAGCTCAGTCGTCCAGAGGGACAAAGATGGCAGCATACGAGGATCGAACTTGTGACAGCCGTGACGACAGCCCAGAGCGCACTGAATATTGCTGGTCAAATGTATTAGTATTTTGATAGCTCAACAATAGACGCTAATTCAGGGCCGGCCTTATGCCACTGCAACCTATGCGACCGCAGTGGGGCCCCACACTTTTTTAGGCCCCGCGCTAATTCTAGGTGTAAATTATTAAATTAAACCATTATAACTTAATATTTCACTGGTGATAGAACAAAGACTAAATAAAATAATTTTAAAAAGCATGGCTTTCAGATCTCATGAAAGATTTTCCAAAACACAAAATTTGTCTTTACTGAGATTCGAACCCAGGACCCCATGTTCGGAAGCCTAGTGCTTAACTACTCGGCCACCGCACCCTCACTTCCCATTCTTGTAAACATTTTTAACTGCATTTTCTTTTCTATTGATCAATATTTTTTTCGTTATTCAATCGCATTTTTTAAAGAAAATACTTTGCATATAGTATAATAGCTTATCATTCATACTCGGTACTTATCATTCATACTCGGTACTTTAAAGTCCAAGTTCTTTAGTGGAACCAGTGGAAGTTGGGAAACGAGTTCGAGTCTCCTTGATAGGAAGCCGTTCCTGCTGCTTAGCCAAACATCCCACTCTTACCATATCTTCAATATAAACATTTATGTTTACTGTTTGTTTTGTATCTATAAAGTCCACAAACATGCACAAAATAAAACATTGAGAAAGTATGGCCTTCTAAGCTTGGAAAACGCTTATTCTGTGGCTAGCAAAGCCAAGCTGACCAGTGCTATGACCAACGACTGTGTGGCACCAAGACTAACCACATTTCAACAGTTAGGTCCTCAGACATTACAAACTTTAAAAATTTTAAATAAACGTCCTTCTAAACTTGGAAAACGCTTTTTCTGTGGCTAGCAAAGCCAAGCTGACCAGTGCTTTGACCAACGACTGTGTGGCACCAAGACTAACCACATTTCAACAGTTAGGTCCTCAGACATTACAAACTTAAATAATTTTAAATAAACGTCCTTCTAAATTTGGAAAACGAATTTTTCTGTGGCTAGCAAGGCCAAGCTGTCCAGTGCTTTGACCAACGGCTAAGTTGCACCAAGATTCACCACAGCTAGGTCCACATTTCAGCAGTTAGGTCCTCAGACATTACAGACTTAAATAACTATAAACATTTGTCATTTGTAGAACTATATTTAAACAAGAACAAGAACATAACAAAAAGAGATCAGAGCTCAACAACAAAAAGAGATCAGAGCTCAACAACAAAAAGAGATCAGAGCTCAACAACAAAAAGAGCTCAACGGCAAAAAGATGACGGGAAGAAGATGTCTTTGTTAAACATACATAAAGAAAAAACAACTTACATAAACATTGTCCTCTAGAACGTTCAACACAGTCTCTGCCATTACATTTCTCAGAACAGTTTTCCATGCAATCTAGTCCGTAAGTAAATTTTGGACATTCTAAAAGAATTAAAAAATCCAAATATTCATCACCACAAGAGGTCGCTACTGAATCACTTACTGTTATAGCGAGATAACGAACTTTATTACAGTATGGGCCACAGTCGAGCCTGTAACTGTAATGGTGTTATTCCCGCTAAGAGTCTAAAATCAACGAAACTACATTATGTCATTATGTCATTCGATTCTGAAGATTAAGGATGAGTGTAGTGTTTCACATAAATTATATTCAACCTACCAAAATGTCTCGTTCAAAGCCCGTCTACTAAAGCGCGTCTCTAAACTAAACTAAGTGTTTAACAGACGGAACTGTTATCTCTCACATATAAAGGGGCGAAAGCAAGAAATTTACGTGTAATCTCAGACAGTAACAAGCAATAGAGAAAGAAAACTTTTTAAAAACAAAGCCTATTTAAGGCAAAGAACCGGCAATTACTCCTATTTATGTGAAAATTGCAGAGTTTATGTCCCTTTTTGCTATAAAAAAACAAAATTATTTAATTATTACTAAATGATTAACTAATTGGGTAGCTTTTGAATTGATTCGTGTATTGTCATCGATTATGAATAATTATGTTGAATTTCACCTTAATCCGAAAATGGGAAGTGAGAAAAAAAAGTGTCAATACGTAATAAGGAGAATAAATCTATATATACATCCTTGTCTGAAATGTTTAACGTATTTAGTATGTTTCCTGGTTTCACTAACTAATTCAATATGTGATAAGTCTTACCATCTAAACAAAAGTTGTCCGAATTGGTTCTGCCACTCAGGCAGCTCGTGCATGCACCAGTGTTCGTGTCACAGTCATCTAAGCAAAAGTCCGCGCAGGCTATAAGGCAACCTTTCCCCCATTTGCCGGTTTTACCGCAATCTGGACAGAGAGGAAGAAGCAGAACAGATTTTAAATGAGCATTCTATTTTTATCATCCAATAAGAAAGAAAAAAACAAATACCAGCAACATTATTAAAAATATTTTTTATAAACAGAGAGAGTAGAGTCAACTATACTCAAGCATTTAATTTGATTTGATTTTGATTTTAGGCACATCGGCACAATTTAGGCCATGTCGTGCCTGCAGTCCCTTAAGAACTACTCTCTCTCTCTCTACATAACAAGGGCTAAATTCTATACAGTTAAATCATTGAAATCAAGGTTAAAATCAGTTTAAATAGTAAAGGTAGTAAAAATTTAATAATTTGGTAAAAATCTAATGTAAATGTTCACAAATTCATAAATCAGATCTTCGTAGAGAACCCCACTTCCCGGACAAAGCCCAGTACTGAGACAGCTATATTAAGACAACTAAGATGAGACAATAATACTTAATGACGACGTAGTCGCATTTATTTTTACATTATACACAATTTCACGATAACAAGACTACATACATATTTAGAAGACTTCATTAAGTCAGAAAAGTAAATCAAAACAATGATTTCGTATACAGTTACAAAGTGACATAAAGACGCGATCGTAACATTAGCTTTTAGAATACGTATATAATTAGACATATATATATCTATATATTTCTCTCTCTCTCTCTTTTTCTCTCTCTCTCTCTCTATCTATCTATATATATATATAGTGTTACAAATGAACAGTGACAAGTAGAGGTCAACGTGCGACCCCAGCGAGATGACAAAGCAGCCAGTGTTCTCTGGAATCTACGCGTATAAACAAGGACAGGATGTGACGTGTCCTCACGTGTTATTCCAGAGGACGAACAGATCTACGAAGGGGGCAGGTGTTCTCTGGAATCGACTTGTATAAACAACGACAGGATGTGATGTTTCCTCCCGTGTTGTTCCAGAGGATACTAGCAGTGTTTTTGCAATATTGGACAAGCGATTATATAAGCCAGAGAGTTAATGTGAAAGTCAGTCGTGAGTAAGCCGTTACAGTCGATACAGTCGATGTAAGACGTGTGCGGCTCTAGTGGAAGAGAAATGTGTACGACTCGATGCAAGTTAACTAGGGTAGAGTTAACTGGAGTGGACAATTGTCGTTAAAGTCTATACAGCGAACTACAGTGGACTTGAGCCGTTACAGTCGATACAGTCGATGTAAGACGTGTGCGGCTCTGATGTGGTAGACTTGAGTACGACTTGGTTCAGCTTAGGGAGACCTGGAGCGACACTGGGAAGTGTGTCGTTGGTCTGTTCTGTGGAATACGGCTCGATGCAAGTTGAGAAGAGAAGAATTGCAACGAAGTGAAGAGATGAATTGCAACGAAGTATAGCTAACTGTAAACTGACAGATATTGTACAGTCTTCTACGCTACATGTTACAGTAACGAATTGTTAGAGTTAATAGTCATTAAAGTTATATGAAACTGAAAGTTGAGTCGTCAAGTTCTTTGCAGTGTTTTTTATTTGTGTGCCAACTAATACATTTAGCCAGAAGATTAAGAAATACCTAACAATATATATATATATTAGTTAGGGTTAGGGTTACTGCCCCATGATGACTTGTTAACTATCGTAAACAAAAAAAGATAAAAATCTATAGCCATATTACAAGGTCTTCGGGGCTCGCAAAGACCTTCCTTCAGGGAACAGTACCAGGAAAAAGAAGAAGAGGCAGATAGAGAAAGCGGTGGGAGGACAACATAAAAGAATGCATGGGTCTGCCTTTGAAAGAGGTTCTATGGCAGAAAACAGAGAGGAATAGAGAAAAACGGTCGGCGAATCTTGCATGGTGCCCCAACGGTCCAACAGACTAAGGAATAGATAAAGGTGAAGGTAATATAATAATAAAGATTGCGGGGGGGGGGGGGGAAGGGTTGCTACATTGACAGAATAACTAACACATGAACAAAACGAGAAAATACCTGAATCATTATACGTGTCCTCATCTATAAGTCCATCGCCGTCGTCGTCTGAGGATCAGATTGAAATAGAAACAAATTTCTTTGCTTTCAATGGAATGACACTTTGTTTAATAGTCTAAATCCCCGGATAACTTTGTACAAAAAAAAGAAACGTTACGAAAGTGAAAAAGTAGCTGATTTAAATCCAGCTGATGTCACTTCCGGATGCATGGATACATGCATGTGATTCCACTTCCGGTACAAAGTAAACTGATAACGTACATCTTTATATATAATTCTCTTGAGTTTGGACACCAAGTAATGGAAAGATCACTCTTTTATTTCAGCAAGTCATACGGACTAGAGTTACACCACGTAATTTTAGAGGCGAAAAAATAAAAGAGGGGGGGGGGAGAACAAATAGTATTCACCCGTCACTAAATAGCACGGCTGGACTTAACCATTGTGACCAAGAAGTCATGGAAAGAGAACACGTAATCTACTCTGTATTCACCCGTCAATAAATAGCAGGGCCGGACTTAACCATTGTGGGGTCCAATACGAAACGGATTTCGCGGGGCTAAGTTTTGGGTAGGGATACGGATAATAAGTGAAAATTAAGAGTTTGTATTAGAAAATAAATTTGTCTTTGCATTTTATTCATTTTTTACTAAGTACAGAATTACTTTTAGGAGCCTTGTGTTTAGCAAAGACATACAGTACCGGTATATCATAAAAAAAATATATTTCCTACATAGATCACGCTCAATAGCAAGAATTACCAAATGTTACAATCTATCTACGAGAATTGTTGATCTCAAGTCATCATTAGATGAGGTGCGAGAAGCTTCTTTCACTAGATTCCACAATTACAGGTATTGCATAATGCCGTTTTTTTTTTATCCCGCTTAGGATTTGCGTTTTCCATTTTGAATGACTCCCCCAAAAGGACACATTTTGTCTATATTTTACAGAAGATATGTATGAGTTTTCTAAAGATTTTAATAATTTTCAGATTTTTCCAGGAATATTAAGCAATTTCAGGAGATTTTCAGGAGCTTCTGGTTAATCGACAGGAGGCCACGGGAAATCTGTTATAAGTTATAAAATGGTTTAATTTAATAATTTATAAACCTAGAATTAGCCTGGGTCCTATGAAAATGCGGTTCCTATGAAAGTGCTGGCCCCACTGCAGTCGAATAGGCTGCATTAGCCTAAAAAAGATTATGGCTATTATATAGCGCTACTTTCATGCTTATAGCATGCTCAGAGCGGTTTTGTCCAATGTCATTTGTGGACCGGTGGGGGAGAGGGTATCTGGGAGAAGGTTTTTCCGTGCTGCCTTTAGGCGCTTAGTAACACAACTCGGTCCGAGTGGGGTGTCGAACCTCGGGCCCCCTTCATAGGTAGCCAAGCCAAGCTAAGTTCAAGCGCACCTATCCTCACGACCACGTTTCCCAACGCCTAAGGCCGGCCCTGTAAAATAGCAGCCTATGATACGCCGCCGGTTGACTAGTAAATAAAAAATTTTCTCTATGGAGTCTGTGTACACTTGTATTCGTTGGTTAACGTTGTAAGGGGGATAAATATTACTTTACTAATTAGATAAACTTAAACTGAGAATGTTGAAATGTAAGCCTTCATTATTGTGGATGTGCATTCCGCTATTAAAATGTTCTAAATATTCAAACATTCAACTGTAACATTTTCAATAGGCTCTGGAAGAGCAGGCTGTGGAACCTAAATTGTGGTTTCTTATTTTCGACTCAGTTAAAATCTTTGGATTATGTCCTACTCCGTGTTTATAGGTCAATCTCGTCCTAATTGAGAGTTTGCGAGAATATAATGTTAACGGAATATTTTTTTTTAAAAAAAGGCAAGTTTTAGAGGGGTTTTCTTCCAATACAAAATATTATTTAGTCGAAGAATGACCTAGGTGTTCTAACCGAGACACTATCAATCAAGCATTCAGGCGTGACCATCAGTACTTCATTTACTGTTTGGTTTTCATCTTACCTAATCCATTTCTATATTCCTCATCGACAATTCCATCACAGTCATTGTCTAGACCGTCTTCGTCACGCTGGTCAGAAGGACTACAGTCATACTGAACACAAGGAAATACACACAAAAATAAGTGTTCTATTGTGTTTAATCCAACATTTAGTAGCTATTAAGAGAAAAGCAATTTTAAAAAGAAAACATGGCTTAGTCAGCCGTAATGTATAGATAATAAAATGGTTTATTGAACTTAAAAATCTCAACTCGGCGAGGGACATTTGAGGGCAACACAGATTGTTGTGGTCACTGGACAATGTCCCCCACAATATCGACACTGTCATCATGGCTTTACACAGCATAAAGCAACGCTATGGCACCCCTGTAATAATGCAATGGGTACCGAGTCACATAAGTGTGACTGGCAACACTATTGCAGATTCCTTGGCCCACAAAGGAGGGAAAATCCACCCACCGAACAGGTTCTAAGTTTCCTACATGCTCTGGCTATAATTCAACAGAAATGGAAAAGTGGTTTAAGTGTTGGGGCAAGTCCGCAAAAAGCCCGCGGAGTCTGGGAGCGCTTGAGGTGCCCTGCCGCACTTTCCAGTGGTGAGGGCTGTCCAGGCCTGATCAAGCTATTATGGCACAGTGCAGGACAGGCCACTGTAGTGTTGGCTCATATTTCTCACGGCTATGGCCAAATTTTGATTCACGGTGCCTCCGCTGCGGAGTGTTTGACTGCCCCAGACTTGATGATCTCCGCCTCGACAGGTCTGGGAAACCAAAAATTCTCGACCTGTATGGTGACGTGTATGCACTACGCAAGACAGCAGGGTTTCTGTCCAGGGCTTTAGCATGAGAGGTTTTGAGCCTCTCAAGCCCTCACTCAAACGGAGTGTGATTATGATGATGATTAAATTTAAAGTTGCTTTAAGAATATTGATAGAGTATCTAAGCTTTGCTTCAATTATATGTAAACCTAATGTCTTTTGCATTTAGATTCTAGATCTAGAGGTAGATTTAATTCTAAATCAGCAGTCTAGAGCTAGAAGTAATAATAATAATATTAATAATAATAATAATAATAATAATAATAATAATAATAATCTTTATTGTCCGTAGTTGGCTATATAATGAAAGTGCCAGTACATAATAAAAAAAAAGAATACAAATAGTTCTGGCCTAGGAACATAGGACGTAGGCGCACATTCGAAGGCATATAGAACCGTAGGCACATAGTGACGTAAAGTACATAGGGGCCTAGGCGCATAGGGACGTAGGCACATAGTTACGTGGGCGCATAGTTACGTATGCACATAGGGAAGTATGTACATAGGGACGTATGTACATAAGGACGTAGGAATGTAGAGACGTAGGCACATAGTGACGTATGCACATAGGGACGTAGGTACATAGGGACCTAGGCGCATAGGGGCGAAGGCGCATATGGACGTAGGTACTTAGAGACGTATGCACATAGATACGTAGGCGCATAGTTACGTATGTACATAGGGACGTAGGCACATAGGACCGTACGCGAATTAGAACCGTAGGCACATAAGGACGTAGGTACATAGGGACCTAGGGGCGTATGCGCATAGGGACGTATGTACATATAGACGTAGGCGCATGCCGAGCATTATGACCGTATGCACATAGGATCGTAGTCACATTACGGCCGTAGACACATAGTGACGTAGGCACATGGTGACGTAGGAGCATAGAGACGTAGGCACATATCGCCGCAGAAACAAATAGACGTAGGCACATATGGACGTAGGCACATATAGACGTATGAGTTGACTGCGATAGTACGAGTTCAAGACCGATATTTGTTTATTTATAATTTCTATTTGTATTGTTGTAACCCTGCCTTGCACCAGTGCTTGAGGTGCGGACTAGCGCACTAGTGAACGTAAACAGGAAGACACTAGGAGAGAGATAATAACATTGCATCAGGGATTGTGAAGAGTCTGAATGTTTGGAAACTAAGAAGCCAGCTTTTGGTGCTGCCTGAAGGTTGTAGAAGGGACCTGGAGCGAAGCGGGGAAGGCTGTCGTTGGTCCACATTCGGGTTGCTGTCTAAAGGACTGGTAAATTAGTAGAAAGACTCTGAGGAAGCTGAAGGATGCTATGTGTTTGTCCTAGTGAATAAACACCTGTATTTATTTCCTGTTACACTGTGTTGAGTTGCATGCCTATTCGTTGAGTGCCTAACCTAGAGTTACAACAATTGGTATCAGAAGTGGGATTTAGGCAGCTCAACGAAAGGAAACAATGACAACGCTGAGGAAGCTAGATGAACTAAGCTGTAAACAGTTAAAAGAGGAGCTCCGAGCCAGGGAGCTGAGGATCTTCTGTGCCAAAGAAAAAATGAGAGAACGCCTTCGACAAGCCTTGCTGGACGAAGATGAAGATCCGGACTCGTATCTGTTCGAAGTACAACCAGATATCAGAGAGCTCATGAATACCGTGACAGATCAGATGAACTCGTTCCAGGTACAACTAAAAGAGGTCAACGAGCAGATCTGTACCATGATTAAACAGATAGGTATCAGTACCACGCTGAACAAGACTGATGAAACGTTTGATACCGTGATGAGCAAGACCGACGATCAGATGGCTACCATGTCGACATGTATAAACAATCCGTTACTCAACGGAGACGCCGTTGATGGTGGCGCTATCTATGACTGTAATAGCAAGCCGTGCAAGCTTGGCTCCTACGACAAGAATCCTAACATTTGTTGTGAAAGCACTGAGCACAGATCTTATCATGCTATCGTGATTCCTGCCTACACTCAGACGTTGAACAATAACTGTGATGACGGGACCTCCTCAAAGGGAGAATTTGAGCACCGGAAGACCTGCCAACTAAGTATTTGTCCTGATACCAGTATCAGCAAGAGAAGCGCTGATGGTGGTACAGCAGATGGACACATAGGACGTTGTAAACGTGCCCCACAGATATGTCTTTCAGACAAGCTTAAAGATTATACCGTGTTTGACAACCTGGCCTCCTGGGGGCCCACGGCACATCGAGAAAGCCTGCTGGAGCAACGTGTAAGACAAATGGTCTTGATGACCTACGCTATGACATCCACTGCATCGCTTCTCGCCATGAGTCTGCCGTCGGTGGTAACTAAGAGAAAGGCCAGACAACGGAAACGACTTCCCCTTAACCAAAGGCAGGTCAATTGGAGCAGAAGGAGAAAGCGACACCTGCAGAGAGCAGTGTGGATTGCTTTGTGGGGAGCACGCTCCATGCAATCTGTGACCCCCACTGACCGACCTCCACCTGCACTGGCCAACCGTGAACATGTTTCTTTTCGGGACGAAAAGACTAAGGTGGGGGCAGTGTTGTAACCCTGCCTTGCACCAGTGCTTGAGGTGCGGACTAGCGCACTAGTGAACGTAAACAGGAAGACACTAGGAGAGAGATAATAACATTGCATCAGGGATTGTGAAGAGTCTGAATGTTTGGAAACTAAGAAGCCAGCTTTTGGTGCTGCCTGAAGGTTGTAGAAGGGACCTGGAGCGAAGCGGGGAAGGCTGTCGTTGGTCCACATTCGGGTTGCTGTCTAAAGGACTGGTAAATTAGTAGAAAGACTCTGAGGAAGCTGAAGGATGCTATGTGTTTGTCCTAGTGAATAAACACCTGTATTTATTTCCTGTTACACTGTGTTGAGTTGCATGCCTATTCGTTGAGTGCCTAACCTAGAGTTACAACAGTATTTATATTTAATTTTATGTATAATTATATAATGGAGGTTTTGTCTTTTTGAACTATGTATTTATTTTTTGAAATGAGTAATTGTTATTTTGTCAGCTGCGTTACTTCAAAGGAGAGGTAATCTATACGAAAGTGCGACTCTTTTAATGTAGTTGTTTCCCATTATGAGACCGTCAACTTTGTAAACGATTCTAAATTTGGATATTACTCATGCATAAATTTGATTACTTTTTCAATTGTGCAATTGAATATCATACCTCACCACTTTTAAATGTATCTATTTCAGCGTTCTAAATAAGATTTCATGCAAGAATGCTATTTTAATTTACTAAACAAGTTAATACTGCCGTATTGCTTCGATCCACACACACACACAAAGTGAAATGCTTCAGTTAAAGTAACTAATCTTATCTATAAAACAAAACAAAACAAAAAATAAAAAATGTTATTGCTCTAGAGCAGGTGTTCTCAACCTGTGAATCGCGACCCCCTTGGGGGTCGATTGAGGATTTGCCAGGGGTCGCATAACACCACCGAAAATATGGAGTGTTTTTGTCTATTCTTCTATGGCTGTGTGGGTGGGGGTCGCGGCAGAGTGGGGAATAGTAAAAAGGGTCGCCCAGCTTAAAAGGTTGAGAACCGCTGTTCTAGACTAAGTTTACATAGAAAGATTATGTAAACAATAAAAAAAAATGTTAACAAATTGACTTCTTGTTCTTTCAAGCTACCCCTGATGTATTTAAACTAATAAAAACATACTTATAGATTCACCTTTTCGTCTTGATAGAGAAACCCAGCCGCTTGCAAGAAAGATCCTTTACTATATCCCGAAAAGTAGCACCCAAAGTTAAAGGAGGCCTCCAGAAATGCTTCACCTCTAGTAGACCCCAACTCAAGGATCACTATGATGTAGCCGAACTTGACCACACCCTCATGCTTAGATATATTTCTAAAAGTGTAGAAATAAAATATTTTCAATGTCCATATTTCTTTGTTATGGAAGATTTGCAGACACTGAGGAAAGCCTATAAATAGCAGCCGGTGTACGAACTAAAAGAAAGTGCTGAATAAGTATATTTTTAAAAAGCTAGATGGCATTTTTGTGGCACAGTTTACCATTGCAGAATCTCATATTTTAAAGTTCTTCTATTTTTTTGGTTTTTATTTAGTTGACAATTTAAAGCCAAAAAAAAAAAAATAATAATAAATAAACTTCCTTGTTTTGTCTACTCCAATTAAAATAATGTATATTGTCACGTACACTATGACCATATATGGTAACAATTTTGAGTTGTTCGCCGACTTAGCTCGAAATAGCAGGGAAACATTAGACTGCAATGATTGGTTGGTCTGGGAGGAGTAAGTTGTTGATCACGTGATTACAAGCTGAAACCCGGGGAAGATGCAAAATAGCCTCAGTCGGTTGTAAATATTTGTAGAGATAAGATCTAACTTGTATGTAGTTAAGAATATACATTTTATTCGTTTCAAGACTCAGATATATTATTAAATAGATCAGTTATTCAAGTACATTTTAACCATTGTAACTATTTGTGTATAGTGTTTTCAAGTTATTAATTAAAGTAATTGTTTTTGAACGAAGAGAAGTTTCTTCATTGAATTTAGATCGTACTTAGATCATATTTGTCAAGTTGTAACTCCTAGACCTAGATGATCCTCTTATCAATTGCCAACATTCTGTATGATCATATTATCAACATAGATCTGTCTACTTCTATATGATCATCTTATCGAAAGATCATTTCAAGATCCTCGGCAATCACGGTCATTAATGGTGCAATATAGTTCAAGTCTGATCGTGACAGTAGCATCATCTTAGATTGTGACATCAACACCATTAAAGATCATGACATATATCTATGTCACAGTACTCTTGTTGTTGAAAGTGCTAATTCGTTGATGGTGCTAATGCTGTAGATCTTTTCTTGAGATGTCAGATGTTACAAGAAGTTACTGTGACGTGCCGGGGATTCTGTAGATGTGTATCTAGATATAAATATGTCTTAGAGATTCAATAAACGAAGATCCTTTTAAATCAAAATTACCTTTACCTTTACCTATCCCTTAGTCTGTTGGACCGTTGGGGCACCAAGCAAGATTTGTCGACCGTCTTTCTCCATTCCTCCCTTTTCTTTTTGCCTTGTTTAGAACCTCTCTCAATGGCAGGCCCGTCCATTCTTTAATGTTGTCCTCGCATCGCTTTTTCTATCTGCCTCTTCTTCTTTTACCTGGCACTGTTCCCTGAAGGAAGGTCTTTGCGAGCCCCGTAGATCTTGTAATGTGGCCAAAGGTTTTAAGCTTTCGTCTTTTTACAATAGTTAGCAGGTCGTCATGGGCTCCGATCGCTACAGTAACCCTGTCTCTGATTTCTTGGTTTGTGATGCGGTCTTTGAATGTGATGTTTGTAAAATGTTTTACGTATTTCGGATTTGAAGATAATTACTTCCTAGTCCAAACCTCCTGCAGGACGACGGGGGATGGGAGCAGGCAGGGTTTGAACCCGGGACCATCGATAAGTCCGAACGACAGTCCAGCGCGCAAACCGCACCACCAGGCAGCTATCCTAGGGTCCTTCTGTAGCATCTCAATTCCATTGCTAGGATCCTCCTCTCAAGCTCTGCATTCAACGTCCACGACTCGCAAGCATATAAAAATGTGGCCATGACCAGAGAGCGCATCAGTCTGATTTTGGTGCCGAGGGCTAAGCCAAATACAGAACTTTAATTCGATAACTGGGAATCCCAGCGATGTACACAGTATTTACAATAGTAAACTGTATCAAAATAAATAAATTTCTTCCAAAGTTCGATAATAAATAGACTCAAATAAATACAAGATCTTATTTCAAACTGATAACAAATATTGGTCTTATCTATTCAAGTTACTCTCTCCAAACTGATTCTCTATCTCCAGGGTTCTCGATACATTTTCTTAACCCCGCCATAGACGCTAGCTTTTCAACCACTTCAATCATTTCCTGTCAGATGTCACGCTATTGATGGACGCGTGTCCGATTACGTCATGTTTATTTCTGACACCTGCACTTGAGGGAATTTCCTTACTGGAAAAAATTATACCAAGTTTTATTACCCTAGGTTAGGTTTATTAAAGTTGATGTGACAATCTAAAACTCAAATACTTGTTAAGGTCTAGCACGTACAGTTTGTTTGCTTGTTTAAAAATAATCTACTTCTTAGTACGAACTTCCGGAAGGACCACGGGGGACAGCAGCGGGCAGGGTATGCCCACGGGACCTTGAGACGACAGAACGACATTCGAACTCGTATACCGATGACCAGGCAGTCCATCCGATGTTTTAAAGAACGCCCGAAAAGGGTTTTAAACTCAACAATATATACTCACGCATAAGGAATGGAGCCACCGTTCCATTGGACATTGTCAACGCTAAACGCCACTGGTATAACAAGGTTTATGTAACTTACGATGATATTGGATGTTGGGTGATTTCTGAGTGAAACAAAAGAAAAAAAAACATTACGATACAAGATCAACTTGACCTGGAAAAGCTTGATCTGTTCTATTATTTTTATTATTATTACTAATTATGACAATGTCTTCGAGTCCGAAGATTAAGGATGATTGCAGTGTTTCACGTGACTACGTAAAACCCAGTTGAGACCTGCTTATTTTTCGTTGTTTGCCGACGGTTTATTTAATTTTTTTCCCGTCTTTTGCGCCTGTCTTCAATAATGGTTTTGATTTGTTTCTCAAATTTGTGCCCCGCAGCCCTTTGGAGTGCATTTCAACTCTCTTTTAGAAGCTATCTGCTGCCAGCTACTTTCCCTTATGTCAGTGAGGGCGAAACTGCGCCTGAGTTGATCTTTATAGCGCTAACTGGGGGGACACCTCTTTTACGCGTCCACCTTTAAGCTTGCGGTATAGGTGTTCGACATAGGACAGCTGTCGAATGGTAATTGGTATATCAATAATGTTCAAACCGACCTCCATCAACAAAAAATCAATGTTTTTTAAAAGCAGTGGTTCTCACCACGTTTATGTATGGCTTCGATACTGAATATATTTTCATTCTCTGGTTCACAGCTCCCTGGGCGTACCTGTGTTAACTATGCGTGCATTTGATATTACATTGTTTACCCTGACCCTCTGAGATCACTGGGTCAAAATTTCATTAGCACATTGTATATGGACTAATCTTCAACGCTTTCATTTTGTCAATGAGTAAATGAAGTTGTATGGTATTAAAAGCTGATGAGAAATCAATAAAGAACAATCTTACATAAGTGTTAGCTAAGTCCAGATGTTTGTAGACACAATTTAAAATATTTAGGATGGCATCGTCTAACACCTTTACCCTTTTAGTGAACAAATTGTAAAGGGTCCAACTTACTACAAAGATTATTCAGAAGAAACATTTTTACAAGGCATATTGTTCTAAACATTTAGACACAATGGAAGTAATGTGAATTGTAAATGTGAAACAGGTCTAAAGTCATTCATTTCCTTTGGTTTGGAAAACTTTGGCACAGGTACAATTATGGACGACTTCCACACAGATGGTATCTCATGGTTCAGTAATGAAGTGGAAAAAAATCTCTAGGAAATATTCCGTTGTTATGCACATTCTTTAAGATTCGCCCCCTTTTATACCATCAGGCCCACCAGCTTTCATTGGGTTGACGTTTTTTTTAAATATGTTGCAGACTTGCTGTTTAGTCATCGCTAATTCTGAACAGTTGCTAACTTTGACGTCTTCCAGGGCTTTAAGTCTTAGATAATTAACATCGTTCGTGTGGACGTGACAATAGAAATCATTTACCTCGCTGGATAATGTTTGGTCGTCTCTCGCTGCAAGATTATTTTTAATTTTGGCTTGTGCTCCTGATATTTTGTCCATTTTCCCTCTAATAATAGAAACACATAAACACACACACACATTCTCCATAACACACATGTTTTATACATTTTCACACTAATAATAGAAACACATAAACACACACACACACTCCATAACACACATGCTTTATACATTTTCTCACTAATAATAGAAACACATAAACACACACACACACTCCATAACACACATGCTTTATACATTTTCTCACTAATAATAGAAACACATAAAGACACACACACTCACTCCATAACACACGTTTTATACATTTTCTCACTAATAATAGAACCACATAAATACACACACACACACTCCATAACACACATGCTTTATACATTTTCTCACTAATAATAGAAACACATAAAGACACACACACTCACTCCATAACACACGTTTTATACATTTTCTCACTAATAATAGAAACACATAAACACACACACACACACACACACTCCATAACACACATGCTTTATACATTTTCCCACTAATAATAGAAACACACAAACACACACACACACACTCCATAACACACATGTTTTATACATTTTCCCTCTAATAATAGAAACACACAAACACACACACACACACACTCCATAACACACATGTTTTATACATTTTCCCTCTAATAATAGAAACACACAAACACACACACACACTCACTCCATAACACATGTTTTATACATTTTCTCACTAATAATAGAAACACATAAACACACACACACACACTCCATAACACATATGTTTTATACATTTTCCCTCTAATAATAGAAACGCATAAACACACACACATACACTTCATAACACACATGTTTTATACATTTTCCCACTAATAATAGAAACACACAAACACACACACACACACACTCCATAACACACATGTTTTATACATTTTCCCACTAATAATAGAAACACATAAACACACACACACACACACACTCCATAACACAACATATTTTATACATTTTCCCACTAATAATAGAAACACACACACTCCATAACACACATGTTTTATACATTTTCCCACTAATAATAGAAACACACACACACACACTCCATAACACACATGCTTTATACATTTTTTCACTAATATAAGAAACACATAAACACACACACACATTCTCCATAACACACATGTTTTATACATTTTCACACTAATAATAGAAACACATAAACACACACACACACACACATCCATAACACACATGCTTTATACATTTTCCCACTAATAATAGAAACACACAAACACACACACACACACACACACCATAACACACATGTTTTATACATTTTCCCTCTAATAATAGAAACACATAAACACAAACACACACACACTCCATAGCACACATGCTTTATACATTTTCTCACTGATAATAGAAACACATAAAGACACACACACTCACTCCATAACACACATGTTTTATACATTTTCTCACTAATAATAGAAACACATAAACACACACACACTCCATGACACACATGCTTTATACATTTTCTCACTAATAATAGAAACACATAAATACACACATACACACTCCATAACACACATGTTTTATACATTTTCCCACTAATAATAGAAACACATAAACACACACACACACACACTCCTTAACACACATGCTTTATACATTTTCTCACTAATAATAGAAACACATAAAGACACACACACTCACTCCATAACACACATGTTTTATACATTTTCTCACTAATAATAGAAACACATAAACACACACACACACACTCCATAATACGCATGCTTTATACATTTTCTCACTAATAATAGAAACACATAAATACACACACACACACTCCATAACACACATGCTTTATACATTTTCTCACTAATAATAGAAACACATAAATGCACACATACACACTCTATAACACACATGTTTTATACATTTTCCCACTAATAATAGAAACACATAAACACACACACACACACTCCATAACACACATGCTTTATACATTTTCCCACTAATAATAGAAACGCACAAACACACACACACACTACATAACACACATGTTTTATACATTTTCCCACTAATAATAGAAACACATAAACACACACACATACACTTCATAACACACATGTTTTATACATTTTCCCACTAATAATAGAAACACACAAACACACACACACACACACTCCATAACACACATGTTTTATACATTTTCCCACTAATAATAGAAACACATAAACACACACACACACACTCCATAACACACATGATTTATACATTTTCCCACTAATAATAGAAACACACACACACACACTCCATAACACACATGTTTTATACATTTTTCCACTAATAATAGAAACACACACACACACACACTCCATAACACACATGTTTTATACATTTTCCCACTAATGATAGAAACACATAAACACACACACACACACTCCATAACACAACATGTTTTATACATTTTCCCACTAATAATAGAAACACATAAACACACACACACACACACACACACATACTCCATAACACAACATGTTTTATACATTTTCCCACTAATAATAGAGTTTTATTTACATCGTGCATCTAATTAACTCTTTCTCTCCGTAATTATTTTTCCACGTTTCGAAGGATTTCTTCATTTCGCTCATTACTATCTCCCTACCCTGTTATGATTCAGCTTCAATAGCTTTCTTGTTTGTTATCAGAAAATGTTGGTATTAGGTATAGGTCTAAAGGGAAAAGCATGCTCTTTTTTTATTTAACACAGAGTGAAGTTAATAAAATAAAGAATTAATTTAATTTCATGAGGTCAAATCAACGATGGTATCGTCGATTAGGAGAGAAAGAGTTAATATTTCGAATATTTCTTTGACGAGATGAAGTCAAACTGATCAATCATCTTAGTCCTATGCACTAGTATGTTTTTTTGGCATTTTTTTTTACTACACACGCTGGACGAAAAGGAACGACAGACAAGTAAAATACTAATTTTATTTTCTAAAAAAAAAAGACATAAAAGTTATACCTAACTAGTCGACCGGCGGCGTAACATGCGATGCTATTTTGCAGGGCCGGACTTAGGCCACTGCAACCTATGCGTTCTCAGTGTGCCCCATACTTTCATAGGACCCGCGCTAATTCTAGGTGTATAAATTATTGAATCAAACCATTTTATAACTTATAACAGATTTCTAGCGGCCTCCTGATTTACACGGAGCTCCAGGAAATCTCCTGAAATTGCAAAATATACCCAAAAAAAAGTCATTGAAATATCCGGAAATTATTAAAACCTTTTGAAAACTCATACGAATCTCCTGAAATATATACAATAAAATTGTCCTTTTGGGGTGTCATTCCATATGGAAAACGCAAATCTTACGCGCGAGAAAAAAACACACCATTATGCAATACCCGTAATTGCTGAATCTAGTGAAAAAAGTTTCTTGCGCCTCAAACTAATGAAGAATTACTTAAGGTCAACAATTCTTGTAGATAGATTGAAACATTTGATAATTCTTGCTATATGTACGAAACATAATTTTTATGATATAACGTATGACTTCGCTACACGCAAAGCTCGTAAAGTAAAGACAAATTTTTTTTCTAATACAAACTATTAATTTTCACTTATTATCCGTATCCTTACGCAAACTTATCCCCGCGCAATACTTTTCGCATTGGGCCCCACAAGGGTTAATTCCGCCCTTGCTATTTAGTGACGGGCGAGTACAGAGTAGATTACTTGTTCTCTTTCCATGACTTCTTGGTCAGCATGGTTAAATCTGGCCCTGCTATTAAAGTGACGGTTAATACTACTTGTTCCCCCCCCTTCTTTTTTTTTTCGCCTCTAAAATGACGTGGGGTAACTCTAGTCCGTCTTTGCATTACTTGGTGTCTATACTCTTTAGAAATAAAGAGAATTATATAGTCAGATACTTACAACCAAGCATATACGTTGAAGAAAAGCTCATTCGGAACTATCGTAGAAAATGAGGGGCCGCCCATATCCTCGCTGCTCTGACACGTGTAGTTCAGAAACAAGTGAATGGCAACAGGCTTGTCGCTGACAATGTAACCCATCACGTTGGTATGCTGTCAGACGAGAAAAGATCAGAAACATCTTACAATAATGGCAATGGAAAATCGGTCTCCAGATAACCGACTGACCCCTATTTAAAAAAAAAAACATAATGAAAACGGTTTAACAGACTAAAAGACAGATAAGGACACCCAATCTCGGATCAAACTGAAATTTTCCAGCCATTTCTTTTACCTGACAACACAAGAATTATTAATACTAATAATAATAAAAAAAAAATCAAACTAGTTAAATAAATTGTCGGTAATAAATTACTTTGTTTGGTATCTCAAACAAGGAAAAGAAATAGTACTTAACAGACATGTTGGAAAAAGCTGAATTAGTCCCCTTAATATAGGGCTGCCGTCTAAGACTTAGTGAACATAACATAAATTAGAAACAACATATAATTATACAATCTTCCATGATCATAGACTTTTCACTAGCAGAGTGGTTAACGCATTGGCTTGAGAAGCCTGAGTACCCTTTTTCAAAAAACAACAACAACAACAACAAAAAAAGATAAAAAGCGATCACCCAGATACCCCGTTTTTATACCCCTTTCCAACTGGTCCAGGCTATTGATAGAACGCTAAAGCATAAAATTGCGCTAAACAAAAACAATTGGTAAATATATATATATATATATATATATATAGTCGCATAGATTTATTATTGTTAGTCTACTAAATCTATCACAAATTTAATTTCATGACTGATCCAAACTAATGGATACAAGACTACAAAGACAGTTTGTGTGGAAGCACAAACTCAAAATCGGACCCCCGAAGTGGTCCACCCAGGCAGGCTTCAATATTTTCAGAAAGAATATCCAAATGAAATTATATCAAAGACCAATGAGAGATAAGAATGGAGGAAGAAAGTTGACAGATCTTGTGTAGTGCCCCAACGGTACAGCTGATTAAAGGATAGGTGCAAGTGAATGCAAAGTTAGATGTGAACCTGGCCTAACTAGTTCCCCTTTCAGACCTTGTGGTCTATAGGGCAGATGATGTAAAGTTCATCTGTTTTTGTGGCCTACGGTTAACGAGGATGTCATGTAGCCAACACAACGACCAACCGCCTTTACTTTTCCCCAACTAATGTCAGGTACCCATTAGAGCTGAGTGGACTCAGAGGCGCCTAAGGATTCCGAAGTAGAAAATTCCAGTCTTCACCAGGATTCGAACCCGGGCCCCCCGGTTCGGAAACCAAGCGCTTTACCGCTCATCTACCGCCCCTCTCCTGGCCTAATTGAAGTCTTATTGTTGATGTAATTTTTTGAAAAGGCTCAATCTCTTATTCTTTTTTTTTTTTGTCAAGAAATTACAATTCATTTAATATCCACTTATTTGTAGACATTTTCAAAAAATAAAAATAAAACATGAGTGGTCAAGAAATTACAATTCATTTAATATCCACTAATTTGTAGTCACTTTCAAAAAAAATAAAAAGAAAATAAAAAAAATAAAAATAATAAAACATGAGTGGTCAAGAAATTACAATTCATTTAATATCCGCTAATTTGTAGACATTTTCAAAAAAAAAAAAATAAATAAACAAAACCTGAGTGGTCAAGAAATTACAATTCATTTAATATCCACTAATTTGTAGACATTTAAAAAAAAAAAAAAACTAAGAGTGGTTAAGAAATTACAATTCATTTAATATCCACTAGTTTGACAACGCTAAGGTTGTCAATTGTATTTAAACTGAATTTAAGTTATCTTATCTTGTAGACATTTTCAAAAAAACTAAACAAAGCAAAAAGAACTCTGTTGTGTAATTGTTTCCAATTAGTTTATGTTTCCTTTCAAGCACTTGGCATTTGTCGTTGTCACTTTATGGCTAAAGGGGACATAATGTATTGAACTTGGTGGTAGTGCGAAGAGGAAAAAGTGACTGATTTCATCCTAAGCCTCCATTCTGTCTCATCAAATAGTATTTTAGACATATAATAATATTTAATTTTACACAACAGAACCTTATCTTTTCTACGAAGTAATACAGAGAAAAAGGACTTCCTTGATAAGTAGACTCAGTATTATTGCTTTAACAGTAACAATCTTCAACATAAATGAGTTCATTAACAAAGTTGCACAGCAACATTAACAATCTTTCAGGAAATTGACTTTGAAGCAATGCTATGTTCCCAGGTAGTAGCAAGTAATTAGACAAGGCAAGCTAATATATATACAGCTGCCCTGTATGCCTTATGTATTTAAAAAAGACTGATCAGGGAACAGGTTAATCCCTCTCACGACAATTTTTTAAAGGTCTCCTTGAGATGTAAGAGGACTACTCTAGAATCATCAAGGTCACCCTTGTGTCTGTTAGAGTTATTCTGAGACAGTTAACCAAGCAAAGGTACTGTTGTATCACAATTGTTCAGGGTTCTGTTAGGGTCATGTGTAAATTATTTCAGGATAGGGGTGTCGATTAAGGATTCTTTTTTCTCTCATTACGATGGGTTTAAAAAAATAAAAATAAAAAACATTAATTAATAAATAAATAAAAAATAGTTAATTTGTCTTAAAATATTACATTATTCATAAAAGATTCTTGACTTTAAATTGTCTGCCCTTTTCTATATTCCTTAGGATTATTGGTTTTGGTTAGTTTTGTGTCTAGTCTCTTCGCAGGCTCCATTCAGTTGCGTCTTGTTTTCTTGTTCCTTTGTTTCCCAGTATGTCTAGCATGAGGCTGCCGCTAAGATATAGACATTGTCATACTGTTCTTGTTACGTTTCCACGGGCTTGCCGTGTTCTGTGAGTGTTGTACAGACACACTTGTTGTTGACTTGTGACATGCTCTCCGATCATGTGATCAAAGTGGACGTAACCGCGAGGGAGAAATAATTCTTCAAAAGTGTTGACTTCCCTTTAAAAGACAGTTCTTTAGTAGTTTTCCATAGATAAATAAAGTTAAATTTGATTCCTATCCCGCATCTCTCAGCCCAAACACTCTTTAACCCAGGTACATACACACACTCACACACTCGCATAACCACTTAAACTAACTGACATAATACCAATAGAGTAACTTTACAGATTGATTACAGTAGGCCTATTTAGATTTTTATCTCTGAGGTCTGACAATTTAGTCAAGGACAATAAATTATACAATAATTACAATTTCTATCTAACCAGTATAGTTATCAATTCTATGTTCAATTATTTTTCTAAATATTAACTCTAGATTATAAGGATTTAAAGATACATTGTTATTAACAACTTTAATTCTACTGTGCCACACAAGACTTCTGTATTCACTCACTATTATTAGATTAAATTTATGAGTCATCTTACTTTTGATTTTAGGCAATTTATTTAAAACAATAGCTAGGTTAAGATTAACATTGGTGTTACAGTTTGCCTCTAGTAGGTCTTTCATAGTGCATCTAACATTATCAAGTTTGCCTCTAGTAGGTCTTTCATAGTGCATCTAACATTATCAAATATTTTACATTTTAAAAACATATGGCTTTCATTGTTACCATTATCTGTGTGACAGAAAACACATGTGTGTACATTTCTTTTCTTACTTCCTACAGGGGTCATCCCGAAGATTAGTCTGTATGTTATTTCTCTGGCTTTGGGTGTAATGTGTTTGCTGTGTAGGTTTATAAAAGTGTCTCTGAAATCTATTACACCTAACTCTCTACTCCATTTGATCCTATTGAATAATCTTTCTTGTAATTGTTTCTTAAGTGTTGTGTGTGTGTCTTTTAATTTACTGTGTATTAGATGTTCATTGCCGGGGAGTATTCTTGATATGGATCTGTAAAATGGATGTGTGTTTGTACCAAAGTGGTGTGGGGTGTCATTTTTTATTGAAATTATTTTATTTAACCTTAAGCCGTAGTAGTATATTGTTAATGGAAAATTGTTTGGGTTCTTGGCTACTTGTCCTATGTATTTTAATCTAAGTGCTTGTATTTTGGTTCTGATGTCCTGTAAGTTTATCCCCCCATCCTCTTTGTTTTGTATAAGTGTTGTGTGTTTAATGTTTCTGATAGTGCTTGTAAATATAAAATTCCTAATGATTGTGTTTATGCTTGGTATAAAAGTTGGTGGAGGTTCTGTGATGTTTGCTAAATAAACTATCTTCGGGATGACCAGGTTGTTTACTAGTATTGCTCTACCAAATATAGTAGTTGCTGCATAATGAAATCTTTTAAGTGTGTTTTTGGTTTTCTTTAAAATATTTTCCCACTGCTGTGTGTGGTAATATGTTAGGTTGCTTGTCCACGTGATGCCGCATATTTTAATTTCCTTCTCTATTTTAAGGTTAAAGGGGATGTTTGAGGGGATTTCCCACCTGCCCAATCCCATAATACAAGATTTATTTATGTTGATTTTTGACCCGCTTGCCCTCCCAAATTGAATAAACTTATCTATGATTGCGGCTATGTCTTTTTCTGAGGAGGGAAAAAGGTTGGTGTCATCAGCGTATGCTTTAACTTTAACTACGGACGTGGGGCCTGGGATTCTTATCCCCGTCATTCCACTATCTAGCCTGATGGTTTCTAAAAGGGGTTCTAGGCAAAGGGTGTATAAAAAGGGAGAAAGGGGACACCCTTGTCTAACAGATCTTCTAATAGGGATACTGCCACTAAGGGTTTGGTTTATTATGAGTTTGCTTGTGGCATCAGTGTAAACTAGCTTTATGTATTTCTTCATTCTTCCATCTGTCTTCGTCTTTTCTAGTATTTTGAAAAGGTAGTCATGGTCTATTCTGTCAAAGGCCTTTTCCTGGTCAATAGAAAAGAGGGCTGCTTTCAAGTCTTTGTCTTTACAGTAATATATAATGTCTCTTAAAAAATGGTTAAGTTCGTCGATGTTTTTGTCTGGGTTGCTACAGTATTGGTCCTGTCCTATTAAGTGTGGTATGAGGGGTTTTAGTCTAAGAAAAATCATTTTCGTCAGGAGTTTGTAGTCAGTGTTTAGAAGTGAGATCGGTCGAAAGTCGCTAGGTGAGGTGTTGTTTTCTTGTTTTTTTGGTAGAAGTGTGATGTATGCTAAGTTGAAATCTCTAGGTAACTGTTCTGTCACTAACATGTCGCTGTATAGATTTAATAGTAGGGGTCTTATTTGGGGAAAAAAGGCTTTGTAAAATTCAAACGTCAGACCGTCTGGGCCAGGAGATTTGTTGTTTTGTGTTGTATCTAAAGCAGCCCTCAGTTCGTCTAGCGTAAAGGGAGCGTCTGTCTCTATCTGTTCTGTCATTGGTATTTCTTTGCAGTTCTGTAAAAATACTTTTTGTGCGTTGTCGTCCGTCTGTTCCTTGTCGTACAAATTATTAAAGTGTTTCGTAAATGTGTCTGTTATTTTGTCCAGGTCGTGTATAGTTTCTCCTTAACTATCAATACTGTTGTCAATAGTTCTGTCAATTTGAATGTTTTGTTCTGCTGATAAAAAAAGTTTGTTAGGCCCTTCGGTTATTTTTTTACTTTTGCACCTCAATTCCGCTCCTTTGTATTGATAGTTAAATAGTTCTTCTAGTTGTGTTAGTATATGTTTTTGGCTGCTTCGTCTTCTTCGTGTGTTAGTAAATTTTTAAGTCTTTCCTCTTCTTTTTTCCTTTTTGAGTTGACTAGTGTGGCCGGTATTAGGCTTTGCTGCTTAATGGAGCTTTTAATTAGCGTCCATATTTGTGTGACTTTGAAATGGGGTGTGTTTGAGTCATGTATTATATTTTTGAGAAGGTTTGCGATTGTTTTTAAATAGAGCGGGTCATTTAGGAGGTCGTTGTTAAGTTTCCAGATCGGTGTTTTTTGTTTTTTTCTTTTTTAGTTTTGCGTTCAGCAGTTCCACTAAGACTCCTTTGTGGTCTGTATATTGTAACGTCTCTACGAGATGTGTTACACTTTTTGTTTCGCACGCCCTTGGCACATACACTCTATCTATCCGTGTTTCTATTTGGTGTGCCTTGTCCCTGAACGTGGTGACCCGGCCCGTGACCTCTACTTCTCTATAGGCATCTACTAACCGGAAAGCCTTGATGACTCCCCCCCAAATAGTTTTAATTGTTACACGAGGAGCAGGACCCTCTGTGTTTGTGTTTTGCTTGTCTAATTGGGAATCAATGTAATTTAAATCACCCCCTACTATCAAATTTTCTCCTGCGTACTGAGTGTGTAGAATGTCACTTAGCATTCCAAAAAACTCGTGTTTCTCTTTTTTTTTAAGCGGGTGCATAAATGTTGACTAACGTGTATGTGTGTTTTTGTGAGCTTGTCCTAATTATTACTATCCTCCCGCTATTGTCTTGATATGAGTGTGTGATTGAAAACCTATTGGATGTTTGTAAAATGGCTGTCCCTCGTGGCTTTCTACCTAAACTAAAATAACCCTCCCGGAGGCCCATAAGAGAGACTGCTTTTTTGACTGCTTTTTTGGCCTTGTACTCTAAATGTGTGTTGGTCTCTTGCAGAAAGATAAAATCTGGCTTGTATTTCCTTGTGAGGTGTGCTATGTATGTGTGTTTATTGTTAAGCCCTCTGATGTTGAGTGTCAAAATTTTGATGTCTGCCATGAGTGTGTGTGATTGGTTTGCGTGTTTGTTATTCTATTGTGTGTGTAAGCATTTTATCTTTAAGAGTTGCTTTGTTGTTTATGTGTTTGAATGTGTGTTAGGGTCCTCGCCCTCATCTATGACTAGCACTGACGGGGAGTCTGGAAAGTTCAGCTCGAGCTTGAACTGTTCTTCCTCTCTTTTCTCCTCCTCTACCCTTGGATCCTCGTTTAGATCCACTGATGAGGAAGAGAGAGAGAGGGCCCTCTTTCTTGTTATTTTGGTTGGGGTGGTGGGTGCTGAACTTGCCCCTCCGGATGTTTTAATTTTTTTACTTTGCTTAGATTTGTTTTCAGGGCTGCTAGGTGGGGGGAGTCCACTTGGAGTAGCTCCCATAGCTTCTATTTGTTTTTTTCCCCCTCCTTTGCTGCTTTCAACCATTGTGAAGCCATCTTTTTTTAGCTGTTGATCAATCTCGGATTGCTTTTTCTCTCCCTCCCCTTTAAGGGCCATGGCATAGGAGATTTTCCCTACTACCTCCTTTGCACCTTCTGTGGGGTTTTTGTCCCGTCTGGGGTTCGCCCTATTTGGACACTGATTGGACCAGTGCTGATCCTGTCCGCAATGCCAGCACTGTTGTCTACGTCCCGGGATGGTCACGAGGATCGTCCTCGTAAATGAATATAATGGGGGAGTTCAGTCTGTTTGCGGAGTTTTATCTAAGCCGCCCACTTATCTGAGTTGCCTAGCTTGATTGGCTATCTTGGAGCCTTCTTCTGCAAAGGCTCCAAAGATTTCTCCTATCTTTGATTTGTTTATGGTTGGTGCTACCCAGTGAAGGGTAACCCTGATTTTTTCGTCTTCTAAGGTACAGACATCTACCTTGAAGTCTTTCTCATTCCCAAATGATTTCCCTAGTATACGGGTTCTCACTCAGGCGGATGTTGGGACCAGGAACCAGACAAAGGGTTCTCGAAGCGATAGAGAGAAATCACTTCGTCCGGTGTTAGTTTCAGGCACTCTATTAGGCTCGCCATAGTGGCCTTAACAGCCCCTTGGCCTGACAGCTTTAGAAGCAAGGTACCTGGGGCGTGGACAAGTCCACCACCCAGGTCCTTTTTTTCAATAAAAAATGTCTTAACTGACATTTTTACAAGGGGTTTATCACAAGTACAGAGACAGAAAAGAAACGATAACTACACTACAAAGTACACAACCCTCGCGCCGTCCACTCTAATCAGTAACACACAAAAATCCACAGAATCACAGAGAAAAACCACAGAAACACAAGTAATCCAGAGAATCAATCTCTTATTCGAAGGCTGAAAAAAAAAATTATACTTTAGCAATATAAAAAAAAGTTCTCGAAAATGATGTTTACAAGATTACTATTCGTTTTAATGTAGGTCTAACTTATAGTGCATACTAATTAGCTTTTTCTCTTTAAAAAACTGCTTGCATAACTGATTTTAAAAATTAGATTTTTCGCTTTCAGAAATAAAAAAGTAGCCGTTGCATCAGAACTTTGAATGGTCTAAAATATTGTGATGTCGGATTTTCAATATCTTTTCTAGTTTACGAGATCTAAACGGGACGGACGGACAGACGGACAGACATTTCGCACAAAACTAATAGCGTCTTTTTCCCCTTTCGGGGGCCGCTAAAAATGGATATAATATAATATAAACTTTACAAAAAAAATATTTATTTTTTTTGTATTTGCTCGTTTAGTTTTTGAGAACTTTGCTTACCTTAGCTTCAACAAGGTCTTTTAAATAAATTTGTTGCTTAAAATTGTAATAGTAGAAGTTTAAACGTGCGTTCGGTTCAGAAGCTGTAATCCAAATAAAATCTCTGACCGTTCTTTTACGGGAGTTAACTAAGACAAATTGTAGTCCGTACATCTTTACGGGAAGGAGCATTTCTGTGGAAAATTAGAGATTTTAAATATGATTTCTATTTATGTATAAATCGTTCCAATACAAATAAATAATAAATTGTGGCTAAAAAAAAACAACAACTCATAAACAAGGTTACAAAAACAGTTTGTGAGGAAACACAAACTCAAAATCGGCCCCCCGATGTGGTCCACCCAGGCAGGTACAAAGGCAGGTTTCAATATTTTTAAGAAAAAAACATTAGAATGAAAATCTATCAAAGAAAAATTGCAGAAAAGAATGGAGAAAAAAGGTTGACAGATCTTGTGTGGTGCCCCAGCGGTACAGCAGACCAAAGGATAGGCGAAAGTGAAAGTGGCCTAACTGATGTCTTATAATGAATATGTAATTGAGCTAATTTTTTTGTAAAGGGTCAATCTCTTTTTCAAATCCTCAAGAAAAAAACATTTCGTTAAAAAAAAAATTCTTTAGTTTTGTGTTCCACTGTACAGTATGCACGCTGCTGTTCACGCAATAATATGAAAAACTACTTATTAATTGTTGTTTTAAATTATGTTCAACTTATAAGCATATTAAATAGATTTTTTCTCTTTAAAAAAAAAATTAAACATTCCGTTTGTGTAAATGTAGTAGTGAGTATGGCAGAACTTAATGTAAACAAAAAAGATTTTGATAAAAAAGTTATAAAGTAATAATCCCCCCTACTAGAGAGCATTACGTATTTGTTACTATCAGTAGTGAATAGTTGTAAAAGTGGTGTATTTTTATGACAAAAAAAATGCTTGCCTAAATGATTTTAAAAATATAATATTTTGCTTTCAGAAAAGAAAAACGTAGCAGTTGCATCAAAACTTTGAATGGTCTAAAAAATGTTGATGTCGAATTTCACTATCTTTCCTAGTTTACGAGATCTAAATGGGACGGACGGACGGACAGACGGACAGACATTCCATAAAAAACTCATAGCCTCTTTTCCCCTTTCGTGGGCCGCAACAAAATACCTGAGCTCATGTCGGGAGCTTTTTCTGGCTTTTCACAATCCTCTTCAATGAAGCTGCAGCTGCCGGAAATGACGCCAAAAGGATGGCCGCTCTCAATTTTACTTCCTGTAGAGAGATTAACACTTTGTATGAATTCAAGGGGAAGGGTTTAAAGAGAGTACGTCTAAACAACCATATCTTTGTCTTCATAAAGCCGACTTTCTTGGTACAATGTAACAATTTCGATGACTACATTTTTGTTTTAGAAATGGGTCACTCTGTCACTCTAACTTATTACTGATTACACCTGTTAGATTTTTGTAGCCCAAAAAGTACAGACAAGTGCGCTCTTTGGACGGCTTACTCTCTTAAAATAATGCTAAGAAATGCACTGTCATGGGAGAGACGTTTGCAATGCTAAGAAATGCACTGTCACGGGAGAGACGTTTGCAATGCTAAGAAATGCACTGTCACGGGAGAGACGTTTGCAATGCTAAGACCTAATTCTAATCAATGAGACTGTAGACCTATGAAGAACGCACTGGACTCTTATAGAGGGATCTCATCTTGCGTTTTTGAAGAATCATTTGTAAGCCTACATTACACTAAAGATCCATGCTGAAAGTACTATTTTATAGCAAGGCCAAGGAACCTGGCAGTATTTGGTAGGTTTTGCCGATTTCCAAACAGATCTTTCTCAAGACTCATTGTACCTTAGAAATCAATTTTAAGCATGCTGCTGTTGTCGAGGATGTGTTCTATTGTCTCGTATTCCATCTAGCAGCTTCGACATTGTGGGATCGTGGTTCTCTCGGATCCTTGCGAAATAGATTTCTATCTGATGGTGTCCCATGCAAAAACGTGCCAGATTTTCCTGATTCTTTCTGTCTAATTGCCACCATTCGTCGTTTCTGATTTGAAAAGCTTCAGACTTCCCGTCACGTGTTACAGTGGTCGTGCACTTCTGACTTGATCCATTAAGAAATAATCTTGCTTTTGAACTTTTTTTTTTTTTTTTGCGATTCTTCTGGTGCATCAACAAGACTTCCTAGCTTGACCAATCTGTCGTTTCTTTCTTTTCTTTGATTTAACAATGCGATGGAACCCATCTTGCACCGAACTTCAATCTAGCTAGGTTTTTATTTTGACGATATTTATTTTCTAAATGTCTGTTTCTCTAATGGGATTTACATGGCAATACATAGAAAAAAAATCCTAAATTCATATAGTATTTACCAATTTAAGATTTGTTTATGTTTGATTGGTGCAATGTCGGCCTATGGTGAAGCAAGAGTGTAGGCACGAAACACAGTACATTTGAATAAGCAAACTTTGGTGGAATCAAAATAATGTTACGTATTTCTGATCTTCTGGCTAAATGTACTAGTAGGCACACAAATAAAAATCACTGCAAAGAACTTGACGACTCAACTTTCAGCTTTATATAACTTTATTGAATAATAACTATAACAATTCGTCACTGTAACATGTAGCGTATACGTCTTACATCGACTGTATCGACTTTAATGGCTCAAGTCCACTCTCTTCTACTGTCTCGCACAGTAGACAACAGTAACGACGACTGTACTGACTCTTTTCACATCCACTCTCTGGTTTATATACAGTCACTAATCGCTTGTCTATTGTTGGAAAAACACTGCTAGTATCCTCTGGTACAACATGGAAGGAAACATCACATCCTGTCATTGTTTTTACATGTCGATTCCAGAGAACACCTGCTGCAGTGTCATCTCGCCGAGGTCACACGTTGTGACCTCCAAGGTCACACGTAGTGACCTCTAACTGTCACTGTTCATTTGCAACACTGCCCCCTTCGTAGATCTGTTCGTCCTCTGGAACAACACGTGAGGGCACGTCACATCCTGTCTTTGTTTACACACATAGATTCCAGAGAACACTCGGTGCTGTGTCATCTCGCCGGGGTCACACATAGTGACCTCTACCTGTCACTGTTCATTCGTAACAATAACATTTGTAGGTTGCTGATGAGATGTTAGCGGGTTGTTGTTGTTTGTTCGACGTCCTCAACTCGAGCGAAAGGAGCAAAAGCTAATATTAGTTTATTTCTATTGTGTCCTAAATCTTTCTCTTCGTAATTATTTACCACATTCTGGTGGAATCAACGTTGGTATCGTCAGTTAGGAGAGAAAGAGTTCATCTCAATTACATAATATCTCTGTGGACTCGTGTATATATCACTGCACTTGTAAGTGTCTTTTTTTTTCATGTTTGTGTTGCTTAATTTAAATTGGTCTGCTATTTTATGCATAACGAGTGTCCTCTGTTTAGCTGATACCCATCTCCCTCTCTTTTCTTAAGTTTTTGTTTTCATCAAGTCTTGTGTCATCTTCCTTTCGATTGAAGGGATTAGAACTGAACGTGATGTTCCACTTCATCCCCCCCCCCCCCCCAGGAACTTGACTCTTTCTCTCCTGATTGACGATACCATCGTTGATTTGATCCCATTACACTAACTAAATTTTTGGGTTTGTAAACTTAAAATTGTGTTATATAAAAAGGACATATTTATCTATAATATATACCAATTAAAACATGTTCTCATCAAAAGAAAATCATTGACAGAGTAGTGAAATACAAATGGGAGAAAAATTAATAATTCCACCTGAACATGGAAAATAATTACGGAGCGTTAATACACTCTGTTGTTATGTAAAATGTTTCATACATACCTGTTAGTGAGATATAAGCAAGAAAAATTTTGTCTGTACACTTTGTTAAGGAGAAAGCTTGGTAGCTAGGTTAAAAAAAAAAGAAAAAAGAGAATAAGGAAGAAAAGAGAAATACAAAATAAAGAATAAAAATTAGGAAAGAAAACCAAGTATAAAACATTAAAAATACATTTAAAAAGAAACATACAAGACTAACACTAAACTCGATAACACAATGAGTGCTGATATTAAAAAAGAAATTAAAATAATAGGTAAATACAGATTTCGAGCATGTACTTTAGGATCGTTAGTCTGAAGTAATAACCTTGTATAATTGTTATTACTTTATAATCAAATGGTACTTTTATTATATAGACACCTAGATCTAGAAGTTGATCTACATTTTCTAAATTTTGACTGCTGATTTAGAACTCCTAAGGTCTAGATCCAGATCTACCTCTAGATATAGAACTTAGATGCAATCTGTATCACTGGGGCGGAGCAAGGGGGGGGGGATGTTGGCCGATAGGTGGGGTCGAGAGGAGGCAATGGCATCAATCCCGCCCACACCCCTTAAAATTTCGAGTGGGGGGCTGTCCAATTTATTTGTAGAAATCACAGCTTGCTAACAGAACCAATTAAATATCCATATGATTAAAACTTGTTATTGGTATTTTAACCGATCTTTATATTATGTCGTTCCCCCGTTGGCCGATTGGGGAGGGGGGCGAATACCTCTACTGCCCTTCCCACCTAAAACCCTTGAGTGGGGATAGCGTTTGACTTTTATGTCATTGTTTGTGAACAAAATTAGTTGAATTAATATATAAATTTTATATTATGTCACTCCCCTTCTGGTATTTTGGCCGATTCGGTGGGGTAAGAGGGGGGGGGGGCGATTGCATGTACTACCCTCCCCACTCCAGCCCTCTGAGTGGGGGGAGCGTTCCTATTTTATGAAGAAATAGTATGTGAATAAAATTAGTCGAATATCTATAAAATATAAACTACGTAATGATATGTGAACCCACTGTATATTATGTCGTACCACAATCTAATCTCAAACTGTATGATTAGTAAATATAAAATGGAAAAGACTTTGCATTGGAAAAGTTATAATTCAAACGAAATTATTCAGTATAAGGATCACGATTAAGTTCTAAACCCAGATATTCCTAGTCTTCTTAACCTTTTCTCAATCTGATATTTTTCTAGCTAAATACACTTGGCACAATGATTTACAATTGGTAACCAAATGCCAGGGAATATTATCTATCGAATATTTGTTTTTTCGGCGGCGATCCTCAAAGCCTTAATGTGTTTGCGTATCTTATCTTTTCAAGGAACAAATCGGTTTTATTTTCAATGTATTAAGGGCCTATAAATTCATATTAGAATATTTTTCAACATTATTCAAAAGGTACTCTATAATAGGATGAATAATGAGCTTTAGGCCAGGAGAATGCTTTTTTTTTTTCAGTGAAGAATGCAAGAAAACGCTTTTGGCATCGGGGCTTCGACCGAACCTCACTGAAGAATAATAAGCCGTAGATGTCAGGAGAATGCGTTTCTGCAGTGAAGAATGAAAGAAAACGCTTTTGGCGTCGGGGCTCAGCCACTAAACCCACTGATAAATAATGAGCTGTAGAAGTCAGGAGGATGCGTTTCTGCAGTGAGAAATGCAAGAAAACGCTTGCAGCGCTCCCCCAGACCCCAAAATTTGCAAGAGAAAGGCCTCACATGACTGGTGTTGTTGTTTTTTCGCCGAAAGATGAGAAACACTGCTTTTTTTATTCTCATATATATATATATATATATATATATATATATATATATATATATATATATATATATATATATATATATATATATATATATGTTGTATGCACGTTAGGGTTTACTGGGCGTTAGGGTTAGGGTTTGGAAAAAAAACGCCCCCCCCCCCACTCCAAAGTTCTGGATCCGGTAATGATCCATATTAGATTTACATAAAGATAGAATCAAAGCTTACATAATATTTCAAAACGCTTAAATTTAATTTAATAAGCAATAAAGTTATCTGTACACTACGGCTATCTACGCAATGTTCTGGTTTTTTTTTAATCAAAATTATTGTTTTTCTCTTCATAAAACATAAACTTTAAATAAAAAACAATGAAATATTTTTTACAACGCCAAACACCCCCCCCCCCCAAATTGAAGAAAGAATCATGATTAAGTGATTGTATAGATCTATTTCATGTTAGGCATTGAAATCTAGACTCACAAGACGAATACCAACTCGTTCCTGAACAATAATCTACTAAACTCTTGCATTTATGAAGCCAAACATTCGGAAATTTCCGAAAAAGCCACAGTCCGATAACCAAGAAATATTCAAATAAAGTTGATGACATACCTTTCCATCTGTAGTGTTCTCCATTTAAAAGGTCTGATTGGCTGGATCACCCTGTCCACTACATGATCACCCACGTAATAAAAAAAGAATGAGACAAAGAGTTTCGTTTTCCGCTGTGCCATAACGGTGATAAAAGGTCGTTTGCTAGAAGCAAAACATGCATTATGTCACTTATACAATACAGAAAATGTTGCTTAGCGTGTGTGCGTTGCACCAATTACCAATCAACTTTCTTTACAAAAAAAAAGCTATTATTGCTAAAAGAAAACCAATTAGATTGTAACAAGAAAATATTTAAAAACAAAAAAGAGATCCAATTTGATAACCACATACTCTAAACGTATAAGTTGATTTCCTTTATAGTAAACAAACAAAATAATGTATTACCATTTATGACTTGACTGGGTTTTTTTTTTAATTGATTCGTATTTTATTAGATATATAATTGTTCGAGGTTTTAACTTGATGCGAGAATGGGTGGGAGAATATAACGTTCAAAATGTGTAACCAGACGAACGAACAGAAGACAGGACGATTGAGTTGCAATAAACTTGGTTTAAAAAGTTCCTGTTTTGACAATGTTCTCACACAAAAAGAGTAAAATCATTCACAATTTCCGTTCCCGATGTTGACGGTCTACACGTGACTTCGGTTTTATCAAGCTTTGATAATTTTTATATCTCACTCTGTCTGTCTGGTCACCGCTTTAAAGTAATATTGAAACAATAGATAACTATACAATCTTCTATTTTCATAAGAGCCGAAGCTGCAGAATAGTTAAAATATAGACTTAATGTGGCTTGAGCCATAAGTTTAATTTAGGTCGTTCCCCTTTTTTAGAAACCCCGAAAGGGGAATAGCCGCGATTAGCTTTGTGTGGTCTGTCCGTCCGTCCGTCTGTCCCGTTTAGATCTCGTAAATTAGAAAAGATTTAGACAATCCGACATCAAGATATAAATTATTTTATTAAAAATATGTTCCTTTTAATTTATTACTAGGTTTACACGCTATGGATACCGCAGATCTCTAAACACTTCACCAAAGGGAAATACTTCTTACAGAGTCCAGGAAAAAGAGATTAGCTATTCACCAACACTTTTGTTCAAAGGTAAACTATCAATTAGAAATTACATTTAGTCACACCCGATGCGCAGAAAGAAACATTACGTTTATTTAAACGTCATTATGAGCATATTTAAAATTCATTTATTAATAAATGTATTATTATTTTGTTTAAGTACGAAAAAAAAGAACACAAAATATATTTTGGTTTTTATATAAATCCATTTCTTTTAAAGTGAGGAGCACATGACCAACAGTTAAGTGTAGAAAGGGTACACATATTTCAAACATTTGGGAAACACTAGACTCAAAAGATAACTCTATTCTCTAACAACAGTAGCACTGGCCTAAGTGCAATAACTCTATTTTCAAACAATAGTAGCACTGGACTAAGTGCAAAAACTCTATTTTCAAACAACAGTAGCACTGGACTAAGTGCAAGAACTCTATTCTCCAGCAACAGTAGCACTGGACTAAGAACAATAACTCTATTCTCAAACAGTCGCACTGGACTAAGGGCAATAACTCTACTCTAACACAAAAGTAGCACTGGACTAAGGACAATAAATCTACTCTAAAAATAATAATAGAGAGATCCTGAGCATCCTCCTGTCTTCAAACGTATAGCCAATTATTAAGATGACTAAATAAACATTAAAACAAGCCATCTCTATTCCGTGTCGTGGAGCGGGAGTGTAAGGTCAGTACTTACTCATGTGTGATGGCAATGTAGGCTCTCCCAAAGGCTTGAACTGGAACCGCCATGAAACTGCTCAACGAATATTGTTCGTCGTACATGTGGACGTAGACACCGAATGGCTGGTCACTGGTCAGCAGCAAGCACTTGTGGTGACTGTACTTCTTTGATGGCATACCTCTAGTCAAAAATTCATGGTGATTGAAATTAGGGTTATGGACTTAGGGGTTGCCATCAGATTGACAGGGCGACCCACACACGTGTCTTGGTTGAGTGAAAAACAAGGGCGGGCAATAATGAAATCCAAAGTATCACAAGTGATATTCCGAAATGTTAAAGAATTCTTGACTTTGGTGTATTTTTCGAGCAGACAGTAATAAAATGTTTTGAACATTACTTGTACATTTTAAAAAATCTATTAGACTTCGTCAGACTGAAAATACACAAAATATTATCTTTCTTTGTTAACATTGTAGTAGCGCCAGTGACATGACATCAAGAGCTCCGCTACTAGCCATGAGGCTGCGATCGGTGGCGACTGACAGAAAGCCAGACAACGTGCGCGACGTCCCCTCAACCAAAGGACGACCAACGGGAGCAGGAGAAAAAGACATGCACAGGTAGCAATGCCGGTGGCCTCATCGAGATGGAAATACAAGCCCTCTGCCGATCCCACTGATAGACCCCCACCTGCAACGATAAACCTTCACAGCCCATATCGTGAGGTAGATTTTGTCCGGGACGGACAAATCTAAGCAAGGGGCAATGTGGTAACTCCAGTGGCGGACTGAAAGGGTTAATGTGTGTGCGGCTTAGTGATACACACCACTCAGGCCAATCACACAGGTCAACGGGTCAACGGCTGTCGATAGACAAGGGACAGTACTGCTAATAACCGCAAGTATGACCTGTGTTGTGGTCATGTGATCAAGAGCCTTTACGGTCGAGAGACAATGTGGAAAGAAAGGACAGTTGAGTCCAGGACAGAAAAGCTAAACGACTGTGATGTACCTTTGGGTCCTCGAAAATGTAGCTGCACGAGCTAGAGAGACTTGTAGTGTTAGTTAGGCAGTTCTGTTAAGTACAAGAAAGCATTTCAAGTTAGTGCAGCCTATTGTGTTGAATTGGCTGTCGATGTAGTTGTTATTAAAACGCCATATTTTTTTATTGAAGCTTATGTTGTCAAGTTGATGTTTTAGATGTGTTGTGTTGTTTTGGGCAGTGTTTGCAGAAGGCCTGATAGAGAAGATCGTAACAATATATTGTAACATTATCTCCCTTACATTTATGTATTGTTTTAGAATTGGTGTACTTTTATGAAAAATTCTAAACTAAACGGTTTGCTTTTAGAAAACAAAAATTAGCCGTTGCACCAAAACTTTTCAAGTCACATCGCATGGTGAAATAATGTTTTTCATTTCTCTTCTAGTTTTTGATATCTGAGTGTGACAGACGGACATTTGTACAAGCCCGATAGCGGCTTTTCCCCTTACGGGGGCCGCTAAAAATCCTAGAAAATTGTGGAAATAATTTGATTTGCTCTTCCTGCATGTCAAAAAGGTTAATTAGATTTACATATAATACATGATCCATATAGGACTATTTCAGTCTACTTTTCATAATAAAAAAACAACATCAATTTTTTTTAACAGAATACAATCGCTGGTAAGTGTAAAAATGAACTACACCTTCCATATATAATTCGAATTCCCGAATGCAATAGTGATTAGTCCTTTCAATAATGCGATAGTCCTTTCAAAACCGATGTTGGCTCTAGATCTAAGACCATTACTCAAGCCAAATTTACCATTTATTTTACTTTGAAAAAAATATAACGGTCATGCAAGAGTTTTTACCATGTGACCAACGAGATAATAGTTCTTTTCACAGCGATATACATCAGCTGTTAAAATGCTATGAAAATCGTTACAGTCATTTTATGAGTCTCTCTCTCTCTCTCTCTCTCTGAATGCAAAATCCTTAATCCACCGATGTGCATGAATGGTTGTTATCTTACCGGGTTGTAAGTAATAAAGAAAGATAAAGATATAATTGAAATGAATTCAAGTAAATAAATAATAATAATAAATAAATAATAATAATAAATTCAGTTACAACAAATATAGCAAAATATGTAGTTTATGTAGTATTGTAATAACAATGCAATACAAATACAGTTTTACAATTTACTTACAATTTTTTGGAGCTTAGTCGATGTTGAACAGACTTCGATCTCTTTACGGAAAGTTCCTTGAACCTGCTATGGTCAGAGCTTCCCGGGTTCGTTAAAGATAGGGTTACCTTAAGCAAAGACCAATCAAAATAAGTTATTGATATTGTTTCTTGAAAGCGTTATGTGTATAAGGCGTTTCCGTTCTCCAAGAGCGTTGTCACTTTTGATCTACTCTTGCATGGACCCATTGAACTTAGGGATTTTCAGGACGCCCCTGACGTCACCCCCCTTATGGATACCTCCTGACATTCTTTAGGGGAAAGGTTAAAGGGGTCGATCGTTGTGCTGGTCACATGCCACCCTCGTTTACTGTTGGCCATAGAAATATCATCCCCCTTGTGGATTGCTGGGCTTAAAGGGGTACTTCACTTGCGTCTCCTAGCAACAGTAAGGTTCAATTGATTTTTGTGGACACGTAAGACTGACTGTGTCTTCTGCGAGAGGTTTCTGTGCTGCCTTTAGGTGACATTAAGCTGTCTTTTTTTTATAACTACTAGATATTATTAGTTTTGAGATTGATTCAGTCCAGGAGTGTGCTTTAATCGACCACAGTTTATCATTCTTATTAACTCTTTCCCTCCGTAATTATTTACCATATTCTAGTGGAATCAACGCTGGTATCGTCAGTTAGGAGAGAAAGAGTTAAGTGTATCTGTGTATTTCAAAATAAACTACTAGGAAAGTGAAGCGGTTGTTTATTTTGTGTTATTTGTGTTAATAACAAGCTACTGCAAAAGTTCTTTTAGTATTATAAATATAAAATTTAATAAGACGGTCTTTTTTTTTTGAAAGCCCGGTGTAACAGAGGCGCCCTGTAGAAGCGCTGTAAAGACCAGCTTAGGCGCCAACCTGCTTTAACTGACACTGAAGAGAGCACTTGATTGCAGGCACCTTTAGAACGAGACAGATGGAGATCACTTACAATAGTCAAAACAAAATCCACTTATGAGGACAGTCGTAGTAACCAATAAGAAAATCTAAATCGACCGCAAGCTGCAATGGTTATGTCTACGTTAGATGTGGCAAAATATGTAGGTTGCAGTTGGGACTGAGTACCCACGTGAAATAACTGAAAATCTGCGCTACTAGTTTATCTTCCAACCTTATTACTTTGTTAGTTTAGCCATATCACTGACATCATTTATCAAATACACTGTGAGTTTAGTTTACAGTTTTTTACTTTACATCAACTTTGTCTGTCTGTCTGTATGGTAAAAAGTTTGTAAATGTTATTTCTCAGACACCCAATCTCCGGATTAAGCTTAAATTTGACACATTTAGGGCCTATTACTGTTTTTTTTTTTGACAGCAAACGAATCATTTTCAAAGAAATTTACCAATTAGTTAATTAAGTATCGGTAATTAATACTTGTATTTGCAATCTCAAACAAGGGAGAGAAATTGTACTTGACTGACATAACGGCATGAACAGAATTAGTCCCCTTTATTGGTCTTCGCTTTTAAGTAATTTTGTAACAACAAAAGATAACTATACAATATTAGCTTGATGAGGCTTGCGCCAGGAGCTCCAATTCAGGTCATTCCTTCCTTTTTTTTAAAAATAAATTAATCCTATAAAATACAGAATACGGTAAAAATTCACTTATATATCCCTTTCATTCCCCCCCCCCTTCCTTCCAATCTTCCCATCTGGTCCACATAAGTTATACGTTCTTGGCGTATTGAGAAAGTTAAAAGCATGAAATAGAACTTAACAAAAACAATTAATAAAAATATTTTTGATCACACAGTTTTATTGCTTTTGGTCTAGGTCTATTATAGATTTAATTACATAACTGATCCAAACTAATTGATACAATCACACATCGTATAAGTATTGACTTTTTTTATAACATTATTTCGTATAAACATATTGTCTCCCTTTTTCAGGCCGTGATTTCTGTCCCCTTTTTTATTTATCTCTCTCATTTTTTCCGCTAGTCGTTCTCTCTCGGATTGTCCTCAATCTATTCTTTTCTTTTTTTTTTGTCAGGCTTTGTCCTCAATATTGTCCTTCTGTCCTGCTATTCTCTTCTTCTCCGTCAGGCTTAGAATTCTTTTTTATCATTCGTTTCGTGCGCTTTGGGGGGGGGGGGGGGGGTGAAGTGCTGGTTTCCTTTAACCCTTAAAGTGCTGAACTGTTTTATAATGAGTGCATACACAATTCTGATGTTTAGAGGCTAAACTACCACACGCGTTTTAAGGGTTAACTCAGCACTTGCAATAAATGTTTGCAATTGAATCTCACAACACTACAAGATGCCTATTGTTTTTTCAATGTTCACTCACCTTAGCCTCCTCAGCAAGTGTATACATGAGTAAATAGATTGCCGGGTCACGGAGTCTAGGGAACGCCAGTAAGAACTCGTTGCCTAGTGCCGTCACGTTGACTGTTAAGAAAACACAAAAGAAAACAAAGGTTTTTAAACTATGTAATGGTCAATGGGCTCTGTCCTGCCTCAACATATCCCTCCATTCAGATCTCTACTGTGCCCTCTCGTCTCCATGCACATACCCCAAGCTGTTGTAGATCTCCACATCATCAATCCATCGCATTCGGGGGTCTGCCTCTGGGTCGCCTGCTCCCTTGAGATCTGCATTACGACAAATCTCCTCCTATTGCATCATCCACACAGGACAGCCACCAATCATCTTCTTCTTGCCGTCACCTTAGAAACACACACACACACATACACACACACACTCAATAAAAGGCATGTTCAGCTACTAGGTCGTAGATTGTATTTCCATGTCATAATTATTTTTTTTTTTGGGGGGGGGGGGGGGGGGAAAGGGTAGTTTCTGGGGGGGGGGGGGAGTGGAGGGGGGGGGGGTTTGAGTCATGTTTTACACGTATATTACCTTTTGTCGAGAAAGCCTCAGATGCGAGTTGACTTGAAACAAGACAAATCCATGCAACAATCATTCTTCTAGTCTTGTCCTCCTAGAAAGACTTAGAGAAAAAAACAACAGAATCACAATAAAAAGCATGTAAACATTATAGTCGTCTCAAATGACAGATTTAGGGATTCAACTATATTCAAACAAAAAAAAACAACAACTTAAAGTCTGCCAACAGTCTCCTAGTAACTTTGCAGATGCACTGACCAGCCAAAGACAATCTATTTCTTTATCATAGACTACATGTGCACAATGACGGACTGTTTCTCATATGAAACAACAGCGCTGACAAGATTTAACTCTTTAACTCCGTAACTATTTCCACGTTCAGACAGAGTTGTTCATTTTTCAATTCTACTGCGTTATGATTAAACTTTAATAACATTTTTGTTTGTAATCAGAAAACGTTACTTTTGGTATAGAATCATAGGAGAATGCATGCTCTTTTTATGTAACACAAGGTATACTTTCTAAAGTAATTTAATTTAATGGGGTCAAATCAAACATAATATCGTTAATTAGGATAGAAAGAGATAAAGTAGATCTGGTCTTCACCGAAATGAAGAAAACCCATTCCTAGCTAAGACTAAATTGTGTCTAAAATATTATAAAATGTAGAGGCTGTATTATCTGTACGTAAGATTCATATGTTGTATTCTTTGCGACAGGATTCATTAGGGTAATTAATCCTTAGTTCTTTCTACGACCTATCAACTCATTTACACTATACTAAGTTATGGTGCAAATAAAAGAAGAATAGATAGAAAGATTTGTTTGTCTTAAAATCTTTACGTATTTCGGATTTTCCTTCGGATTTAAAAAAAAAAAATTTTCCCATCCCAACCCTTCAGGAGACGGGGTGGCCTAGTGGTTAAGCGCTTGGCTTCCAAACCTGGGTTCTTGGGTTCGAATCTCGTTGAAGACTGGGATTTTGAAATTCGAAACTTGTAGGTAGCCCTTGAGTCCACCCAGCTGTAATGGGTACCTGACTTTAGTTGGGGAAAGTAAAGGTGGGTGGTCTTTGTGCTGGCCACATGACACCCTTCTCGTTAACCGTTAGCAAAAGAAACAGATGACCTTAACATCATCTGCCCTATAGATCTCAAGGTCTGAGAGGGGAACTTTACTTTTTTTTTTTTTTACTTAAGTCAAACCTTCCGCAGAAAGGCGGAAGATGGCGGCGGCAAGGTTCGAACTCAAACCACACCACAAGGCAGTCAGAACAGAGCAAAGGGCATAAATGGTACAGTATTTCGAAAAGCTACGATATTTCACTTGTTATATTTTATCAAATGTGTGATTCTGTTTGTATTGTTTGAAGAGATTCTGATGTCACGGGCAAGTCTGTTTAGCGTACGAAAAAATGAAGTTTGGAAGTGAATCGAAATATGATGTGTATATAGGTCAACATTTTGTCGCTTTATTTGGATTATGATATATTTCTTCGTTAAAACCTACTAAATAAAGAGAAGTCCATTTTTTTAAAGAACATTTTTCTTTTAGCTTCAGTCAACGTTTCTGTAGTAACTAAATTGATACTAATGAAAGTGATAGATAAGAGTATGTAGATACAGCCTATCGACGATCAAAGTTAATTTATATCTAGAGATTAGATAGCGACAAAACCTTTCAAAATATGAGCAACAAAGCCTGGGCTGTCAGAAATAGACTCACTGGTCACATCTGGCCAGTAACGAGGTCCTCTTCATCCCCTCAAAACTCTTGACCACTTTTTCATTCAACTCGACATTTTGGGGTACGCTGGTGTCCCTTTGAGACTCGCGCGACGGAAATCTAAAGATACCCCACGGTAAATAAGGTTCGGAATTATTGGCCTAGGTCTAGAGTCACCCTAGATTAGTCAACACTCTCTATAATCAAGATGGAAATTTAATAGAATGTGAAATTAAATAACATCGATTTAGATCTAGTATTGTAAGCCAGCCAATGATGACAGCTCTAGTAAGCCTACTAAAATCTAATGTCAAAACTTCACATACATTTCAATCAGTCCTTGTCCCACAGTGGGCTTGTGGGCTTAAATTCAAGTCGGCTGGTGGGCTTAAATGCGAGTGGGCTCGTTGGCTTAAATGCGAGTGGGCTTGTTGGCTTAGTAGGCTTGTTGGCCTAAATGCGAGTGGGCTTGTTGGCTTAAATGCGAGTGGGCTTGTTGGCTTAAATGCGAGTGGGCTTGTTGGCTTAAATGCGAGTGGGCTTGTTGGCTTAAATGCGAGTGGGCTTGTTGGTTTAAATGCGAGTGGGCTTGTTGGCTTAAATGCGAGTGGGCTTGTTGGCTTAAATGCGAGTGAGCTTGTTGGCTTAAATGCGAGTGGGCTTGTTGGCTTAAATGCGAGTGGGCTTGTTGGCTTAAATGCGAGTGGGCTTGTTGGCTTAAATGCGAGTGTGCTTGTTGGCTTAAATGCGAGTGGGCTTGTTGGCTTAAATGCGAGTGGGCTTGTTGGCTTAAATGCGAGTGGGCTTGTTGGTTTAAATGCGAGTGGGCTTGTTGGCTTAAATGCGAGTGGGCTTGTTGGCTTAGTGGGCTTGTTGGCTTAAATGCGAGTGGGCTTGTTGGCTTAAATGCGAGTGGGCTTGTTGGCTTAAATGCGAGTGAGCTTGTTGGCTTAAATGCGAGTGGGCTTGTTGGCTTAAATGCGAGTGGGCTTGTTGGCTTAAATGCGAGTGGGCTTGTTGGCTTAAATGCGAGTGGGCTTGTTGGCTTAAATGCGAGTGGGCTTGTTGGCTTAAATGCGAGTGGGCTTGTTGGCTTAAATGCGAGTGGGCTTGTTGGCTTAAATGCGAGTGGGCTTGTTGGCTTAAATGCGAGTGGGCTTGTTGGCTTAAATGCGAGTGGGCTTGTTGGCTTAAATGCGAGTGGCCTTGTTGGCTTAAATGCGAGTGGGCTTGTTGGCTTAAATGCGAGTGGGCTTGTTGGCTTAAATGCGAGTGGGCTTGTTGGCTTAAATGCGAGTGGGCTTGTTGGCTTAAATGCGAGTGGGCTTGTTGGCTTAAATGCGAGTGGGCTTGTTGGCTTAAATGCGAGTGGGCTTGTTGGCTTAAATGCGAGTGGGCTTGTTGGCTTAAATGCGAGTGGCCTTGTTGGCTTAAATGCGAGTGTGCTTGTTGGCTTAAATGCGAGTGGGCTTGTTGGCTTAAATGCGAGTGGGCTTGTTGGCTTAAATGCGAGTGGGCTTGTTGGCTTAAATGCGAGTGGCCTTGTTGGCTTAAATGCGAGTGTGCTTGTTGGCTTAAATGCGAGTGGGCTTGTTGGCTTAAATGCGAGTGGGCTTGTTGGCTTAAATGCGAGTGGCCTTGTTGGCTTAAATGCGAGTGGGCTGGTGGAATTAAGTTCCATATAAACAAAGATAAATTTCTTTAACTTGTTTGCTTCTGTTTTTAGAAGCTTTTTTGATATTTGACGCAATTGTATTAGTTGTTTCCCTTAGCGGACCAGGATGTATATAAATGTCGTTCTTTCATAAAAGATGGTTTTAAAAAAAAGAATTGTGTATATTTGTCTAAGTTGGCCTTACCTTTTGTGCATTAGTTCTTACATTGCTATTCATTTTGTGTATTGACAAAAGTCTTTTGATAATAGTCTTTGAATTAAATATTTTCTTTTCTCAAAAAAAAAAGCGAAACTTTTAAAGCGACCCAATACTTCCGTTTCAAACAGGTCCATATGTGCACGTTCACTAGACATTCGTGTGGTAAAATTTGGAGTGGGCAACTGGGTCTACGTAGTCACGTGACAAGCTGATTTCATTCTTTTATCATCAGAGTCAAGACAAGAGAGGGATGTTGCCAGGGCATGAGAGAGATGATAAGGCATTAGAGGAGAGACATAACATGAGGGTAATGACTGGGCATAAGAGAGATTTCAAGGCACGGGGGATGACCGGGCATGAGAGATGACAGGGCATGGTAGAGATGACAGGGCATGAGAGAGATGACAGGGCATGGGAGTGATGACAGGGCATGAGAGTGATGACAGGGCATGGGAGTGATGACAGGGCACGAGAGAGATGACAGGGCACGAGAGAGATGACAGGGCACGAGAGAGATGGCAGGGCATGAGACTGATGACAGGGCATGAGAGATGACAGGGCATGAGAGTGATGACAGGGCATGAGAGTGATGAAAAGGCACGAGAGAGATGGCAGGGCATGAGAGTGATGACAGTGCATGAGAGTGATGACAGGGCATGAGAGTGATGACAGGACATGAGAGATATGACAGTGCATGAGAGAGGTTACATGGCATGAGAGATATGACAGGGCACGAGAGAGATGACAGGGCATGAGAGTGATGACAGGACATGAGAGATGACAGGGCATGAGAGTGATGACAGGGCATGAGAGTGATGACAGGGCATTAGAGATATGACAGGGCATGAGAGATATGACAGTGCATGAGAGATATGACATGACATGAGAGAGATGACAGAGCATGAGAGATATGACATGGCATGAGAGAGATGACAGGGCATGAGACATGACAGGGCATGAGAGATATGACAGGGCATGAGAGATATGACATGGCATGAGAGAGATGACAGGGCATGAGAGAGGTGACAGGGCATGAGACATGACAGGGCATGAGAGATATGACAGGGCATGAGCGATATTACAGGGCATGAGAGAGATGACAGGGCATGAGAGATATGACAGGGCATGAGAGAGAGGTGACATGGCATGAGAGATATGACAGGGCATGAGAGAGAGAGAGGTGACATGGCATGAGAGATATGACATGGCATGAGAGAGAGGTGGCAGGGCATGTACATACATATTTCTCATCAATGAGTCACTTGTTGTTTAAGAGTTGTTGTTTTTTCCACATATTCATTAACCTTTTTTTATATTTGTTCTCTTTGGAGATGCCATTCGGAATACAAGTCAAACTCAGCCCAGGCGTCTAATGTTAAGTCGTGCTTCTATACAGTCTATATCGGTTGTTTGTAAGGTAGTCTTGCCAGCATACGCCCATTTCCGAGTAAAGGCATCTTTAATTGAGGCGCGATGGATGAGTGCTAAAGTGGTAAAGCGCTTGGCTTCCGAACCGTGGGTCCAGGGTTCGACTCCTTGGGAAGACTGGTATATTTTTAATTTCTGGATTTTCGGGTGCCTCTGAGTCCATCCAGCTCTAAATGGGTAGTAGTGGAAAGCAAAGGCGTTTGGCTGTTGTACTGGCAACATCACATCCTCGTTAACCGTGTTCCACAGAAACAGGTGATCTTTACATCATCTGCCCCCATAGATCACTACGTCTCAAAGGGAAACTTCTTTTTTTTTAACTAGATAATTAAACAAACGTATGCAAAAAGCGCCAATGTTTAAACCAACTATTCAAGTTCTAATGACACAAAGCTAATACTTTTTAGTTAACATTGAATTTATTGTTCCAGAAAAAAACAACAGCAAAAGGTAATTATAAAAAGTCAATGTACCTGACTTAATACACAAACGAAATGTCAAGGGATGCCATCGTTAAAAGGAAAGATTAGTGGCGTAGTTAGGGTGGGGGGGGGAGAATTTAAAAATTCCCCCCGGGCCCCCACTTGAGGGGTGCCCCCAAATGATTGTTTTTTACATTAAAAATTAAATATTTCGCAAAATGCAGCGGCCCCCAAAGCAGTCAAGCCCCCTCCCCCCCGGGGTCCCCAAACAATGGAAAATTCCTAGCTACGCCCCTGGGAAAGATTATTCTCATAATCAAGTTGATGTTTAAAATTACTTAGACCTAAAATTGAATCAACCGATGGCTATTCGTCTTGGAAATTTGTCATTCTGTTTCTATTGCAGTGTATTCAATGTTTGAGAAATAAACTTAGAAATGTGTTTTTAATTTCCTCATTCATCTGCATCAAAGGTGCAGCCTATCACCTAAATGAATGTTTCATTCTTTACTTCCGAAGTCGTCGGAGACGGCACCTTTATTGAAGCCTCTGTACCTTGAGTTTCATTATTAACATGATCCTCTTCTTCAACCTTATAACGATGACCACTTAAGCTAGAACGAGTAAATAATACAAAGAGTTGAAACCAAATCTAAAACAATTCAGGGCAGGATATAAGGGTTGGCAGGCGCTAACTGAGAAGGACATTTGCACAGATAAATACGTATGTTTTTGAAATAAAACTTTTAAAACATAATTTTCGTTTATTATCCATTTCCTGTTCTTTTATTCTTTCTCTTCTTCTCTAAGTCTATCTGTTTTTCTTTCTATCAGACTATATCTCTCTAATTTGTTACATGTTCTAGAAAACTGTGCTTGTTTTTGTCTGGTTAGTCAAGTTATTTTAGTGCAATGACAAAGTCAGTGATTTGTGTTGTTAACATTTGGAATAAAAAAAAGCAGCTGAAAGGAATTGATATGGGTTGCTTTTATTTTTTGCCAGAAGACATGCTTTGCAGAGGATATTGAAAGCCTGGTAGGTCTATATAAATGGTCAATATGTTCTGTGGCTGGGCTGGGGGTGGGGGAATAAAACTATCCAAAAGGTGCTATACATAGAATTCGTTCCACATGCCAGGACTTCCAATACTCCTTCTTCTCTAGTGCTATTAGAGCATGGAATGAGTTGTCTGAGCCAGCCAGGAAAACCAGTGACTTGTCAGAAATTTAAGTCATTGGTTAACATGCATGACTAGATGCATGGCGCGTAAGACGTAATCATCTTCTTTTTTGGAAGTAACGTCTGTATTAGATAAGACAAAATAAAATAAGAATGGTGTTTGGTGATGGGTCCATAAAGTGGAGGGTACTATAAAACGTTTGGGGTTAACATTCTTATTTTAAAAGAAGGCCCAAAAAATTGTGTGAAACTTTGTTGGGGGGCGCGGTAAAAAATGCAACATAGAGTATATTAACTAGTTCTATATGAACTTAGCCACTGAATTAAAGTCTCGAGGTAATACGTGGAGCTAAATTTTTTTTTATTAGGCGAGAGGGCGGGGCAGGGTTGAGCGGATAAGTAAAAATGATTATAGAATTGAACGGTCCAAAAGAATGTCTGCAAAACCAAAAGCTAATTGAATGGAAAGAACCGCACAATTATTGTCACATGGATCAGTACTGCAAGAGGAATCTCCACTTTTCGATATCAAACAAAAGGAATTAACAACCACTAATTAATTTTAAAAATCGGATTATTTTTTTCATTGATTTATGAATTGTTATCGACAATTGTGCGAAGTTCAACTTAATTCAAGAATAGAGATAGAAATATAGTGTACTAGATTTGTACCAGGCAATACAATCACTTTTGTCTTTTCATGTCATACAATTGTACCTGTCTCCGAGAAAGTCTCTGGTGCGAGCTGACATGAGATAAAACAAAGCCATGCAGTAATCATTCTTCTAGTCTTTTAAGAGAGTCTTCGGAAAAAAATAAAAACAAAGAATCACACAATAAACATAAAAATATATTTATAAAATTAGATAAACAACTATATTTAAAACTATAAGTAAGCATTTTGCACATTTTATTGTAGCTACCACTGTCTAAAAAAAAATTAAAAGTTTCATTTTAAGTATGGGAAAGGTGTAGGCTACAGTTTCTTCAATTATTAGGGAATTAAAAAAACATGTAAAGTTCCTCTTTCAGACCTTGTAATCTATAGGCCAGATGGTGTTAGGATCATCTTTTTCTGCGGCCCACGGTTAATGAGAAGGGTGTCACGTGGCCAGCACAACGACCTAGGATGAACTCCTATTGAAAAATCAGAGCAGGAAGGACTAGTCCTCCCGTAGTGCTCTGGCAAGAAACTGGGCCGTTCGGCGTAATGCCTCGTAGCTACCATACAAGTCGAGTGACTGCACAGACAGGTCCCCCCTTAGCTCGTGGAGCTGGGAACACTCGTACAAGGCGTGCGACACTGTTTCGACGCTCTCTCCACAGTGACGGCATCGGGAGTCAAAGTTCGTGCGGAACCGGGCAAAGTATGCCCCAATTGGACAGTGTTCCGTTCTGCACTGCGCAACTATTGACTGCTCTGACCTCCTCAGTCGCCACCATGGATCGTCGCCAGACACCATGTGCTCTGTCGGATTCCTCCCAGGACTTTAACCACTTCTCATGAATGAGTGCTTGGATTTGTGCCGTTGCTTGTAAGTACGTGCTTGGTGCTTCGAGGTGTTTGGCTGCTAAAGCACTCTCCCTTGCGAGGGCGTCTGCCGTTTCATTGCCCCTCACGCCGCAATGTGAAGGCGCCCACTGCATGAAAACGACAGCTCCAATAGCTCGGCGGATGTTATCTGCGGCGCCGATTGCCTATTCTTTTACGGGCGACCCTCCCCCGCCGCCACCCATAGCTTGGAGACTGGAGCGAGAGTCAGTGACCAGTACCACCGTAGTGGCACTAGTCTCGCGTTGGAACATTCGGGCCCTAATGGCCTCGAACGCCCGAGTTATCCCTCAATTCACCTGGTGTCCACTGCTCTGAGGTTCTCTATGAAAGTGTGACCTGCATGTCATCGCATCTTTTAGTAAGCGTAATCGATTTTGTCGTAGAACATGTCCGCAAACCTCATGCGACACTCCGTTACAACCTTACTAAGTGGTCGACTCCCAGTTCTGCATAGAATTTCCTTGGATGAAACGCAATCTCTATAACTAACTCCTATAATCCGTCTCAGCCATCTATGTTGAGCCACATTTAGTCTTTTTTCAATTTCGGCAGATGTTATTCACTGCCTTTTATTAATGGAGCCCAGCGGCTGGTAGAAACTTGTAACCTCTCTTGGCTACGTTCTTGGAATTCGGTGACTGTAGTTTGCTTTAGATTTTATATCGAAAAAAGGAAGTTTTATCGTCAAAGCCATCTGTTGGGGGGGGGTCTTAAACTAAATATTTCTGAATTTTTTTTTTAAACAAACTAAAAAAAACAACTTATCTATGCTCATAGAATTTGGTGACTGTAGTTATTAGTTTGCTTTACAATAATATTGATGAGGGGGTTTTCAACCTCAAAAATATATGTAGGGGGATTTCAAACTCAAAACCATCTGGGGGGTGGGAGTATCGTAAACAAATTATTTGGATGGGGTATTAAACACAAGATCCCCCATGCTATTGGAATTTAAGGATTGTCGTTTTCATTATTTTTTTCTTTTATAGAAGGGGGTTTAAACCGCAAAAGCCCTGAAAGGGGATTTTAAAATCCAAACCGACCTCGGTGCGCTGGGGCAAGTTATTATTTAATAATAAAATTTCACCTAAATACAACAAAATTAAAGCAAAAATCAGTCACAAAGTTCCTTTTCCATTTCATCTTGTTGGAGGGGGGGGGGGGCGGTTGAAACCCCTCCTCTCCCGGCTACGCCCTTGGCTCAGTTTATTTTGTATATTGGTCAAGTCATCTGAACGTCCCAACATGTTAATGACAACGAGGAAGAAGAAGAAGAAAAAGAAGAATCTTCAACACCTGTCCTGTGACTTTCGTCGTACTGGTATTTCTTCTTCTTATATGATACAGACGTTACTTGAAAAAAAAGAAGATGATTACGTCCTACGCGTCATGCATTTAGTCATGCGTGTTAACCAATGACCTAAACTCCGCCAAGTCACTGGTACTTTGACAGTCAACATAACAAAATCCCTTGACGACACACAGGCTCACGATAACAAAACTGTGCTGAACAAACAAGTCATTGTAAGTTGTTAGACTTTATTTCTGATTTTTACGAAAATTTAAAAAAAATGAACAATAACTTAGGCTGTTTTGATAGCAATCAGTGAAATAGGAAATATATCCATATCTATATCCGTAGTGGGGAGCGTGGTCGAGAGGTTAAGTTCACTTGAACATGGCTTAGCTTGGCTACCTATGAGGTTCGACACCCGACTCGAGCAGAGTTGTGTTTACTGAGCGCCTAAAGGCAGCACGGAAAACCTTTTCATATATACCCCCATTCTTGTCCACATATAGCGCTCTGAGCATTCTATAAGCATGAAAGTAGCGCTATATAAAAGCTAAAATTTATTTATTTATTTACATACGCCAACAATTTTTTCTACTTTAAGAGAACAAACAAAAAAACTATGATTCTACGATAGTTTATGTTTTTGTTTTTTTGTAAAATTATCCGCATCAGAAATTTTTAATTGGAGGGGATAAATAATTTAAGCAATCACTAATACTAAATCGTGTTTAAGTGTTCGAAAGATAGATCAGAGATTAGTTTAGTCGTATTGTCTTTGCTCAACGCTCGCTGTGTTGGCTGATGATTTCGGAACTTTTGTTCCCAGAAGCCGCGGAAGTCTCCAAGGATAAACCCACCGTCGTCAACACGGACTGGAGTTTGGCTTTGCCCTTGGTCTTGGCTTCTGGCCGCTTCGGCTGCATTTTCACGTAATGGATATAGTGGTCCTTTTCATCCACGCTGGTACCAGAGCGCTTCCGTCTGGCCATGATGAAAGTCTCATCCAAGAGAACAACCTCCGGGATCATGTACTCGACGTCCTTTCGGGGTAAACGAGTCATGGGCGTCACACTTGGTGGTTTCCTGCGCCATGGAACAAAACGTCAAGTTGAATACATTGTTTCTATTTTCTAGTTATTTTTATTTTCTGGTTTCTATTTTCTTGATGTTTCTATTTTTTAGCTATTTCTATTTTTTAGCTTTTTCTACTTTCTTTTTTTTCTTTCTGTTTCTATTTTCTTGCTGTTCCTTTTCTCCTAGCTGTTTCTATTTATTAGCTGGTTTTTTTTATTCTAGCATTTTCTATTTTCTTGCTTTTTCTAGTTATTCCTATTTTCTAACTGTTTACATGTTCTAACAAAAGTTAAACAGACCGCCATCTGACAACGGCTTTGTCAGCATAATTTGCGGGAAAATATGTAGGTCGCAACTGAGTTTGTGTAGTCATGTAAAACACTGCACTCATCCTCAATCCTAGAAATAGAAGGCATTGCCATTGTGTCACAGTCTTAGTTGACATTGCATGATCTAAAGTTCACGTCATGTTAAGAGTTTAAAAGACACGTGGAAATCCTGATGTAGAAAACAGGAAGTAGAATGAAAAGTTAGACTTACAGGTCAGTCAGTCAAGTCAAGCAGACAAGTGAAGTCAAGTTAGAAGTCAAGTGTTATTCTTTGGACCTAGTGGTCAAGTATATTTTGGTCCGGGATGGACAGTAGCGACTTAGAGAAGTCTGTAGTAATTTCAGTTAGAAAGTAACTTGTGGGCAGTTGTTGCCAGTGGTCTTTTGAGACATGTATTAGTTGATCTATATTTCTACACAGTGTTACCCGCTGAAATGCGGACGTGATTTGTAACTAACATATATTGGATACTTTTGATACCGCTGTTATGCGGATAGGATTGTTTATTATTTCTTGACTTGTAGCACTAACAAGGAGTGCAGTGTATTATTATTATTGTAGTAAAATAAACTTCACTTTTGTCTGCTGAAACGGACTTAGGTCAGTTTATAGTATTTGTCCTGTCACGTGTCAAGAGCACCTCAGGAAGCAAGAGCTCAGTATTACACGACTTTCGCATTCTGCAACCTTACACCATTCAACCTGTCATTCACACATTGTTATTATATGTTTTAACAGCTTCAGTTTTCAAACTGTTTCATTTTTCTAGCTTTTTCTAAAAATTTTAGATTTTCTTTAGTTTGGTCTATTTTGCTATTTCACCTGTTTCCTTCCATTTTTAAATATACAAACATTTCCTGTCTCTATTTTTATTTTTTTATTTCTGTATTCTATCTCTTATCAGACATTGATTGATGTTTTTTTTCATTTTTTTGCTTTTTATATTATCCATCAGTTTATATTTCATAGCTGCTCGTAGTATCAATATGCTTTTATTTCTAGCTGATACCAAATATAGTAATTCTCAACCTATTACCTTTAACGCCTCCAGCCACCCCCACAAGTTCTCACATTCCCTCCCTCTTAATAAGTTTGTGTTACATCTCAGCATAGGTGTCTTATAGATTACAGACGTTACTTTCCAAAAGTAAGATAACTACTTTCTATGCGTGAGGCTAAGTACGCTTGGCTAGGCTTGACTTAGCTACCCACCTATGATGGGGGCTCGAGGCTCGACACCCGACTCGAGCAGATTTGTGTTTACTGAGCGCCTGTTAAGCGATCATCTGCAAATTGTCTGACTTTCGTTTCTGAACTAAAGTAATACGGAAGTTCATTTACGTAAATTAGTGGGCTTAACACTGTTCCTGAATGTGCACCTGAATTTAATGTTATTGGTGTTGATTTAGAGCTATTTACTATTACAGTTTGCTCTCTCCCTATCAGAAAATCCTGAATCCATTGGTTTAATGAATCAGTAATGCCAAAATATTAAAAATTTTGAAGCAAGTTATGGTGGAGAATGGGATTTTTAATTTCTGGATCTTTGGGCGCCTCTGAGTCTAACCAGCTCTAATGGGTACCTGACATTAGTTGGGGAAAAGTAAACGCGGTTGGTCGTTGTGCTGGCCACATGACACACTCGTTAATCGTAGTCTACAGTAACAGATGACATTTACATCATCTGAACTATAGATCACAAGGGCTGAAAGGGGAAATTTACTTTGGTGGTGAACTTTGTCAATGTCTTATGAAAGTCTAATAAAATGGTCAAGGCTGCGAGTCCCATGGCTTCCTCATTCCACTTACCCAATAAACATTGAGGTCAAGGCTGCGAGTCCCATGGCTTCCTCATTCCACTTACCCAATAAACATGGAGGTCAAGGCTGCGAGTCCCATGGCTTCCTCATTCCACTTACCCAATAAACATGGAGGTCAAGGCTGCGAGTCCTATGGCTTCCTCATTTCACTTACCCAATAAACATGGAGGTCAAGGCTGCGAGTCCCATGGCTTCCTCATTTCACTTACCCAATAAACATGGAGGTCAAGGCTGCGAGTCCCATGGCTTCATCATTTTACTCACCCAATAAACATGGAGGTCAAGGCTGTGAATCCTATGGCTTCCTCATTTCACTTACCCAATAAACATAGAGGTCAAGGCTGCGAGTCCCATGGCTTCCTCATTTCACTTACCCAATTAACATGGAGGTCAAGGCTGCGAGTCCCATGGCTTCATCATTTTACTCACCCAATAAACATGGAGGTCAAGGCTGTGAATCCTATGGCTTCCTCATTTCACTTACCCAATAAACATGGAGGTCAAGGCTGCGAGTCCCATGGCTTCCTCATTTCACTTACCCAATAAACATGGAGGTCAAGGCTGCGAGTCCCATGGCTTCATCATTTCACTCACCCAATAAACATGGAGGTCAAGGCTGTGAATCCTATGGCTTCCTCATTTCACTTACCCAATTAACATGAAGGTCAAGTTTGCGGAGTCCAATGGCTTCCTCATTTCACTTACCCAATAAACATAGAGGTCAAGGCTGCGAGTCCCATGGCTTCCTCATTTCACTTACCCAATAAACATGGAGGTCAAGGCTGCGAGTCCCATGGCTTCCTCATTTCACTTACCCAATTAACATGAAGGTCAAGTTTGCGGAGTCCAATGGCTTCCTCATTTCACTTACCCAATAAACATGGAGGTCAAGGCTGCGAGTCCCATGGCTTCCTCATTTCACTTACCCAATAAACATGGAGGTCAAGGCTGCGAGTCCCATGGCTTCCTCATTTCACTTACCCAATAAACATGGAGGTCAAGGCTGCGAGTCCCATGGCGATGAACATGATCAGCATCACCACGTACCAAAACGAAGGCGTGCCCGCTCTGACAGCCGGCACCTCCTCTGGTTTCGGGGAGGTCTTCCCCGCAGCGAGAGTCCCTTTGTTGCGGTTCATTGTGACTGTCTGATTCGCCACGGGAGAAAATCGAATGTGACCTTTAATCATAGACGACAATAACTGTAATACAGGCACCTTTAGTTAAAACCACTACATTTCGAGAACCTTCACATAGAATACTAAATAGTAAAGTAGAGAATACTAAATAGTTAAGTAGAGAATACTAAATAGTAAAGTAGAGAATACTAAATAGTTAAGTAGAGAATACTAAATAGTAAAGTAGAGAATACTAAATAGTTAAGTAGAGAATACTAAATAGTAAAGTAGAGAATACTAAATAGTTAAGTAGAGAATACTAAATAGTAAAGTAGAGAATACTAAATAGTAAAATAGCAGTAGGCCTAATACATAAAACACTGAACCGTAATCTACAAATACAAAAAAAAAACAAAAAAAAACTTAAAATAAAATACTCAGAAAGACACAAAGATAAAGACACATTCTTTGTTCCTTAAGCTATGACACATTTCTACAAATGCTCATGCTTTCCCAGTGCTATAAGAGCAGGGAATCGGGTAGCTTGAGTCAGCCAGGAAAATCATGGACTAGGTAGAATTTAAGTCATTGATTAGCATGTCTGACTAGATTGACCTAGGGACACGCATAGGGCGAAACTATCTTCTTCTTTGAAGTAGCTTATGTAACTTTTAAGGTAATAAGCTCGTTTTAGAAAAATATATTCTTATTTGTAAAATGTTTTTAAAATGTTTTACATGTTTCGGATGTTCCTTCAGAGTTGAAGATAGTTTACTTCCTAGTCCAAACCTCCCGCAGGACGACGGGGGATGGGAGCGGGCAGGGTTTGAACCCGAGACCATCAATAAATCTGAACGACAGTCCAGCGCGCAAATAGCACGACCAGGCAGCCATCCACGACCTGGCAGCCATCCGTATTTACGCAACTCCACAAGTCTCTAGAATTTGAAAAATATTTTCTGTTTTATAGTCATAAATAATTGCTATTATAAATAATTGATGTATATCATTTCGGCTCCTCAAGCTTGTTATTTCCAGCTGTGGTATTAAATTCAATCAACCAATATAACCCTAGCCCTAACCAATAACATTGTTTCCTAAACTAAGTTCCGCGGAACCCTTGTGTTCCCTGAGGTGTTTCACGAACTACTGGAATAATTAGCTAGTGGGCCACCACGTGAATCAATCTCCCTTAAAAAGAAATTAAGCAAAGTGTGCCGATAAATACTCGCAATGTGTTCCGTTAAGGAAAATGTTTTAGGAAACATGTAACAGGTCAGTACGACTTAACCACTCGGCCTGTGGAGCACCCCCCCCCCCTCATTTCCACAGGTCTGTAAGACGTAGCAACGAGCTGTTGGCCTAAACTGCCTACTGGATGTGACGTTGCAGGTCAGTGTTCAGGCCTTCTTTAACGAAAGGTCTCGGTTAGACAACACAACAACACGCTTAATCGTTGTCCTAAATCAGTGATGCCCAAAATACGGCCCGCGGGCCAGATCCGGCCCGCGACGTGCGTCCATCCGTCCCGCCGAAACGTCGGCACAAAAGATAGAAAATTCCCCTTCCCCCCCCCCTAAAAAATGTTCATAATGTATCCTTACCTACGTTAGGGCCCTCACTTTTTTGTAATGGATTACTACCAAGGCATTTAACATTTGTGCTTTCATGAAATAGGACAATAGAATCTATTTGAAAAAGTGAACGGATCTTTACTTTATTGTAGAACATGATACCATTGCTAGCCAACATGTTTGTTTTTATAAAGAAAGTCTGAGGCTGTTTTAAAAAACAAGAATAACAAAATATAAACAGAACTTTCGCCTTTTTTTTTGAAGTGTAAAGAGAAAACTCAGATATCCGAATAACTCAATGTAAGTTCTAGATCCTCGGTTTGAAATAAAAACAGTTTCAGGTCAATTTCATTACGTTTTTTTGTATCTTTTCCAGCATGTGGCCCGCGACACTAGTGTTGGAAATTAAAATGGCCCGCAGATAGAGTTAGGTTGGGCAACACTGTGACCTATATGATGAGCATGATGTACAAGACTCACTCCTGACAAAGAAGGTATCCTCGTCCACAAGTCCATCGCCGTCATCGTCTGTGGATGTTACAGGCACGTCAAATACATTTCTATCACGTTTTTTTATATATAAATTTTGTAGCTATCACGTTTTTTTTTATATATAAATATTATAGGTAAGTGGACTGTTAAAACAAAAGAAAATATATTTTTTAAATCGTTTTTAAAAAAAAAAGCGTATCGAAGGGAAATAACTCCAAAACTTACAACTATACCTCTCAATAATGTAGAAGTTAATTCCATTATTGATTCCTGTTTTGTTAGGTACAATAAATACATGTTTTTAGTTTAAATGTGTGTGGGAGAATCAACGTGTTTAATTATCTAACAAAACGAAACCCTACATGTTAAGCCGTGTCTCTGAATACTAAATGATTAGTTTCCCTTGTTGGTATCAAACAAAAATAATAAATTACCAGTAATTAATTGACTTGTGGATTTTTTATTTTCATGTTTAAATTTGTTCCGAGAAAGTGTCTGTGAGAGAAATAACGTATTCAAATATGTAAGGGGAAGAAACCCTACACATTTAGCCGTGTCTGTAAATTAATTAATTTCCCTTGTTGGTGCCAAACAAAATGTTTTCAAGTAATTAGTTGACAAATTGATTTTTTAAATTAATTCATGTTTTGACTATGCCAATTAATAATCGTGCAAAGATTTAACTGGATCCGAGAATGGGTGTGGGAGTTATACGTGTAAAAACTTTATACCAGATAGACAGACAGAGGGAGTTGGTAAAAGCTTTGTAAAAAGTATTTAATGTCACTGAAACTTCATCTTTGTAATCAGAATCTCTTATATTTTACGCGCAAATAAGCGTGAAGTCTACGTAAATCAGACTTAGAAAGCCGATCACAATCTGGTCATAACGTGGAGCTAGTTAAGTGGGTTTGCATTATGGATTCTCTTGATTAAGCAGATCAATGGGAAGGATGTGTGGCCAAGAGGTTAAACACCATCAGACATTGCTTGGCTACTTATCAAGGAAGCTCGAAATTCGACACTCGACTTGAGCAGAGCTGTGTTTACTGAGCGCATAAAGGCAGCGCGGAAAATCTTCTCCCAGATACGCTTCCCCGTCCCCAACTGGTCCAAAAATGAGACTGAACCATAGCGCTCTGAGTATGTGCTCTATGCACGTGATTTGCGATATATAAAAGCTGTTAAAAAAACAACAACAACAAACTTAGGGGTCAGTGGTAGTACAGATGGCAGCTAAAGACCTGTGAAACAAACAGCTTGAGAATGTTCACGAGGGTAGCGTAACAGCCAAAAGAAAAGTCCCTTGCCTAAAACAGGTTTAGTCCATGAACTGTTCATTTTTAAAGATGGATTAAGATAAATTACAATGAGAAGAGAAGACATTCAAACCTATGAAACATTGACAATCAGTTTTGTACATAAACAATTATGTAGTTAATAAAAAATAGTTCAATAATAAGGACTTACATATCGCAACGCCTTTTGGCGCATTGGGCGGTAAGCAGTCTTCATAGAAATCAGCAATGACTGCTAACTTTCCCCTACTGGCATGAGGTTTGAGGGACTTGTCATCCGACAGAACCAATCGCGAAACCCAAGCGTAGAAATAACATGAAAGCCGATGTTGGGGGGAAAACGCAACCAGGGGTATCCTCCTGTAGCTTAACGCCGCGTCTTCAGAAGACTAAAAACGCAACGTATATTTTTGGCATAGACTGATAAAAAAACTAATAATATTCATCCTCATCTTTACCAATTTTATTTGGCACTTCTTCATCCTTCGTGCCATCGCAGTCATTATCAACACAGTCTCCATCTTGTGGGGCGGATGCCTTACAGTCCAGCTAGAGAAAGAGATGGTTCAGTCATAACCAACGTTTTAATGTTTGAAATTAATTAACGCCACTGAACAAGAATGTACATCTCTGGATCGGTTGATTATTTGTGATGAATGCCTCGTGGTCTTCTCTGACATTACATCTAATGCAGGGGTTCTCAACCTGTGGGTTTCGACCTCTTTGGGGGTCGAATGATCATTTCGAGGGGTCGCCTAAGACAATCAGAAATTTTGTTTTTTGACTTTTTTTCTATGAAAGTTTTTTTTTTTTTTGTCATACGATTTCTAAAGTGTTGTAACACGCATATTTGTACCATGGAGGGTATACATTAAAAAAAACAACTTTTTTTTTCAAGCACAATATGTTTTTACACTAAATACAATCATATAAAGCGTTTGCTATGTAATTACAACATAGATGACGGATATATACATTTAAAATATGATTATGATATTATTACACAAGCAAAATCACAATTAGGGTCTACCTAGGTCTATTAACGAAACAAATTTTACGGGTTTACGATTTTATAATCGTTTTAGGGGGTCGCCGACCTTAAAAGGCTGAGAATCGCGTATTTAGGGGGTCGCCGACCTAAAAAGGTTGCGAACCGCTGATCTAATAGATCATCTTCCAATTGTTTGATTAGTTAAAATAAAATACTTTAATTCTTCAAGCAGAAATCACGAAAAAGATTCAACACACACTATTAAAACACAGTGGCCTAGCTAGTGATTTGAGGCCCGGGGGAAAGGGCTTGATCTCTTTAGGGGGCCCCTGCATTTTGACATTCGACATCATGACATGAGATAAAGGCCTAATATTTAATTTAAAAACCAATTTCGGACACTCGTTTAGCCCCTCCCCCTTCCCGTTTACATGGCTCTATTTGGCAACCTTGACTTAAGAGACACTTGAACTCTTACTGTAAAACATTAAGGTCTGGTCAGCATCCAATTGTTTGGATCAGACTTGTAATTAAGTTTGTAATACATCGATTTGTAATCGATAAGAAATATTTTTACTAATTGTTTTTTTTTTTCGCGATATTTCATGCTTTTAGCTTTCTCAATAAAAAAAGGGGGGGGGAGGAGAAAGAATAGGAAATCTAGGTTAAGTTTAAGGTAATTGTCTTAGGGACGACCTAAATTCGAACTCATGACACAAGCCCCCTCAAGCCGATTTTCTGACCACTCTGAAATTGAGGTGATTATGAAAAGAGATAATTGCATAGTTATCAATTATTTATTTCAAACTTACCTTAAAGAGGCTACCAAATAATGGGAATAATTCAGCTTATACAACCACTTCAGTCAAGTACAATTTCTTTCCTTTGTTTGAGGTACCAAACAAATACCAATAGTAAATTAACTAATTAGTTTATTCTTTTTATTGATTCTTGTGTTGTGCGGTGAAACACATAGGTGTGCACAATTTCAGCTTGATCCAAGATTGCGTGTTGGAGAAATAGCGTGTACCAACTTTTTACCAGACAGACAAGCAGACAGATTAAGTTGATACAAGGTTTGTAGTTTAAAAAAAAAAGAATTCGCACAGTCCTGCACCAGTGGGAAGCGAGGTCGAGAGGCTAAGTACGCTTGAACTTGGGTTGGCCACCTATTAAGGGGGCTCGAGGTTTGATACCCGACTCAAGCAGAGTTGTATTTACTGAGCGCCTAAAGGCAGCAGGGAAAACCTTCTCCCAGATACCCCCTCCACCACTGGTTTACAAACGAGATTGGACCAAAGCGCTCTGAGCATGCTAAAAGTATAAAAGTAGCGCTATAGAAACGCTATAATTTATTTATTTATAATGTATTTATTTCATATGTATTTATCAACAGAGAAGTAGACCAAGAAAAATAGACCAAGAAAAATAGACCAAGAAAAATAGACCAAGGTGTGCAACTAAAGGTTAAAAACGAAACACCCGCCCAGAACGAAGTTTGAAAGAGATCGCACTTCACAGCCCCTCACCGTCTTGTCCGTGTCGTACAGGAACCCTGCGGCGTGGAAGTAAGAGCCCAGGCTGCTGACCCCATAGTAGTAGCAGCCGAAATTGGCGCTGGACGTGATGGACGTCTCGTTGACCTCCTCCAGCTTCGTGTAGAAGGTGGCCGCCTCTTTTCTTCCAATCACTTTACTTGTGCCTAAGATCCTAAGAAATGTAATGTGTATACAACTCAGCCACTAACATATATATATGTATACAAAACTAATACCAACTCACTCTGTCTGTCTGTCTGTCTGGTAAAATTTGTGTACACGTTATTTCTCCTACGCCCCTTCTCAGGTTAAATTGAGACTTAGCACGTCGACAAGACATGAATTAATACAAAACATCAATCCATTAGTGAATTAATAGTAATTAATATTATTTTGTTTGATACCAGCAAGGCAGATTAGTCCTTCATTATTGGACAAGTGTGACTAAATAAGTAGGGTTTAGTCCCCTTTAATACCGGGAAATTGTCAATGCTATTCCTCCCGCATGCATTTTATTGTCCGATTATGTTGATACTTTACACAAATATGTATTATAACTAACAAAACCTAAATGAATAAAACAAATATTACCAATTGGTTTTAGCCTCTCAGATACACATCCCAAAGCCGTTTCAACAGTTTCAATGTGTCATTCCTAAAAAAAGTGTGTATATTTTTTAAAATTTCTTTGTTTACATTTCATACGTACTTCAGTTGGCCGGGCATGCCGTACCAAGTTAGATTGTAAAAATCTTTCTCTTGTAACATGACGATGACGACAAAGTGATATATGCCAGTGTCCCAGTTGAATCTGTAGGTTAGAAATAGATTTTATGATTTAATGTCGACAGTAACTGGATGTCACGGGAATGTTTCTTTTGAATGTTTAAATTTGAAAGTTGATTTGAGACTACTATATGATTGTGTTGATAAGACAATGATTAATTGAGTACTTGACTTATTGAAGATTGATATCTTTGATATTTATCCAAACACTCAAACACGGAACACGCCTAAGCCGGAGATTCAAATATCTCTTTTAATTCTAATAATGAAGAGGTCCTGTAATTCAAAATACAATTGCTTTAATTCAGGAACTAGAAATCACTCACAGTATACACATATACAGAAATGAAATGGTACTACAAGTTCAATATCTTCTTCTGAGCTCGTTATAAACTAGATTTCAACAAACATATCAATTCCATAACTCTACAGTCTACACTATGCGACTTTTCTCTACAAGTGTTAATCTACAGCCTTCTCCTATAAAGTCCCGTCTACAACTAACTAGCTCAGCTCAAACAGTCCCTTTTCCCAAGACAATCCACTCCCAATCACAACATGATGGCTGCCTGGTCGTGCGGTTTGCGCGCTGAACTGTCGTTCAGATTTATTGATGGTCCCGGGTTCAAACCCTGCCCGCTCCCATCCCCCGTCGTCCTGCGGGAGGTTTGGACTAGGAAGTAATTATCTTCAACTCTAAAGGAACATCCGAAACATGTAAAACATTTTACAAACATTTTTTTTACAAAACAAACAACATCAGATGACGTCATAACTCTTCCGTTTAGAAGCTTCTAGAATAAAGGCTGAGCCAGTTGCTAATGATACAGTCGGGTAAAGTTACAATTAGACGCAGCCATTCTGCTGAGTGAAACTAGATATACGCGGCGTTAGAGTGATATTGTAAAGATTTTCTATTATATTTTCTGCAAAAGGTGTGTGTGTTTTAATGACTTTCAGAGCAATACTAAATCTAATCTGCTATGTATAAAGAGTAATTTTAAATTACAAATTGTATGCGTAGGTCCAGACAAAATATTAAAACTTGTAAAGGGAACTAGTTTCTGTCGCTGATACTTTCAACATAAATGACTTGGTAACATGAGTGCTTTGCGAGCACATATGATCACTTACATAGCTCTGTTAACAAATATTATTTAAGCTGAATGCGCTATGACAAAACAAGACATAACACAAGTGCTAAAATGAGAAACCAATCTAAATTAAGTTTTCACCAGGTTTCATCAGTTAATTAACATTTTGGTAATTAATTATTTTATTAGGTATCAAACAAGGGAAAACAATTGCACTTGACAGATGTGGGGGTGTAAGTTGAGTTACTGCTACTACTACTATTGGCTTCCTTGAATCCTAGATTGACTATGATTCATCTCGAACACATTTTCACGTGGCTGTGGAGCCTTATTTCGGAGAGACACTCCCGTCCACATATACTGCAGGTCAAGGTGGCTTTGGCTTTAGTGGTAGAGGAGCTGGCCAAGTCGACTTAGTCCCCTTTATACTTATGTAGAGAAGGGTCGCTTAAAAGCTCAAACAAACAATAGATACTATAAAAATTTCTTTTTTCATAAGCATTTCGCCGGCAAAGTGGTCAATGTATTTGTTTGTGGAGGCTTTCCATGCGAGCTCGAATTTAGGTGGTACTTTTTTGTGTGTTAAAATGCATTTAAAAAGCGATCACGGTAACACTCACAATTACTCCCTTCTTTCTCTCCCTTGACTCTCCTTCCCATTTTGCCCAGGCAAGTAAAAGTATCATAGCGTAATGAGAAAGTTTAAGCATGAAATTTCGCTAAACAAACACAATTGGCATTAAGTATTTCTAATCGCACATATTTATTATTGATAGTCTAGTTCTCTAACCAACTATATTACAAGGCTTACTTAATCCTGTGCACTCCTAGGAAAACATAGGACCGCAACCACACCTCTCCACCGATTTTCGGTTCTGAGCAGCTTTCTTCATCTGCTCCCATGTCATTCCAGTATCCTCAGCTTCACTGATGTCTGACCTCTTCCAGGTTTGCTTGGATCTGCCCACTGTCCTCTTTCCTTATGGGCTCCAATCAAGTGCCTGCCTTGCAACATTGGTAGCTGGTTTTTGTAGGGTGTGTCCTATCCAGCTTCATTTTCGTTTTGTGATGTCTTGGGCTATGGGCTATTGTCTGGTTCTCTCCCACAAATTGATAGTAGTTATCTTTTCTGGCCACCTAATTCCTAATATCCGGCGAAGGCATCTGTTATTACATGACTGATCCAAACTAATTGATACAATTACACTTAATATAAGCTTTTTCTTGTATATATAATTTTCTAAATAATTTTCTTGTTTGTATTCTTCTTTGCAAGGCAAAATGGGATATATGTCCCGGCGCTACATTTGCTTTATTGTTGAAGACTACTTACGATAAGGTGTACATGTTGTAAAACAGGTGAACGGGCAGCAGCATACCCATTGATTGACCGGAGCTCAAATGCGGCCCTTCTTTACACCGAGATGTAAAATACATGACGTGTATCGGCTTGTCACTGAGGATCAACCCGTTACGTATCGAGTTATTCATGTGCACATCTATCTGTGGATTAGAGCGTTCTGTTTATTGCTTTACTTCAGAGACGAAGAAGACAATGGCTGGTATCTATGAACTTTTCAGGCTCTCCTTTGGGACTGTGGTCTGTGAATTGTTATGTTTGTTTTGTGTTCTGGGCCTATGGTTAACGAGAGTTTCTAGAATTAAATTTTAATTTCGAAGTCGAAGTACGGTCGAAGACAATACATGAATCATTTCAAAATAATTTAAAAAAAAAAAAAAAACAATGAGCTCATCAATTACTGGTATTTAATTGTGTCATATATCAAAAAAGGGAAGATAAAAGCTGCAATATTGAGACATATGGCAGAAGTGGACGATCTTAAATTCAATATGACCTTCGTATTTTTAAGTATATTTTTTTTTTATTCTTTGCCCTCTCTCGATATGAACTTGTAGTCGCAAAATGATTTCGGCTCAGGGGACTTGGTCTATCCATTATTCGATATCTGACACTTATCGCGGAACGCGTCACCATACAAAAACAAAACAAGCAAAATATAAAAAATGAATTGAAAAAAAAAAAAACAACAAGGCCCATGTAAAGTAGAAGAGCTCCTCCTTAAAACTATATCTACCAATAATGTACAGGTTATTTCCCCTATTCACTATCAAACAAAAATAATTAATAACCAATAAAAAAAATGACTAATTGAGTATCTGTGTTCACTGATTCATGTTTTGTTAGGTGCAATAAATAACTGTTTAAAGTGTCGACTTGATCGTTTCCAGGTAGTGCACACCTGTCACGTGGCAACGAGCTATTGGCCTAAACTGCCCACAGGTTGTGACGATGCAGGTCAGTGTTCAGACCCTCTAAAACGATTGCCCTCGCGCTAACCTAATGAGACGCTTGGCTACAACCTCATTCAGCACCGAACGTAGTGAGCATGGAATGACACATATGTGGCGTGAATAGGCCTGCTGTTTATTAGGCGCTTCCACTGTGTCTAATACAGATACACCAAACGGAGGTCACACTCAACGAAATCCTATAACACCGGCGAAAGGCCAAACAATCAATATAACACAGTCGATGCTGATACTGAATGTCGAACAAGTTTAATAGCAATGAAAGGAACCATCAAATTTCAGCTAACACTCTTGTTTATCAAGGGCTTCCTATCTCTACAATGTCCAGGTAGTATATATATAGTTCGTCCATCGTGGTTCAATGATGACCACTTTGTCATCCAGTGGGCTGAGGGCTTTGCACTGGGGTTTTATGCCTCCTCATGTGGCTGGTGAGACCTATGTGAGACCGGAATGTTCGACAGCACACTGGGCAGGTTATTCCAGCTGGAGCTAGTGTCGTTTGCCTTGTTTTTCTTCTTTGGCGATTTTCTTCTGCCAGCGTTGTTCTCTTTTCCTCAGCAACCTGTGCGCCAGTTTTCACAGTGCGACACCATGATGCTCTGTCATGTGCCACTTTCTCCAAAGTGGCTGGGTCTATGCTGAACGCCTTCAGAGAAGTAGTCTGTTTACGTTGGCTGATAGTTCATTCTATTTCTAAGACCTATCCTTGTCTTTACTAGTCACGTCATTGTCTCTAAGTCAAAACTTTTATATTTCCGAAACAAATAATTCATCGTGACCTATTTATAGACTTGCTTGAGAGTCTCCCATCCCTCTGTACAATTCTATTGAGTCTAATTTCTAAGAATAATAAGTTACGTAGTGAATTTGGTGAGCCTGTGTCAGCTGATATCTTTGACGAGACGCCTCTGCGAACGTGACGTAGACATAGGTCTGATTCTGGGACGTGACCACCACGAGCCGCTCTTCCGACGGGGAGGCTTGCCAGGGAGCAAAAATTGTAAAAAACTCTTGCCCGTACATATATATGGGTAGTAACATATCTGAGGAAATAAAGTACATATATATGGGTAGTAACATATCTGAGGAAATAAAGTACATATATATGGGTAGTAACATATCTGAGGAAATAAAGTACATACATATATATATATATATAGGAAGTAACATGTGTGAAGAAATAAAATGCATACATATTTTAGGATATTTATAGGTCCTATATGTACATTGAAATATGTACCAGCATAAATATCTTCGACAAAATAAAATACATCTAAAACTCAAAGTTGGGCTCCGTCGAACAGGTAGTGCCAATGTTACTTCTTTGAGATTTGTCCCAAAAGTCATCTTTTGAATGGTTTCTGTCACAGGGAACTGTTTATTGTACAAGTTTACTGTACTATGAATGCTGTGGACTGGTTATTGTGCACTGGTCACTGTACAATGGTTATATTGCTCAGGTTACTGTACAATGGTTATATTGCTCAGGTTACTGTACAATGGTTATATTGCTTAGGTTACTGTACAATGGTTATATTGCTCAGGCTACTGTACAATGGTTATAATGCTCAGGTTACTGTACACTTGTTATTGTGCTCTTGTTATTGGGCACTGGTTATTATACACTTGTTATTGTACACGGGTTATTTTGCACTAGTTATTCTACACTGGATATTTGGCACTGCATGATAAACACAGATGAGTACTTGTAAAGTATCCAAATGGGAATGTAATCGCTAGTATTACCAGATGGCTGCCTGGTCGTGCGGTATTCGCCTTGGACTGTAGTTCGATCGTCACGATGGGCCCGGGTTCATACCCTGCCCGCTGCGATCCCCCGTCGTCCTGCGGTAGGATTGGACTAGGAAGAAGATTTATCTTCAACACTGAAGGAACATCCGAAACATGTAAAACATTTTACAAACAAACAACAACAGATGTCCTGCAAAAGGACATGTCTATCTTTTTGAGGACATGTCCTTTGTCCTGCAGGCTTTGGCATTAAAGATTAAAAATTTGTGGATTTTTTTTTTTTTTACAAACTGCAACTGCATAATATTCGACAATGAATTCAGTTCCTCTATGTCATCTGGTTTGCTTGATACAAATAAAGTCGATCTATTGACAGAGAAGCTGTAAGAAAAGGCGTGTGGGTATTGATGTATGACTAGTAGTTGAGCCAGCCTTGCAACTTAATATCATTTGTAGGACAGAGAAGTAAAGATTTTTACTACAGCCTTTATGAACAGTGAATCTCGAATCTCGGTGAAGACTGATATTTTGAACTTCGGGATTTTTAGGTCACCCTTGAGTCATGGGTGCCTGACTTAAGTTGGGTAAAGTAAAGGCAGTTGGTCGTTGTGCTGGCCACGTGATACCCTCTTTAACCGAGGGCCACCAAAACAGAGGACTTTTAGATCATCTGCCCAATAGATCGCAAGGTCTGAAAGGGGAACTTTACAATAAATATTATTATTATAGCTTTTATATAGCGCTACTTTCATGCTTATATAGCATGCTCAGAGCGCTTTTGGTCCAATCTCATTTGTGGACCAGTGGGGGGAAGGGAGTGTCTAGGAGTTGGTTTTCCGTGCTGCCTTTAGACGCTCAGTATATATATAGAAATCAAAACTTTTTGACAAATCTTGATAAAAAATTTGGCATAAATATTCTATAGATCATGAATGAGACTGTAGTGTATGTTTAATGTCCCACCCAAAACCGGAAAAAATAGAAAAAAAAATGTCTAAATAGATACAGGACGACTATTTTTAACCATTCCGGTAAACCCGTTTTTTTCAGTGTTGATTTGAATATGTCGGCTGAACTGTTCAACTCATTTCCACTGTATACTTTCCACTTTCACTTTCGTGGGAAAATTACATATAAAATAATAAGGGAACAATTGTCATGTCCAACATAAGATCTAAATCCAATACACTAGATCTTATCTTATCTTATATAATACAGACGTTACTTCAAAAAAGAAGATGATTACGTCCGTAGATCAGTAATACTCAAAACTAAGGCCCGCAGTCCGCGGGTCATATCCGAGTCCGAAGATTAATGAGGAGTGCAGTATTTCCCGCGGATACGCAGCCCCAGCGGTGACCTACATATTTTGCAACATCCAGGGCAAGCATAGCCATTGTCCGCCTGTGGTCGATTAAGATTTTCTTTTCGCTGTGTGCGTCTGTCCTCAGCAGCGGATTTTCTTTTGGTCTCAAATGTGGATACTGCGGCCATTGTAAGTGACCTCCAGCTGTCGCATCCTAAAGCCGCAGGCAACCAGATGCTTTCTTTAAGTCAGCTAAGGCAAGTTGGCGCCTAGGCTTATATATGTATAATATAATAATATATAATATAAGATAATATCATACTAAATTTATATATATATATATATATAACTGACTTACCAATAGAAATGTCCATTATATTTTCTTTCCTTGTACAACTTAATTCATCCTGATCAGAGACACAGTTTCCAGATAATGCACCTATGGGATTATCACCCTTGACAACACTGCCTTTGTGAGTTGTTGGTTTTTTTTATTTAAAAAAAAATTGAGTTTCTACATGAATTAATGTATACATATTAATATATATATATATTTCATCTTATCTCATTTCTGCCTGTGGTCCCTTCTGGGGCATAGGCCACCAATCAGCTTCTTCCAGACATCTAGGTTCTGGGCGAGTCTCTTCAACTGTCCTGGTAGATGACTCTGGCTTTCACCGACATGCGTCATAAGCCTTCCAGCTGGAGGTCCATCCTCTACCAGGTCCGTGACTTCTGTTAATTTGCTGTTTGGTGTTTCTGTAGCTAGTGGTTTTTCTACAGGGCAGGGTAGCTAGCCCTACGCCCAACCCAACTCCTTTCTCAGCCGGGCTTGGGACTATCCAAAGGCAGAGTTATATATATATATATATATATATATATATATATATATATATATATATATATATATATATATATATATTTAGTAATATATCATTGCGTCATATTTACAGAGACGTATATAGGATCTTAGCCTTAACCGTGGTGCTTGGGTGGAAACGGGCGTTAGAGATGAAGATTAAGTCGAAAGAGAATCAATAAAAAAGAACTTCTGTTGTGGTGCCTCAGTCCATTGCAATGGCAGGAATGAAAGAACTCTCCCTCAAACACGACACTATCCACACATAGTTTCTTAAGGGGACGTTTTTATGGCGTGCACCAACACAGCTGATGTGATACAGAGAATGGGAGAGGGGAAGAGAGAGAGAGAGGGAAAGAGAGTGAGAGTGAAAGAAAAATGCATAGAACAAAAGGCATACTTGCACACAATTTAGAAGAGGGAGAGAAAGAGAAAAGAGAGAAAAAGAGAAGAGAGAGAGAGAGAGAGAGAAAGAGAGACAGAGAGAGAGAATAAGAAAATAAAGAAGCAAAAGACGAAGACTTTACCTGTGTAAGACATTGTATTGTTGGAGGTCGTCTCTGTACATTCCATTAGTGCCAAGGTTTGATACCTGGATAAAACAAGTTTAAACCTTCACTAATGGCAACCCATGGAACTCTGTCAAAACTATAGGACAACTATTAGACAATTTGAATTCTAGCCAGCTTTCACCTTCAGCTACCATCTTTTGCTTGTCTTTCCACATAATTTACAAAAGTGTTTCTTGATTTCAAATGAAGACAAGAAAAAAACTACAATGTCAATGTCGAAAACCCTAAGTTTCAAAAAATTATTTCACGTGTATTGTACCACGTCTAAATGTCAATGAATGATTGCTAATAAAGCTTGTCTTCAGGTCAGGGAGACGCGGTGGCGGAGCGGTAAAGCGCTTGGCTTCCGAACCAGGGATCCCGGGTTCGAATCCTGGTGAAGACTGGGATTTTTAATTCGGGATATTTGGGCGCCTCTGAGTCCACCCAGCTCTAAATGGGTACATGACATTAGTTGGAGAAAAGTTTAGGCAGTTGGTCATCGTGCTAGCCCCATGACACCCTCTTAAACCGCAGGCCACAGAAACAGATCACTCTTACATCCTCTGCCCTATAGACCAAAATGTCTGAAAGGGGAGCTTTACTTTACTTTTTTGTCTTCAGGTCCGAAGATAAATGAGGGTTGCAGTACTTCAGGTGCGACCTACCTATTTTGTCTCACACATAACCGTTGTCCGCAGGTGGTCGATTTTAGTTCTCTTTTTTCCCCGTTTGCGTTTGTCCTCGGCGGATTTTCGTTTGGTCTCCAATGTGTACCCCACGGATTTTGTCTGAAATCTCAAGCTGTCTTGTTCGGGAGATGCCTGATGCCAGGTGCTCTCCTCTATGTCAGTAATTGCAAGTTGGCGCCTATGCTGGTCTTTAAAGCTTTTTTAGGACGGCTCTTTCTTTTTACGCCAACAACCTTTCAGCTTACCAGAAAAGATTGCATTTGAATCACGGTTGTCTCCCATACGGAATACCTGCCCTGCCCAGTGTAGCTGTTGCAGTTTGTCCATACGAGCGTTCGCAAGAACATCGCTATTTATAGTGCGATGCAACAAGAAGAATACTTTTCCAAATTACAGGAAAACGTTTGTAGATTTTCTAACTTGTTAAAAAAGTTCAAGCTTGGCAATCTTTCTATTGGAAATGTAGACACATTTTGACTTTCAACATAAACTAAGCAATAAGGAGTCTGAATTAAACACTCACTTTTGCCACCTATCTAAAGGCTACCAACCAAAGAACTTAGAAAATTTGATTCTACAGTTGCATGGCTAAAAAATCTTTAAAACACAAAAAACGTATCTAAAGGGGAAGAACTCCGTCCTTAAAACTATATCTACTTTTAATGTACAAGTTATTGCTCTTATTGATTAATGTTTTGTTAGGTACAATAAATATTTGTTTAAGGTGTCAAATTGATTGGAGAATGCGTGGGATAGAAATAGCGTCAACAATTAGTTAAGTGGACTAAACCCAACAATTTTAGCCACATGTGGTGAATACTGAAGTATTAGTTTCCCTTGTTGCTATTAAACAAAATAATGAATTATCAGTTTATAATTCTCTAATTGGTTAGTTCTTTTTTCAATGACTCATGTCATATTTATGTTAATGAAGAATTGTTCAAATTTTTAACTTGATACGATAATGGGTGCTGGGAAAATGACGTGTTCAATTATCTAAGGAGACCAAACCCTGCATATTTAGCCGTATCTGTGAATATGAAGGAATAGTTTTCTTTACTGGTATCAAACAAAATAATTCATTATCTGTAATTAATTGTCTTATTGATTATTATTTTCTATTGATTCATGCATTGTCGTCGACAATAAATAATTGTGCAAAGTTTTAACTTGATCTGAAAATGGTTGTGGGAGAAATAACTTACTCAAACTTTGTATCAAACTGACAGAAAGAGTGAGTTAATATAAGATTTGAAAACACGTGGTTCTCTTAGGGCTTTGACTACACTTCGTTTCATCGGCACCTTTAACACTTTTTATCCTCTCATCTGCGTCGTTGGACTAGGAAGTAAACTATCTTCAACTCTGAAGGTACATCCGAAAACATGTAAAACAAACAAACAAACTACGCTCAAAGGTTACATCAGAAATCCTCATCCAATACAAACATGCACATGCGCACAAACACTAACACTTCCGCCATTTCCGTTTCGAGAGTTGCGCACAATTCTTCCAGAAAGCCCTAAATCCAGGGGTTCTCAACCTGTGGGTCGCGACAGGTTCGCCACCTTTTTGGGTCGAATGACGATTTGCCAGGGGTCGCCTAAGACCATCGAAAATATGGATTGTTATTGTCTATTCTTCTAATTCTGTATCTGTGTGTGTCGGGGGGGGGGGAAGCGACAGAGTGGGGGGTTGTAAAAAGGGGTCGCCGAGCATAAAAGATTGAGAACCGCTGCCTTATTCCCTTGTAACTAACTAACAAAGGTGGTTTACCTTTTCAGTCGATGCGATGAAGTTTGACAATTATTTCGAGACATACTTTGGCTTGTTTGGCCCAAAACATTGGCACAAAGAGATACATGTACTGTGGTGTTCACGTTGGCAATGATCAGCAGAAAGGAGTAAGATCTTAGGGAACAAAAAGGGTGGGATAATAAGTTATCGAAAACATGTAACCCAGCGTTTATCAAACTTTGGGTGTCGCATTCTTCAGAGTTTAAAACTCCTTAGTGACTAAGATATATAATATTGCGAGTTTTAACTGGAGTTAAGGTTTAATTGCTGGGCGCCGAGAGGCATCACTAAAACCACGGTCCATATACTCCCTATCCCTTATGGTAAGGAGACGCTCTAGAGAGCAGTGGCGTACTGAGGGTGCCAGGCGCCCCGTGCATCAGCGCTTAATACCCCCTTAAACCATCTCCCAATTCTGAATTTATTAAAGAACAGTCCCCAGTAAACAATTTCAAATTTGCATATAATGTTAACGAAATTAAGATGGAACAATCTGTAGCGACAGAAATTTAAATGTTTGTATTGAACTTTTGATACCCATTTGGCGTCCTCTTAACGTCGGCGCCATGGAGAGCTGCCCTTCCCCACCCCATGGTGCGCCACAAATAAAGTGTATTCGTAGGAAAACTCTGAATTCAAACCTCTGTTGCATTGCAGCTATACCCAATCATGGGAAAGGCTTCGGGAGTCAACCCTGAGGAAAAATCAGGAGCTGGCGATTCTAAGGCAGTTTGCCGCACCCAGTTCTACACCCTCTCAGAACCTGCGACGCCGCTGACACCAAACTGTATCAGCACTGCCGTTCCTTTGGATACATCAGCTGCGTGGAGAGGGGGGGGGAACTGATGTGTGGGCTACATCGTTCCGACCACAGCTAATGCCCAGGCATTCATCTCGTCATAAGATGATCCATAGTCACTTCGCGACTGAAGTAGGCCATAGATAGAGTAATAATAATAATAACAAACATAATAATAATAATAATCCTAGCAAGATTAACAAAACGAATCCAAATGTCTATAAATTAAAAACAACAAGAGAACTTTAGATCACTCACGCCAAGGTAAAGATGTGGTATTCTGTCCCCCATGATTCGATCGGCAGAGCCATGAAGCCCCCCAAGGCAAAAAGACGTTGGTAGGTTTCATTCTGATAGATGTAGACGTTCGTGCTGAAGTTGAAGCTCCCGGACGCCACAAAGCAGGTGAGGCGGTAGAACCCAGAACTTTTTGTCATTTTTTGAAATAGTTTTGAGAGAAGCGTCGATGAGAGGAAAAAAGTAATGGCTTCTGTTCACTTACATTGTAGAATTATTATTTATATATATATATATATATATTGTTAGAAAACACGAAACCTTAGTGAAAGTTGCAAATATATTACAATAGCACAGTTACAACGTTGAATAGGAATTACTACATTGTAATTAAACTAAGGTCTGCTGGCCTATCCGTTCATTAATTAGGACCTTTTTAACTAAAGCCACGCTGTCCACACACGCGCTACCCACACCACCCACACTTCCCCACAATACCTTATTTTTATGAAGTCGTGGGGGTACTTTTTTTCACTGGATTCGATGTCCATGATGTGTCTCATGACATATGTGACAGGAATTACGCCCCCCCCCTGGAAATGCTGGGTATGATCATCGTTATTATCATCGTCATCATCATCATCATCATCGTCATTATCATCATCATAGTCATCATCGCCATCATCATCATCATCATCATCATCGTCATTATCGTCATTATCATCATCATCATCATCATCATCATTATCGTCATTATCGTCATCATCGTCATCATCATCATTATCAGCAGCAGCAGCAGCAGTAGCAGCATCATGCTAGCTTGAGTTTTGACTTATTACAGTACAAAGTCATTTGTCTTTTTTTAAAACAAAGATTATATCAAATCTGACTGTCAGCTAAAACGTTTGTACACGTTATTTCTATGGCACTCAATATCTGATCAAGCTATAATCAGTTTTTTTTAAAACAATTTGTTAATTAACTAACGAACAAGGGAAAGAAATTGTACTTGAATGTACATGGTGATATGAACTTAATTAGTCCCCTATTTATGTCACCGCTTTAAACTATGTTTGTAATACACAATATATAACTATACAATCTTCTATTTTCATAGGCAACTCACTAGCAGAGTGGTTAGTATGTCGGTTTGAGGAGGCTTTAGCCATGACGAGAGGTTGTTGTTTTTTTTCGATTTTCTTTTATTTACATAAAAGCTTTAAAAAGCGAAAATGATACAAATTTATTTAAGGTGTTCGGTCACCATTTCACTCAGGAGGGCGAGAAATGATTCCTCAACATGATCTCGAGGTTTTAAGAAAAACAGTTACGTGACAAGATCAAAAAAAAATATCCATGTACCTTAGTATTGGGAGGTGGGTGGATGAGTGGTTAAACGCTTAGCACACGAACTTGGGGTACTAGGTTCAAATCTCAGTGAAGACTTGAATTTTGAATTTCGGGATTTTTAGAGCACACCCGAGTCCACCCAACTTTAATGGGTACCTGACTTAAGCTGGGGAAACTAAAGTCAGTTGGTCGTTGTGCTGGCCACATGACACCCTGCTCGTTAACCGTTGGCCAAAAAAAACAGACGACCTTAATATTATCTGCCCTATATATCGCAAAATCTGAAATGGGAACTTATTTTAGGATATAATAACTTTTTAATCAATTGAATGCACACTTTAAATAAAGTTCATTTTATGCAAATTAGCGCAAGCTTAATAAAATGTTTCTTCTACTCCCAATTGTCTAGTTTACTTACTTCACCTCTCGAGCGCCAACAGTAGTGCGTTCATAAAAGTTTCTGAGAAGTAAGAGAGAGCATCAGTGAATTATATTTTAAATTATATTTCGAAAAGTAGTTTTCAAGTGCATTATGGTACAGCAATATTTTTTTTTTAAATGAGCATGTTTTAGTATTCATTTTTCATAATCAGCAAGATGGTTTTAAAAGGGGATAACTTGTATGCTTTAATATACCGACAAAATACTCTTGTACTTTTACTTTTTGTCATAAAGTGTGCATGTATATAACCATGGCTGCAACAAAATTTAAACTAAATGAAATAGGTATCAATATGAGTTGCTATAACTTTGCATATTTTTGCAGAACCACTTTCTGCTATAATTCTAACGAACGTAAAATAACCAAGGAAATACATGGATAAAAGTTAACTGGTGATTCAATATTAATCTCTTCGTAACGTACAGCCTGTCAGGATCTAGTCGCAGCACGCCAGGCCTCGTTGTCTCTGTAGAAACTTTAACATCGAAGCTGCTTGGTTGCAAGGATGACGTCACTGACACCTATATACCAATAAAGAAAAACATCTAAACCCGTGTACAGCAAGATACAGTTTAAGCTATTTGAAAATGCAAAATAAATTGCTTTACGGCAATATTCCGACACTGTAGCAGAGTTGTGCTTACTGAGTCCTTAAGGCAGCACGGAACCTTCTCCCAGATACTCACTCCCCTAGCCCCCCCCCCCCCAGTGGTCCGCATATGGTGCCACAACGGTTGAGTCCGGCCCTGCTATTTAGTGACTGAATGGATTAGTTGTCCTCCTTAAATCTACGTGGGGTAGAAATAAAAAAGAGTGATCTTTCCATGACTTCTTGGTCACAACGGTTAAGTCCGGCCCTGCTATTTTGTGACGGGTGAATACTACAGTTCTCCCTCCCCCTCTTTCTTTTTCGAAGGGTAACTCTAGGCCGTCCGACTTGCAGATTTAAAAGAGTGATATTTCCTTTACTTCTTGTCCAAACTCTTGAGCCATGAAGAGAATTATATATATATATATATATATATATATATATATATATATATATATATATAGAGAGAGAGAGAGAGAGAGAGAGAGAGAGAGAGAGAGAGAGAGAGAGAGAGAGAGAGACAGACAGACAGACAGACAGACAGACAGAGACAGAGACAGAGACAGAGAGAGATTGTTTTTTTTTTATTAAAGAAAAAGACCATGTAATCATGTAATCAATAACGGAAAATGATGGAAGACCACCGCAACCCTAAACGACTAATGTATGGTCAATTAAGAGAAGGAAAGCGCTCACAAGGCGGACAAAAAAAAACGCTCCAGGGACACCCTCAAAGCATCTCTGAAGGAGTTCAGCATAGACCCAGCTACCTGGGAGACAGAGGCACTTGACAGAGCACCATGGCGTCGCGCTGTGAAAACTGGCGCACAGGTTGCTGAGGAAAAGAGAACAGCGCTGGCAGAAGAAATGCGCCAGAGACACTAGCTCCAGCTGGAATTACCTGCCCAGTGTTCAACCGAACATTCCGGGCTCACATAGGTCTCACCAGCCACATGAGGAGGCACAAACCCCCAGTGCAAAGCCCTCAGCCCCCCCCCCTCCCGGATGACAAAAGTGGTCATCATCAAACCACGATGGACGAACTATAAACAAAAAGTAACAATTTATTTAAAATCTAGTGTACTCTTTCAATAACATTGGGCATAAGTTTAACTATTTGTTCTCCTTAGAAAATGGGTACAGTCCTATGCGACGCCCCCATTTTACTCTCTTGTTCTTAGTCCTAATCTTGGTTTTAGTCTTAAAATACTTTAAAAAAAATATAAAATATACTCCTGAACTTCTAAAATAGCACTTAGCTTTGTCTTAAATTTATGGAACGCTAACAAATCTGTAAGTGTGATAAACTAGATGCATATGTTTATATTGGCTCGTTCGCTATCATTGAGAGTAAATAAAGTTTCCTTAAGGACCTTGTGGTCTATAGGGCAGATGATGTAAAGGTCATCTGTTTCTGTGGCCTACGAGTCAATAAAACAAGCAAAATAAAAAAAAAAATGTCTTCATTTATATCGATTAATGTCTTGTCTATGCCAAAGAATAATTGTGCGAAGTTTCAGCTTGATCCGAGAATGGGTTAGGGAGAAATAACGTGTATACACTTTTTACCAGACAGACAGACATACAGCTTTTTAAAAAAGCACAACAACGTGTCGAGTATAATACCATAAAGAATATTTTTAGTTTCTATGTAAAGATCACTCACAATGTGCTTCTCAGCTTCAAATGTACTAAATACCAGGACAAGTGATGAACTCTTCAGCTTAGGAAGCGACAAAACAAACGTCCGACCCATATTGGATATACCAGCTGTATAATAAACAAGATTATAATAATAATAATTTTATTTATAAAGCGCTGTTAACAAAGAAAATGTAGGCTTAAGGCGCTGTAATAACAATTAAATTGACAAACTTTTCTAAAAAGTTCTTGAAAGTGGCTTTCTGTCTGAGATAAATGGGGAGTGAGCTCCAAACCTTTGGTTCGTGCACAGAAAAAGCCCGCGGTCCGTGGCTTTTGAGGGAGAAACGTGGCACCACTAGAAGCTTTGAGTCCATTGAGCGCAGGGCTCTCCGTAAAGAGATTTATTCTCTTGCAGCCTGGACTTATACTTTAAGTTTATTACAGTGATCAAATCTCTAAGGTACAAGGGCATTTCTTTGTTCTCTTTCAGCCTGAACTTATAGTTTGTTTATTACAGTGATCAAATCTCTAAGGTAACAAGGGGATTTCTTTGTTGTAGATACACTGATGACAAAGTGTCGCCACCTTGTAGCCGATTCTCGCTTTCACATGAAGCAGGAGCATAGTAGAAGAATCACGTCTTGTTTTACGTAGGACTATATTTTGTCATCGGATATATCTGCTAGCACAGCGTTGCAGTAGTCAAGGAGGGAGAGCAGGAATGCCAAAGCTAGCTTTTTTGTTGACTCCGTTGTTAAATATGGTCGGATCCAGGGTCGGACTGGATGTAGAAATCGGCCCAGTCATTTCTATACAGTACATTTCGTAAATTGTATATATATCATATGATAGGTTACAGGCCTATCCGTTCTCAAAATCATTATGTTTTTTTTTATGACGTATCGATAACTGTATGGTTGCTCTATATCTTTAAAAGAAATATAGGACTTATGTTGCTTTTGGATCGCTATGTTAGTTGGTCCTAATGGATGAAGCCTACTAAAAGCCCCGTCTACGAATGTAGGCTATTACATTAATTTAAAAAAAATGTGTTTTATTAAATTAGTATTACATTGTAGTCTGTAAAAGATGTATTTAACTTGACGTCCATATAGTCCCTTATATTAGAGCTACAAAGTATAAAGGGGGCTCATTTTTACCAGACAGTTTTAACTGAATGAGTTAATATACCTTAAAATATTAGTTGTTAAAAGTATCAGACTCTGATTCCATAGAAAGGAAGAGAAGAGAATCTCTTACCTGATGTAATAAGAGTTATCTGATAAGATAAGCATATCCAAATAGTTAATTTCAGTTGATAGACAAGTTCACACCTGAAAAAGAGATGTAATTTTACAAAGCTTATATAGACTCACTCTGTCTGTATGATGAAAAGATTAACCAATTAGTTAATTAACTATTGGTAAGTAATTATTTTGTTTGGTGCGTTGAACAAGGGAAAGAAATCGTACTTGACAAATGTGTTAATTACGTTGAATTAGTCCCCTTGAGGACTCTGGAGACCTGTGTGAATTTTTTTATGCATTGAAAAAAAAAACGATCATGTAAACATTCACAAAGATACCCCCCTTCTTCCCTCCCCCTTTCACAACTGGTCCAGACAAGTGATAAAATCATAGCGCATGAGAAAGCTTCAAGCTTAAAAAGAAAAAAAGGCACACATATTTTTAATCGAACAGATATCAAGTTGAAAGCGGTCCCGCATGCAAATTGCCTGGCTGATTTAAACTAATTGATTCTATTCCACAATATAAGCTTTGTTTCTATAAAAAAAAAAAAAAATTGTTAATGCTTTTTTTTTTTTTTTAAATTATTTTCTGCTTTAGTTCCCTTTCATTTTCATTTTACCTTTTCATATGTCCTTTGTATGGGGTTGGACATATGCAAAGGGATATTACTCAGAAATAAGGATAGTACAATACAATATTTAGTTCCCTTAAGGTCCACGATGGATCACCTGGCTTTCGATCAAATCTATATTATAAAGTAGAATGTGAGGGGTATGTATGTATGTATGTATGTATGTATGTTACTTATAGACATCAAAACCGCTTGACCAATCTTGATAAAACTAGGCAGGAATGTTCCTTGGGTACCAACTTAGACCGTAGTGTATGTATTGTAGCCCTAAAACAAATTTAAGACCCTCAAAAAAAATAAAGTTGTCCGACTCTATTAAAGCTATAGTATTTTATGGATCTAGGCCATGTCTACAATGTTGACATGAGAAAAGATAGAAAGGATTTAGACCTAGATCTAATTTTAAGAAATACACTTTGCGCAGATAGTTTTTTACTTTGACACATGAAAATACAAAAGAAGATCCATTGATTTCATTTTATAATAAAATTAACCTTCAATTTTGTGTTTCAAAAGCATTTTTTACATTAATTAGTTCCTTATATCTGTGACTACAGATTTCCTGACGAACATTCTTTCATTAGACAATACCGTAATGAATCGCGTACTAAAAATTAATTCGTTTAATTGTTTACTTTATAATCCCATCCATAGATCTAAAACTCTAATTCAACTCTAAGATGATAAAACTTCTCTTCGCACAGATAGTTTTATACTTTAACACATAAACATATTAATTAAAGTCCATTCATTTCATATTTTGATCAAATAAACATTCAAATTTGGTTTTCTAAAGCTACATTCATCTACGACAGCTGCGAAGCCGAGTTGAGATAGGCCTAGATCTATATTCATTCATGAATCGCGTACTAAACATTATTTCGTTTAATTGTTCACTTTATAATCCCATTCATTTAACAAAGCTATCGCTCTTTTCGTTTGTAATAGATATGAATTTATCGGCTTCGGGTAATCCCATTTTCGCAAACCTAATTTTATTTTCGTAGCGAAAGAGAAAAAACTTGAAAGGATCATTAGTTAAGTTTAACATACATCTAAATCCAATCCACTAGATTAGTAAACACAAACTTAGGCCCGCAGGCCGCGGGTAATGTCTGGCGAACATCCTTTCATTAGACATTACCAAATGGTTACACATTAACAGTGATTAACACATCTCTCTACTGAGTCTATTCCTAGGCCTAGGTCTAAAACTCTTATTGAACTCTAAGATAATAAAACTTCTTTTCGCAAAGATAGTTTTATGCTTTAACACATAAACATACTAATTATTGTCCACTCATTTCATATTTTAATCAAATTAACATTCAAATTTGTTTTTCTAAAGCATTTTTAATACATTCGTTCGCTGTTCGCTAAATAAAGCTGCGTAGCCGTGTTGAGATAGGCCTATATTCATTCATGAAAAAAGGTCACGCATGCGCAACACAGAATGAACTCTATAAAAGGCAACTAGATTAGTGTAGATTTAGATCTATGTCTACCTCAAGATCTACTTTTTACTTTAACACATGAACATACAAAATTAAGTCTATTCATCTCAATTTTTAATCAAATATATGTAGGCCTACAAGCAAATGTTTTAATTTGAAAAAAAAAATAGATTTAAGCCTATTAGCTGTTTTGATTTGATAGCTTCATTCACACCATTTTTACATTGACACATTCGCTTTACTTATTACATTATTATTTCGTTTAATTGTTTACAAAACACTCTCAGTGACTATATCGACAGTAATGCGCAAATAAAGACCCGCGGGTCGCGGGTAATATATGTCTAGTCTATATTATAAAGTAGAATGTGAGGGGTATGTATGTATGTATGTATGTATGTATGTTACTTATAGACATCAAAACCGCTTGACCAATCTTGATAAAACTAGGCAGGAATGTTCTTTGGGTACCAACTTAGACCGTAGTGTATGTATTGTAGCCCTAAAACAAACTTAAGACCCTCAAAAAAAATAAAGTTGTCCGACTCTATTACAGCTATAGTATTTTATGGATCTAGGCCATGTCTACAATGTTGACATGAGAAAAGATAGAAAGGATTTAGACCTAGATCTAATTTTAAGAAATACACTTTGCGCAGATAGTTTTTTACTTTGACACATGAAAAGACAAAAGAAGATCCATTGATTTCATTTTATAATAAAATTAACCTTCAATTTTGTGTTTCAAAAGCATTTTTTTACATTAATTAGTTCCTTATATCTGTGATTACAGATTTCCTGACGAACATTCTTTCATTAGACAATTCAGTAATGAATCGCGTACTAAATATTAATTCGTTTAATTGTTTACTTTATAATCCCATCCCTAGATCTAAAACTCTAATTCAACTCTAAGATGATAAAACTTCTCCTCGCACAGATAGTTTTATACTTTAACACATAAACATATTAATTAAAGTCCATTCATTTCATATTTTGATCAAATAAACATTCAAATTTGGTTTTCTAAAGCTACATTCGTTTACGAAAGCTGCGAAGCCGAGTTAAAGGCCTAGATCTATATTCATTCATGAATCGCGTACTAAAAATTATTTCGTTTTATTGTTACTTTATAATCCCATCCCTAGATCTAAAACTCTAATTCAACACTAAGATGATAAAACTTCTCTTCGCACAGATAGTTTTATACTTAAACACATAAACATACTAATTATAGTCCATTCATTTCATATTTTGATCAAATAAACATTCAAATTTGGTTTACTAAAGCTACATTTGTTTACGAAAGCTGCGAAGCCGAGTTGAGATAGGCCTAGATCTATATTTATTCATGACTCGCGTACTTAAAATTATTTCGTTTTATTGTTACTTTATAATCCCATTTATTTAACAAAGCTATCGCTCTTTTCGTTTTTAATAGATAAGAATGTATCGACTTCGGGTAAACCATTTTCGCAAAACTAATTTTATTTTCGTAGCGAAAGAGAAATAACGTGAAAGGATCATTAGCTACGTTTAACATACATCTAAATCCAATCCACTAGATTATTCAAAAGCAAATGTTTTAATTTTAAAAAAAATGGATTTAAGCCTATTAGCTATTTTTACATTGACACATTCGCTTTACTTATTACATTATTATTTCGTTTAATTGTTTACAAAACACTCTCAGTGACTATATCGACAGTAATGCGCAAATAAAGACCCGCGGGTCGCGGGTAATATATGTCTAGTAATTAATAAAGCGATATTTGGTAGTTTATGTGCTAAATTTCAGCTCCATGGGCTTAAAAAAAGGCGCCAAAATGAATTGATTAAACTTTGCAGTTTGAGACTAAGACAAATGTTTGAGCTAATTATTAGTAGAATTTTATTTTTTTTCATTTTTTAGCTCATACAGATTTTTACTTATATATATTTTTTTTAAATTAAATTGCTCACCACATGAATTACTAATAAATAAAAGTAAAAAAAAAAAAAATACCCCAAACAGTAATATGCATACACAAACAACCAAACTAATTGTTCTTTAGAATATATTTCACCAAAATTAATAGTATTCTAAATAAGACAGCAGTGAAGTATTTTGCAGATTAAATTAATTGAACTCCCAATTGGAAAAGTTGTAAAGAGACGGGCCTCAAAACAACGTAAGACCGTATAGCAGCAAAGAGACTCACTCTTCAAAAGGTCCTACACATTTTTCTTATATTTTTTTAACAACATACGCATATTAAATACATGAAAATTAAGGAAAAAAGATCAAGTTTAAAAGTCATCTATTTTTTTTGTATTTTTCTCTGTACAAAAAAGACCTTTTTTAGAACATGCAAGTCCATTTATATAGGTGTTTGAAGAGGTTGGTACGTCCTTTGTAAATGTACACAGGGCTTCCACTTACAAAACTCCGGCAATATGCTAAACTATTATATTGTAATGAAGCATAGATATAGACATTTTTGTAGGAATATAAGTTATAAGATTGATTATTGTAGCTACATTATGATTATAGAACTAGATCTAAGATGAATGACATGAATAAGATCCAGATCTAGTACTAGGTCCAAGAACTAGGCACAACTAAATTTTAGAAGTCTTAATTAAAGCTTTAAAGCTAATTCTACTAGTCAGGTCTACAGGGTACCTCATGTTTTCTTTCAAAGAAGGAGATTGAAAATAATTGAAACAGCAAAGCAAAAAGTAGAACAGCTACATTAACTTCAGACTGAATCAGGAACTCCAAAAGAAGATTATTTTGATTGCACTTGGAAACTATGATGCAATGTTGTGCACATAATCGGAAATTTTTCCTTTTTTTAATCATTAGAGCATTGTTGGAGGCAAGAAGGCTAGAGAAAGAGAGAGAAAGAGAGAGAAAGAGAGAGAAAGAGAGAGAAAGAGAGAGAAAGAGAGAGAAAGAGAGAGAAAGAGAAGGAGAGAGGGAAAGAGAGAGAAAGAGAGAGAAAGAGAAGGAGAGAGGGAAAGAGAGAGAAAGAGAGGGAAAGAGAAGGAGAGAGGGTAAAAAGAGAAAAGGAGAGCTGGGCTGTCCCGAGTAGCCTATCTCTGTATATTTTTTGCGCTTGTATTCGTTTCAACAGACTGCCTTCTTAATGCTTTTGTGCTTTGTGACAAAATGGACATAAAGTTGAATTGAATCGGAAGCCTATAGTCTTTGCAAAGTCCAACCTTCTCTTAGTAGTCGGATGGGAGTTCAATCATCGCTATCAATATGGAGGTCACAGAGGTCACTGATCAATTCCTTGTTTCTCTTACTTAGAATTCAAACCAAATTACCAGCTAAAAATAGGTCCATTTACCATCTAAAGGGCAATATGCGACATAATGGAAAACTAGACTTTGATGATGTATAGCGCCATTTGGCTTAAGTAAAACATTGTCTAGAAATCTTCTTCCTGTTGTGCTATGCAACCCCGCCCCCCGCCGCACACACAATTTTACTTTATTTTTTTTTTATTTCCACTTGCGCTCTTAAACATAGTTCCGTCAGTTATTTAATTCTAAATTTTAAATGTTCAGAAAACTAAAAAAATGATTATTGATTTTAGGAAAAACAAAGACCATATTGCAGAAATTCAGATAAACAACCAAACCATAGAACAAGTACAAGAATATAAATATCTAGGAACAACTATCAACAACAAACTGAAATTGAGCTAGCACTGTCAAAATCTATACACGAAAATTCACCAACGACTCTTCTATTTCAGAAAGCTAAGAAAACTCAACATAGACAAAACAATAATCAAACTTTTCTACACAGCAACCGTCAGCAGTCTTATTAACTTTTCCATCACCTGCTGGTATGGTAATACTTCACTGGCACGTAGAATAAATAGACTTATTAAAAAAGCATCGTATATCACTCAAGTATAGCTACTATCTCTTGAAGAGCTTTTCCAAGAAAGATGCCTTTCCAAAATAACTTACGATTCTTAAAGACAACCTGCACCCATTAAACCACGATTACATAAGATCTGAACGAAGTGGTCGTCTCCTTTTCATTAGGACTAAAACTGAAAGATTTAAAAACTCCTTTATTCCACTTTCGGTCAGAGTCTAATGAGGCTGTGATAGATAACACTCCATGTCTAATGAGGCTGTGACAGATAACACTCCATGTCTAATGAGGTTGTGACAGATAACACTCAATGTCTAATGAGGCTGTGACAGATAACACTCCATGTCTAATGAGGCTGTGACAGATAACACTCAATGTCTAATGAGGCTGTGACAGATAACACTCAATGTCTAATGAGGTTGTGACAGATAACACTCAATGTCTAATGAGGTTGTGACAGATAACACTCCATGTCTAATGAGGTTGTGACAGATAACACTCCATGTCTAATGAGGCTGTGACAGATAACACTCCATGTCTAATGAGGCTGTGACAGATAACACTCCATGTCTAATGAGGCTGTGACAGATAACACTCAATGTCTAACGAGTCTGTGACAGATAACACTCAATGTCTAACGAGTCTGTGACAGATAACACTCAATGTCTAATGAGGCTGTGACAGATAACACTCAATGTCTAATGAGGCTGTGACAGATCTCATCCGTGTTTTCTGTGATCGTCGTTCTCGTCCTAGTTGAGTTCTGTTGAGCTAATAATTTAACAATTTCATTTATACAGGTGGCTGCAGGAGTTTGCCAGAGAGCAGTAGTCTTACTACTGTCCCCCCGCCTACGGGGCTCCAGGACCGGATTTTCTGTTAGGGTTTACTCCCTTAGCCTTAGACCCTACAAGGGCACACACACAAGGCAGTGCGGCTATTGACCTATGGCTACGGGTTTGGTTTGTGGGCAACAGGGCGTGTCCGCACGCCGATGGGCCATGCCTGCCTCACATCTTGGGGCCAAACCTACTTCGAGATCCTTGCAGTTTAGCCTGAGGCTTCGCAGCCTCAGTTTCCATCTGCCGCCACGAGGAGGTACTGCATGGGACTTGCTGTGGAGAGGCTGTGTACTGGCAAGAGAGACTTACAAAATTGCTTCCCCTTCACAAATGCTAGCCAGCTGTGGCAACAAGTTAAGCTACCACACTAGACACTTCACACAGCCAAACAAACAAACTGTAAGCTCAGGGCGCTGTGATAACATTACAAACATAAACACGAGAGCTAAAATGACAAACTAATCTAAAAATGTTTTAGACAGGTAGGTCTTAATGTTCTTCTTGAGTGTAGTGTAGCGTGTTGTCTGTCTGAGATCGATGGAGAGTGAGTTTTAAACCTTTGGTCCATGCACTGAAAAAAGCCCGCAGACCGTAGCTTTTTAGGGAGAAACGTGGCACCACTAGAAGCGTTGAGTCCGTTAAGCGCAGTGTTCTCTGAGGGACATATGGAGTAATCAGTTCGCTAAGGTACAAGGACATTTCTTTGTTATATATACACTGATGACAAAGTGTGGCCACAATTGTAGTCGATTATCTCTTTTACAGGAAGCCAATGGAGTGTGCGCAAGAGAGTGGTAGCAGTATCTCGACTTCTTTTTCATAGAATTATTCGTGCGGCTTTGTTCTGAATTCGTTGCAGCTTGGTGATTTTGTCATGGGGAATACCTGCAATCAACGGCGTTGCAGTAGTCAAGGCAAGAGAGTATGAATACCACAGCTACTTTCACAGACACCATCTTTGTTTTGTCTTCTCTGCATTTCTCTTTCCCAGGGTCGTAATGTTTCCATACAAAATTAACACGAAGATGATATTTGTTCAAAGAGACTTTATTCAATCAACTTGGAAATCATTTTCTGCTTAAAATGTTTTCTTAGACTCATCGTTCGTACACTTCACACAGACTCCAAGTTCTCTCTCAAGAAACTATAATTCCACTTTAAAAGTTTTTAAACATCATCACTTTGGTTCCCCATGGTTCCTTTTTCATTCAGTTTAGACTTCGAAGCCGTTAAAGTCTTGGATCCATTCAGCACAAGATTTTTAGTTGACTGTTTCTTTGTGCTGGGAATGAAATCAAGAAAAAAATTGACTTTATTTTAATAAGCAAAAGAAAGAAATCTCAAACACATTTACTGTTGGACCAATGGACCTCATTCACCAATCGTAAACAAACAACATTTAGCCACATGGGGCTCTATCTCTTCTATATAATTTACGATCTTATGTTTAATTCAGGATGGTTGTCACGTGACAGTTTTTTTTTTCGTTGTTTTATCAAGAAGATCACGTGACTAAATGTTGTTTGATTATCATTGGTGAATGAGGTCCATTGGACACTAGGAAATCTTTGCGCGCAAAGTTCAAACCTTGAGGCTTGGTGGTCGAGTAGTTAGGCGCTTGGCATCCAAACCGAGGGGTCTCGAGCTGGAATACATGTGAAGACTGGGAGTTTCAATTCCGAAATTATTTGATCAAAACGCTCCATCGTACCAACGGTAATGGGCACCTGGCATATATTGGGGAAGTAACGGCGGGTTGCCGTTGTGTTGGTCACCTGTGATCCCCCGTTAAGCCATTGCCCATAGAAACAAATGAAGGCCATTTGCCCTCATAAATAGGTTTGAAAGTGGATGAAAGGGTTAGGGTTTGAACCAGGACAACCGAGCTTGAAGTGCATGTTTAAGACAAGGCAGCTTTTCTCAACTATTTCTCATTACTATATTAGATAATATCTTTGCATATAACGTCAGACTTTACACAAAGTAGACTGACTGTATTAACAAGAATATACTCATAAATATGATTCTGTTATGAGTTATTTGTAGATTATGACTCAAATATGCTTCTGTCATGAGTTAGTTATAGACTATGACTCTATCAAGAAGAATAAACTCATAAATATGCTTCTGCCATGAGATGGTTGTAGACTATGACTCTATCACTAAGTACAAACTATTAACTATGCTTCTGTCATAAAATCTATTAATGGCTAAATGCTAGAAAATAGTTTTGACAATCGTCGAATGACATGTATATATTTCTACTTACACAACGTAGTAAACGATTCCTGCAAACAAGATCACTGACAGAAGTGTTATAATCAGGTACCAAGCAAACCCTTGCTCCTCTGGAGGGGGGATAGAAAGTATAAAAATAGAAAACTGACATTATTTATTTTTTTTACTTACCATTAAGATTAAAAAAACACTTCTATGTACTGCCTCTATCTAAACCTTTGTACTGCCTCTATCTAAACCTTTGTACTGCCTCTATCTAAACCTTTGTACTGCCTCTATCTAAACCTTTGTACTGCCTCTATCTAAACCTTTGTACTGCCTCTATCTAAACCTTTGTACTGCCTCTATCTAAACCTTTGTACTGCCTCTATCTATGTACTGCCTCTATCTAAACCTTTGTACTGCCTCTATCTAAACCTTTGTACTGCCACTATCTAAACCTTTGTACTGCCTCTATCTATGTACTGCCTCTATCTAAACCTTTGTACTGCCTCTATCTATGTACTGCCTCTATCTAAACCTTTGTACTGCCTCTATCTAAACCTTTGTACTGCCTCTATCTAAACCTTTGTACTGCCTCTATCTAAACCTTTGTACTGCCTCTATCTAAACCTTTGTACTGCCTCTATCTATGTACTGCCTCTATCTAAACCTTTGTACTGCCTCTATCTAAACCTTTGTACTGCCTCTATCTAAACCTTTGTACTGCCTCTATCTAAACCTTTGTACTGCCACTATCTAAACCTTTTTACAGCCACTATCTAAACCTTTGTACTGCCGCTATCTATGTACTGCCTCTATCTAAACCTTTGTACTGCCTCTATCTAAACCTTTGTACTGCCTCTATCTAAACCTTTGTGCTGCCTCTATCTAAACCTTTGTACTGCCTCTATCTAAACCTTTGTACTGCCGCTATCTAAACCTTTGTACTGCCTCTATCTAAACCTTTGTACTGCTTCTATCTAAACCTTTGTACTGCCTCTATCTAAACCTTTGTACTGCCTCTATCTAAACCTTTGTACTGCCTCTATCTAAACCTTTGTACTGCCTCTATCTAAACCTTTGTACTGCCGCTATCTAAATCTTTGTACTGCCGCTATCTAAACCTTTGTACTGCCTCTATCTAAACCTTTGTACTGCCGCTATCTAAACCTTTGTACTGCCTCTATCTAAACCTTTGTACTGCCTCTATCTAAACCTTTGTACTGCCGCTATCTAAACCTTTGTACTGCCTCTATCTAAACCTTTGTACTGCCGCTATCTAAACCTTTGTACTGCCGCTATCTAAACCTTTGTGCTGCCTCTATCTAAACTTTTGTACTGCCTCTATCTAAACCTTTGTACGGCCTCTATCTAAATATTTGTACTGCCGCTATCTAAACTTTTGTACTGCCACTATCTATGTACTGCCACTAATTATGTACTAGCCCTATCTAAATCAATGTACTTCTACTATATAAATCATTGTACTGCCACTATCTAGATCTTTCTTCTGCCGCTATCTAAACCTTTGTACTACAACTATCTATGTACTGCCACTAATTATGTACTAGCCCTATCTAAATCAATGTACTTCTACTATATAAATCATTGTACTGCCACTATCTAGATCTTTCTACTGCCGCTATCTAAACCTTTGTACTACCACTATCTATGTACTGCCACTAATTATGTACTAGCCCTATCTAAATCAATGTACTTCTACTATATAAATCATTGTAATACCACTATCTAGATCTTTCTACTGCCATTATCTTTGTACTGCTACTATAAATATCTTATTGCTAAGAGACTTACTCCCCAACCCCGCACCCCCCCGCCAAAGAAAAACACATTAGATTATAGTAAAAAGCACTATTTTTTTATGTATGCTATTTGAAGCTCGTAGACTTCTTTTAAAGGGTTTTGGTTTAGATTCAAAATATTTACTACCAAATTTTAAACGATTAGGCCTACATTTCTCTGTCTTACTTTCAACTTTCTTATTTTTACATATTCGTTTTCACGTTTCTAATTAGCGGCCTCCGAAAGGGGAAAAGACGCTATTAGTTTTGTGCGAAATGTCTGTCCGTCCGTCCCGTTTAGATCTCGTCAACTAGAAAAGATATTGAAAATCGGACATCACAATATTTTAGACCATTCAAATTTCTGATGCAACGGCTACTTTTTTTTTTCTGAAAGCGAAAAATCTAATTTTTAAAATCAGTTATGCAAGCAGTTTTTTTTATGAGAAAAAGCTAATTAGTATGCATTGCAAGTTAGACCTAATTTATAATTTAAAAAGAATAGTAATCTTGTAAACTTCATTTTTGTGACCTTTTCAACTTCCGGAATTTTTTTTTTTTTTTTTTTTTTTTGAGGATTTGAAAAAGAGATTGGGCCTCTTCAAAACAATTAGATCAATTATAAGACATCAGTTAGGCCAGGGGAGGCGCGGTGGCTGAGCGGTAAAGCGCTTGGCTTCCGAACCGGGGGTACCGGGTTCGAATCCTGGTGAAGACTGGGATTTTCAACTTTGGAATCTTTGGGCGCCTCTTAGCTCTAATGGGTACCTGACATTAGTTGGGGAAGAGTAATGGCAGTTGGTCGTTGTGCTGGCTACATGACACCCTCGTTAACCGTAGGCCACAAAAACAGATGAACTTTACATCATCTGCCCTATAGACCACAAGGTCTGAAAGGGGAACTAGTTAGGCCAGGTTCATATCTAACTTTACATTCACTTTCACCAATCCTTTGATCTGCGGGACCGTTGGGGCACTACACAAGATCTGTTAACCTTCTTTCTCCATTCTTATCTCTCATTTGTCTTTGATATAATTTCATTCGGATGTTCTTTCTGAAAATATTGAAGCCTGCCTTAGTGGACCACTTCGGGGGCCGATTTTGAGTTTGTGTTTCCACACAAACTGTCTTTTTTAACCTTGTTTTCTTTTTGCTTTTCTATAATCTATTTTCTTATACTTTCTCTATTTTTTCTTTCCCATTCTATTTTCTTTCTCTTCGTATATATTCCTCTTTATTAGTCATCTTTCTCTTTCTTTTTACAAAACATATATCAACTTTGTCCGTCTGTTTGTCAGTCTGTCTGATAAACGTTTGTACACGTAAGTTCTCCCACACCCACTCGGATCAAGCTGAAATGTTGCACAATCATTTCTTGTACGAGAATCACTAAAGAAAATAATAACCAATTATTTATAAACTATTAGTTATTAATTATTTTATGTTTGGTATCGACTAAGGGAAAGAAATTGAAATGGACTGATGTGATGGTCAAATTTGGATTTGTCTTCTCTTTGCTAAGTAGAGAGAAATAGATCGCCAATTTAAAGTTTGAAACTAACAATAGATAATTATTTTTAAAAAAATCTATTTTCAAAAACACTTCGCTGGAACAGGGGTTTTGTGTTGATATGACTTGAGCCGTGACCTCCGTGACTGTGAGCCCCCGAGTTCGAATTCAGGTTGTTCAACTTTCTTTATAAATACCTTTAGAAAGCGATTGCGGTAGCACTCACACAGATACCCCCTTTCCTTCTCATCCACCCTATCTCTTTCCCGACGTATTGAGAAAGTTAAAAGAATGAAATTGCGCTTAACAAAAACACTTGGTCAAAATAATTCTAATCGCATAGATCTGGATCTATTACTATTAATTACATGACTGATCTAAATTAATTAATTAATTAATTAATCTTAATATAAGCCATGTTTTTTTTTAAATAACTATTTCTTAATTATTTTTCTTTTTTCTTAAGGCTCCATCAGGGGCGGACTGGGTATCAAAATCGGCCCGGGCATTACTATATAAACGGCCCACAAATGGCATGCCATATATTTTCGGTGGGATTTTTACCCACAATATATATTAATGTGTGTGTATATGTAATTAATCTTCATTACATTCTGATCTTTCATTCTTTCATTCTTTCAAACGTTTTTTCTACCCTAGAATACTCTCTTCCTATAATTAGTGGAAAGACAGTACACACCGTTAAGAGAAAGGTAGGGAGACCTGGGGAGCGGTGTGAGCTCCTCCAGTGGGGTCCGGGGCAAAGCCCCGGAACCAAGCATCATTTCCGTTATTTTAAGCTTTAAAAAATGCATATTCTGTGTTATGTACATTGCAATTAGCCTGCTACTCTTCCGCTAAAAAAATTTCAAAAACTAAATTTACTGGAGTCCAGCGATTGGTAGAAAATGGTAAAATGCTTTAGTTTTTGTATTGGAGGGGGGAGGGTAAACACAAAACCCTTTTTGGCTACGCTCATAAAATTTGGTGACTGTAGTTTGCTTAAGTTGGCTGCACTGGGGCAGTAAGTAAAGTTTCCCTTTCAGACAATGAGGTCTGAGGCAAGTGATGGTTTGAACCCCTCCTCTCCCGACTACGCCCATGTGTTATATTATAGGGGTGAGCCAAATTCTCTACAAAATATATCAAGTTTGATAACGCATCGAAAACTGGATGGATGCATTCGTAGGATTACATAATGTATTCTATTTATACATGTATGTATTCTGGAAACTATAAACAATACAATAGCAGACTAATGAGTTTGAAGCTTTTTAGTATTAATTATAGATTACAGACGTTTCTTAAAAAAAAGATAGTTACGTTCTTCGCATTTCATGTGTCAATCTAGTCATGCATGTTGATCTGTGACTTAAAATATACTAAATCATTTGTTTCCTGGCTGACTCAGGCAACCCATTCCATTAAAATATAAGAGAAAGCAGAACGGTTAAAGAGGTACTTAATGTGAAAAGCTCTTGCTTCATCATAGTACATTCTCAAAAACGCGATTTGTAGGCCTATATATATGAATATACCATGACCCATTATTTAAAATATAAATTAAATCTCCTTTCATTAACTATCGGATGTGACAGCGCTATATAAATTATTGTAATTATTGTAATAATTTTCATCATTAAGGACTTCATACTAAGCATAATTTGCCATTAATTATAATAGTATAAAAATTTATTTAGATCTACATTTTTAAAAAATTAAATAATATTTTTTTGTAAGCCTCAAGTGTAGTATTTTTAGATCTATGTTTTTAAAAATAAACAAAAAGAAACTTACTATTTCTTTTCAAATCGCAGAAAGTAGAACTTTATACCCATTTTGAGCTGTGAATAAGTTGGGCGGTTTACAATTCCTCGGCTGTGTGTATATGTTCAAGTTAATTTCTATTAAGTATTGTTAAACAGCACCAATTTTTGTTGCGTTATATCAATGTTTTCTAACTTAACCTCTCTCATTCCTTTTTTCCTTAACTGACAAAGGAACCATCAAAAGACGGGGGAGGGAAAGAGCAAAAAAAAAAAATAGGGATCGCCATCAAAGGTCCATGCCGACCAGCAAAATGATCGGGCCCAACACAGCCTCAAAGACATCAGCAGCCTGTGTCTCTCGTGCATAGCAGAAAGTGCAGTCTAACGTTTTGCAAATGATAATACGTACAGTGTATAGTGTATTTTTCTTGATATTCTTGTTGAATTTCAAACAAAATTAATTGTAATAATCATTAAAAACGAACAAACAAAAAAACGTGTTCGAGCCTTTGTGTCTTGCTGATGTCACTTTTGTTTTTAAGTTGTCTGCATTGAAGTTTTTTTTTTCTTTGGTCGAGACCAGACCGGTCCATTTGGTACCGGCCCACCAGGCATTTGCCCGTTTGCCCATATAGCCAGTCCGCACCTGGGCTCCATACTCTATTTTGGTTTCTCTCTCTCTTTCCTTTCAAACTCTTTCCTATCGTTCCCCTATCTTCTTTCATCCCTTCTATCTTTCAACATTTCTCTTTTATCTTTCTACTCTCTTTTTTCTCCTCCCCACTATTTCTCTCTCTCTCTCTCTCTCTCTCTCTCTTCTTTTCTTTCTTTCTAACACGCTCTTAGGTTTTGAAATAGCATCAGAAGTGACTTGCCTGGACACTGTCCAGTGACTCGGTTGATGCAGTCGATATCCATCCCACATTTCGTCTTGCAGTCGCCTATGCAGTCAGCCCCAAACTCAAACTTATCGCATTCTAGGAGAGGAACAAGGAGAGTCAAGTATGTTGCTATGACATTAACATTATCAAACTTGATTTCAGGAGGGGGGGGGGGATGCAGGTTTCGAGACATGAAGTTTATTTCTGAGACTTCTAGACTAGCTCCTGGTCCACGTCAACAGCTACATCAACTGCTACATCAACAGCTACATCAACATCTACATCAACAGCTACATCAACTGCTACATCAACAGCTACATCAACTTCTACAACACCAGCTAGTTCAACAGCTACATCAACAGCTACACAAACAGCTACACAAACAGCTACATTAAAAATACGTCAACTGCTACATCAACAGCTACATCAACAGCTACATCAACTGCTACAACGACAGCTACATCAACAGCTACATCAACAGCTACATCAACTGCTACAACGACAGCTACATCAACAGCTACATCAACAGCTACATCAACTGCTACATCAACTGCTACAACGACAGCTACAACAACTGCTATATCAACAGCTATATCAACAGCTACATTAGCTGCTACATCAACAATTACGTCAACAGCTACATCAACTGCTACATCAACTGCTACAACACCAGCTACAAAGCCAGCAGAAAGGTTATGTTATTAAGTTCTTATATATATTAATCTGAAGGGACATCTGTAACTTATAAAGCAAGGCAGCTCAGACCGCATCATAAGACAAACCTGTTTAACTCTAGATCTAAACTCTATATCGAAAAGGTTTTACCAGATTATTGCCTTGTTAACTAGGTCAATATTGTTGAGGTAATCACCTTTCGAACAGTGCAGAACTGGGTCCTTGTATCCCGACAGACACTTCGTACATGATCCTGTCACCTGGTTGCACTCGTCTGCGCAATGGATGCAAGACTTGCTGCAATCATCTCCCCATGCCTGTGGGTTACACTTCTTTGTACCTGTTCCTGAGCACCAAATAAGTTACAGACATATATCTATACAAATAGCAACTAATTCCACTATATAAACTGAATAAGTAACACTACAGATAGATCCTATGTGTCACTTACAAAGACCGCATCACGAATGAAGAGATTAGAAACTGAATTAATACAGCAATTAAACCCTACGATGACCTGCTAACCAAAGTGAAAAAAAAAAACGTAAACTCTATAGCCACATCACAAGATTCACAGAGCTCCGTTAGGTAACAGTACCAGGAATAAGAAAAAAAAAGAGGAAGAAAGAGGAAGTGATGGGAAGACAGCATCAAAGAATGGACAGGCCTGTCATCGAATGAAACTCTGTCCAAGAAAAAGGACAACGAAGAATGGAGAAAGACGGTTGACAGATCTTGTGTAGTGCTCCAACCGGTTCAACATGGGTGAAAAAGGTGAAGTTGAACTAAATCATAGTAAAACAAAAGAGTTAGCATCTAGATAGAAATACGTAGGAACCCCTCGTTTGCTTGCCGGCCTCAACGGGATGGAGTGAAACCAAGAGGTGCCGGTTATAGGGCTGTGTCTCACAACAACGGATGTGATTAAATGATAAAATATAGTTGACGGTGGGGGAAAAGGTCTCCATACAGAGAGGTCGGTGAAGATCCAATCTCTCATATATCTGAGCAAAATCCTTCCCTTTGGCCAATGGTCTAAAACAGTGATTCCCAAAGTGGTCTATATAGACCCCCAGGGGTCTACGAAGACTTCCAAGGGGTCTACGAAAGTGAAAAAGTAAATTGGGGGTCTATGAGATGCCCATGGGGGTCTATGACTTTAATGTTCACACCCCATTAATGTAACTATTTCAAACACTTATAAATGATTTGTACCTTAATTATAAATATCTGTCAGTCTGTTCAAAAGTAAAATAGTTGTATTTAATTAAAATACTTATTTAAATAGTTAATTTTGTCTACATGTAACCAAGGCTTAACAAAAAGAAATCTTGATTTTAAAGCGTTGATTATTTATTTCCTTGTTAAATAAGAGATTGTCTATAATACGAGCCTTTTTATGACTCTATAAGAAACCAATTACACTCTAGGATTATTTGAGACGATGCCACCCTGATAAAAAGAGAAAAGTGAGAAAAAAGTTCAGAATAGACTCACAAAATCTTTCTTCAACATCATATAGAAAAGATGGTGGTTTGTGAGCATTTTACAAGATCTCTTTATCTATAGCCAAATACGGAAAACACTATAGATAAAACATTGATTTTACCAGTCCTTGAAGTAGTTTTAAAAACTGTTTTACACAAACCTTCATCTGATATTATGAAACAAATTTCTTTTAGTAACACTACAGTTCAAGGGCACATCGAGGGGGTGAGCAATAAAGCTGCAAACTGCTTAATGGTCTTCAGCTCCATATTTTTCCCAAGGGCTGACCCACGAAACCTTTCCCATGTTTGGGTGTATAGCTGCAAAGCAGCAGAGGTTTGAATTCTATTTTCCTTCGGCTAGGCGGGCTGCAAGCCAAGGCTGATGAGTCCCTCCTGCCCGAAGCTTACTGGTTTAGGCGCCAGTAACTCACCTTTGCCCCTTCTCCTGTTAATGAAAACAGCTCCGCGGGCCCAATATTTGAGTCAAACGTGAAAGATCAAGAAATCCACGAGAAACTCTTTGCGAAAACAAATAATACATAAGGCAAATTAATGAATTAATAATTAATGTTTGAAGGATGATGAACATACAAAAAAAAAAACAAAAAAACATTTCCAATGTGCATGGTGATTCCAGCAGTACATATTAATTGTTATTTTAATAGTTTTAAATTTGAATTATATCTGTAAAAAAAAAAAAGATCTCTCTAACTTATGATGTAGCTTTACATTACTTTTTTACTCTTTGACTCACTGCAGTTAGAAATTAGTTTAAAAAATTAGTTTGTGAATGTGCAAAAATGCAATATAAGTTAAGCAGGGGTCTACCGAAAATCAGAAAACATGGCAAGGGGTCTACGAGACAAATAAGTTTGGGAACCACTGGTCTAAAAGGATGCAAGCTCGACCCTTAACAAAAACTCATTGATTGAGTCTCTTATTAATAATAACTATAATAACATAGACTACTAGATGAAGACACAGGACTCGCCTAGGGCTTTATTAGCATCTCTTGTAATCTATTACATAAAGAAGGACGAAAGCTTTGTTACCGTTCATTAGTTGTATAAATCTAAGTGTTATTTAAATGTGATCTTCTCAAATACATAATGCGACTTCCAAAATAAAGAGTTCAGACCTACGACACCGTGTACTTCACATAAAACATGACAGTCATGTTGGCATTGTTTTCTCAATTTCCGTTTAGCATCATAAAATATATTTAAAAAAAACAAACAAAAATAAACAAGAACACAGACCTATATATATTATATGTAGGTCTGTGAACTAGATCTATAGTCTATAGGACATAGATACACGCGTCCTCATTTATTTACGGACTCGAAGACAAGCCTTATTATTAGATACACGCTTTAAAGGAACTCTATGATCTATGGCTCTGAGACATGGACACTATATAAAAAACAACTAAGACTTCTTGAGCGCTTCCAACAAGGATGCTTGCACTTCATCGTGGACATACGGTGGCAAGTCCGCACTACAAACAGCGATGTCCTTGCGAACGCCGGTATGGACAGTACAGAGGGACTTCTTATGGTTCGACAGCTACGCTGGGCAGGGCACGTATCCCGTATGGGAGACGAACGTATGTCAAAGGCAGTCTTTTATTGGTGAGCTAAAAGGTGGTCGACGTAACAGAGGCGCCTCACGGAAACGCTTCAAAGACCAGCTTTGGCGTCAACTTTCCTTGGCTGACATAGAAGAGAGCACCTGGCTGAGTCGGAACGAGACAACTGGAGGTCACTCACCAAGGCCGCGGGATAATCTGCTGCCGAGGACAAACGCAGACGACGAAAAGAAAATCTAAATCGACCACCTGCGGACAATGGTTATGCTTGCCCTGGATGAGGCAAAATATGTAGGTCACAGCTGGGGTTGCGCAGCCACGGGAAATAATGAATTTCTCACTAATCTTCGGACTCGAAGACAAGCCTTATTTATGATCACGTATATGCGTAGGAATATTGACACTAGATAATCTTAGTTTATGAAAGTAAGTACGGTAAGTACCAATGGCAATCTCTTCTATTCCGAAGATTAAGGCTGAGTGCAGTGTTTCACATGACTATGCAAACCCAGTTGTAACCTGCATATTTTTCCGCCGTGCAAAGATGTTGTCCGCTGGCGGTCTATTTAAGATTTCTTTCCGTCTTCTGCGCCTATCATCACTATAGGCTTTCCTTTGGGCCTCAAATGTGTGTTACGCAGCCTTTGGGAGATCTCTCCAACTGTCTCTTTCAAAGACCATCTCCTACCAGATACTTTCATCTGTGCCAGTGAGGGCGAAATGGCGCCTGAGTTGATCTTTATAGTGGGTGGGCACCTCTGTTACGCTGTCCTCTTTTAATCTCGCCATAGACACGATACAGCTGTCGAATGGTAGGCCTAAATAGTGATTCTTTACTTTTCATACCGGCCCCCAGCAGAATGTATTTGTAATGTAGACTAGACAGCGCATGCCCATTATGATACGAAGGCATCTTTGATTAAAGCGTTTGAGGAGCCTTAAATGTCATCGATAGAGCACACAGGTCTAGCGTGTCCATTCGTTGGACATAGCTGCACACTTTGAAGCCACTCTATCCTAATTCAATCCTACCCTATCTCCAATAGACCTACGTTGGCGTCGGAGACAAAAAGTTTAGGTCACTGAATGGTCAGCATTGTCACGTAAAATACTGTACTCTTCATTAACTTAATAACTTATCTTTTCTTTGCTTATAATACAGACGCTACTTCAAAAAAAAAAAAAGAAGATGATTACGTCCTACGCGTCATGCATCTAGTCATCTATGCTTCAGTAATATTGCTATCAAAGACATTTTTTTTTGTTTTCACATGTTTAAAAAAGGGTTAAACTAGGATGTAGATTTATCTTCCAGTTATCCGGACTCTCGCGGAACTGAATCAATTAAGTTGCTCAATGCTTTTATTAGCGAATTTAATTTTTTTAAATATCATCATTAAATGAACAGAATAATGTTCATACCAATAGGCCCCATTAGCCTACAAAATAGAATCTATAAGAAGTATGTTATGCTAGCGTAGAAGTGCTAGAGCAGGGGTTCTCAACCTGTGGATCGCGGCCCCCTTGGGGTTCGATTGACGATTTGCCAGGGGTCGCCTAAGACCATCGAAAAAATGGATTGTTATTGTCTATTCTTCTGTTGCTGAATGTATGTGCGGGGGGGGGGGGGTCGCGGCAGAGTTGGGGATTGTAAAAAGGGGTCGCCGAGCCTAAAAGGTTGAGAACCGCTGTGCTATAGTGTTTCTATGAAGAGATTAAAGTTAGCTACATTAAAATTGCAGTGTTGTTTTGTGTGTGTGTGTGTCCTAAACTAGTAAAGTTCCTCCTTTCAGACCTTGTGGTCTATAGAGCAGATGATGTAAAGGTCATCTGGTTCTGTGGCCCACGGTTAACAAGGGTGTCATGTGGCCAGCACAACTACCAACCGCCTTTACTTTTCTTCACTTTACATAGGCATTGACTTGGGTCTCTTCCAGACAGAACTGTACTTTCACACAGGTTGGTTTTTTTTTACTGTTTGACGCTCAAACAGTTTTTTTTTTTAAACTTAGAGATCGAAGAGTCTTCAGCTCAGCTCTTTGACGATCAAACGGAATGCCAAGGGTCTTGAAACTATCTGTGAGGTCAGTTCCATTATCCCTTCGGTTGATATAACAATGGGGTACATTGTTGTTTTAGATAACTTTCATAAACGCTTAATCTCCAAGCCTAGGTTCCCATATTTTCGCTGTTTTTCCTACTAGTTTTTCTTAAATTATGAGATAGTGGTTCGGCTATGTCAATAATGATAGCGACTTTTCTTTTTTATCGATAAGCAGCAGATTAAAATCAACCCTTTTGTCGGTCAAAATAGGCATATCCCAGTACGGCAGATGTTCACTAGACTTGAGAACCTGTTATTTTTAATAAGGAGGAGTATCCTTACCTATCAAATTATGTGTCAAAGCCAAGTGCTAGTGTATTAGCTTTGCAACTTGGTTATGGCGACCTAGGTAGGCAGATTCCGATAGGGCTGAACATCCTGCCATTAAGTGTTCAATTGACTCACCCACATTTTCGGCATTAGTCAACAATAGAGTCTTTGGATATGTTTCTCGTATTTTTTTTGTCCTAACTACTGTCTTGTATTGCTGTAACAAAGCCTTCAGTTTTAGGGGAGAGAAGCAGCCTTGTCAAGGTTTTCCCCATCTAATAATGCCGGGAATTTTCCGTGGAGTGTTTTTTTCTTACCAATGACGAATCTCTTTTGGTGGAGGACTTGTGGTTAAACATTGAAATTTGGTTCGTAGTATTTTTGATAGTCTGTAATTGTCATGCAGGTCGGTCGGGATTGTCCAGCTATTTATTGCAGTGATGAGATTACTACCAGACAGTTTAGTGTTGAGGATTTTATTTAATCTTTGCTTATATTTACAAAGACAGTCCTTTTTTTAATTTTTTATGGTTTATTGTGGCATTCTGGTTTATTCCAAGATATTTGTAAAGAGAGGCAGAGTTAAATTCCCTCGATGCCGTCAAATGCAATGTTGGTGTTGGCACTTTTACAATGGCTATACCATAGGGTCTACTTATACAGGCCAAAAGAAACAAATCGTCATTTAAGTTTTAATTGTGGTGTGTAACTTTGCGCGTTTTCTGCATATAGATTTAAATCATCTCTGTATAATAGGCGAGATATACATTTTTCTAAATTTAGTGTCTACCTTATGGTCTGTACGTAGTGCAATGGAGTAATTTAGACAGTGGGTTAAACTCAGATGTAGATTTATCTTCCAGTTATCCAGACTCTCGAAGAACTGAATCAACTGCTTTTTTTTTGTAGTCGAATTAGCACATGTTAAGTTTCTCTTTCTTCTATTAGGTTGGTGCACTATAGTATCATCTATGGTTAGCTATACTTTACAGCCCATCGACTCTTCAATGCAACCTTGTTGTTCTTCTGCTAGTAGCTTATGGGCAGAACAAAATGTAAGCCTATACATTTTTTATTATTATTTTTATTACTATTAATACTATTATTATTAATTATTATTTTGATTAATTATTATTTTAAAACAACTTTCAACTCCTAATGACCTGTAAAAGAAAATATAAAGTACTAAACTCTTAACGAGTTCTCTTATAAACACTTTGAACAATTTAGAAACTCCCAATTGACATTAAAAAAAGTTATTAACTCCTTATGAGTTGTAAAGGGAAATGTGAACTAAATTCTAAGCCTCAAATATATGTGCTATTTAAAGAATTAAAAAAGAAGCAGTGTGTCATGTGGCAAGCACAATGACCAATAGCTTATAATGTCTTGCTACTATTAAAATGTTTTACTGCTATAAAGTTGTAATTCTTTAACTGTTATTAAGTTTATGTTTTATTGCTTTTTAATTATAGTTTCACTGCCAATATAAATAAATGTTTTACTGCAATAATAAAGTTTTAATGTTTACTGTAGGCTACAGACACAAATGACCTGTATATCATCTGCCTTACTTGTCCACCATTATAACTTGAGTTAAGCCCTACTCACTATGTCACTCTAGAAGTAGATTTTCAAAAATTCTACAATTCTATGTATAGAAATAGAATATCTACACTAGAATTTACATAGAAAATATAGTCTACTCCGTCTTATCCAGATCTAGACTAGTACAAGAGCACTAAATTTACTGCTTTTAATAAGTTTGAAAGTTACTGGTATTATAAAGTTTAAATGTTTTGTTATAAAGCTTAAATTTTTCACTGCTGTTATAAAGTTTGAATAATTTACTGATCTTATAAAGTTTTAATTTTTCAATGCTGTTATAAAGTTTTAATTGTTTCATTGCTATTATAAAATGAAATGCTTTACTGCAATAATAAAGTTTTAATTCTTTACTGTTATTGATACAGTTTTAATGTTTTTCTGCTATAAAGTTTGAATCTTTCACTGCTATCATACAAATTGGGTAATAGTTGGGGAAAAGTAAAATTGGTTGTTCAATGTGCTGCCCACACCACACCCTTGTTAACTGTGGACCACAAAACAAATGACCTTTTCATCATCTTAGTTTTTTTACTTGAGACCATTAAAAATAAAGTTAAGACCCACCTACAACTTCATTCTATAATAAGATTTTTAAAAAGCAAATTATAAAAATTCCATTTAAAAAAAAAAGCTTAACTAAAGGGGAAGAACTCTGCCAAAAAAGTATATCAATAGTGTACAAATTATTTCCCTGATTTGATATCAATTACAAATAATTATTTGACTAGTTGTGTATTTTTTAAATTGATTCATGTTGTTGACATTTTTTATATAATTATCTGTAATGATTCCCCTTGACTAAGGGATTGAATGTTAGATTATGTATCATGTGTGTTAACAGTCTAAATAAATTCACTCATGAATCTGGTGTTGTTATTTATGGTTATCAAGTGTAGCTTTTCTAGTTTATTAAGTGATAGCAGAGCAAGGTTCCAATCCATGAACCTCTGGGTTATGGGCCCAGCATGCTCCTTCTGTGTATGTTTTGTTAGGTAGAGTAAATAGTTATATATTATCAAATTAATCTGAAAATGTGAGGGAGAAATGTTTTAAATTCATCTATATCTATGAATACTGAAGGATTTGTTTCCCTTGTTGGTATCAAACAAAATAATTAATTAGGCCTACCAGATGTTTTTATTTATTCATGTCTTGTCTATGCTAATAAATAATTTCACAAAGTTTCATCTTGGCTATCATTTTTTATTACAAGCAGCCCATACAAGTGTCTGTAAATCATCAGAATGTACTTTATTTTGGTTTGTTAATCAGCAGATTTTACTTTATTTCGGTCTGTATATCATCAGAATGTACTTTATTTTGGTCTGTAAATCAGCAGATTGTACTTTATTTTGGTCTGTAAATCAGCAGATTGTACTTTATTTTGGTCTGTAAATCAGCAGGATGTACTTTATTTTGGTCTGTAAATCAGCAGGATGTACTTTATTTTGGTCTGTAAATCAGCAGGACGTACTTCATCTTGGTCTGTAAATCAAAACAACTGAATATATTACCTAAACATTTTTTTTTTCATAAATAATTTCTATTTTAAATATAATTATTTTCATAAAACACTTCCTGTTTAGTTATGTATGCAGAGCATATGAAATAGAAAAAAAACAACTTGTTAACTTTAAAATGTAAAGCTATAATTAAATAATACTGTGGTAACTACTAGTCAAAAGACAGTACAGATATGACAAAAAAATAATATATAGAACAATGTCAACACCTTAAATCATAATCTTGGCTGTCATCCTAAGTCACATCTTAATTACCAGTAGTCCAAAACAAATGAATATATTACCTTAAAATATTTTTTTTAGAAAACTTTGCTATTTCATTTAGAACTATAGTCATAAAATACTTGCCTCAAAATCCTCACTATTCTGTTGGACTTCATCTGTTCTTCCAATTTAGTTATGTATGATCAGCATTTGTAACAGAAAAAAACAACAACTAGTTAACTTAAAAATGGAGATATTGGAAATTGTACTACATTAGTATTTATATTATTGAATTTAAAAAGTTCTGTATTTACTCTGCTTATCTATGGGAGTTTTATTGATTACCAACATACAAAACTAATCATTAAAATAAAATTAGTATAATTTATTAGAACACTGAAAACACATTAATTGGCATGCATAAAACCTAAAGATTAAAAAAATAAATTACGTTTGGCTGATATTTACCTGTAGTTTCTTAGCTAATCTGTTCCAAATCATGCATATTTATCAAAAGAATCTAATTTTAAATAAGTTAAATCAAAGTATTTTAAAGTCCCAGTAAAATGTGACTTCAACTAAGCAACTATTAGACATCTTGCTGTACATATCTTTGTATGTAGCTTTCAAACCTTACCTGTTACTCCTAGGAGACGGCTTCATTTGACTGTATGTTGATATATTTCTAGTTGGATCTCCAACTGAAAAAATGAAAAAATATTTGGCAGCCAAATCAAAGAGAATGAATTGAAAGTCTTAGTGATACTGAAATGTACCGAACTAATAAATTATTCTAGCTCTATTAATTATAAAAACATGTTGACAACTTTTGAAAATTATTCTTTATGTTTAGTTGAACACAAATATTTTCAACTTGCATGCAAAAAAAAAAAAAAAAAAAAAACAAGAAAAAAAATGAGAAAAAAAAACCAGATTACTTGCTTTGCTGGAGTTTCCTACCATTTATATGTAATGCATACATTGAAAGAAACAGTTAAGTATATACAGCTAAAACATAGTATTTTAAAAGACTACTCGCCTTATAGAATAAAAATTCCTTGCTGTGATTTTTATATTTTGCATGTCCCTATTAAATGATGGTTCCATTTCTCTGCATGCCTCTTTTTTTTTTTTTTCTTTCTTCTTGTATGAAACATTTAGATCTCTGCAACTTGATCTGAAGAATATTATGAGATGAATGAAAAGAGCATTGGGCTGTCTAACCAAATTTGTGTTTAAATGAACTTAGATAGTTGCGTACTCAGGATTGTGCTCTATAAATGCTATGCCACGAGATAAACTTATATCAAACTTATGCAAAAGTGGAAAATAAATTACAAAAGCATTAGTAGAAATATTCTTAGAATGTTATTGAAACATAATACATATTCTCAAATTAGCATGCATAAATCTAAACAAAAAAAAAAAAAGATTTGACTTGCTTTGTTGAGTTTTATCAATAATTTCAATTCCGCTGTTCTGTACTATGCATTGGTCAAAAGAAACAAAATTTAATTTTATATACCTAAATTATAGTACTTTAGAAAATTACTTGCCTTAAGGAAGAAAATCTTTTGGACATCTTTGCTGCGATTCTTAACATGTTATTTTTATTTATTTTGCCTTCCCTGGTAGATGATGGTTTTATTTGTCTGTATGCTGCTTTATAGTGCTAGAATGTACTCAGACACCTGAACTGCAAAATTCAAAACGTGATTATGATTCAAATGATAAATGGATAAAACATTAGGCAGTCTAATCAAAGATATGTTTAAATCTTGCTGAAAATCGTACTACATTAGTATTTATATTATTGAATTTAAAAAGTTCTGTATTTACTCTGCTTATCTATGGGAGTTTTATTGATTACCAACATACAAAACTAATCATTAAAATAAAATTAGTATAATTTATTAGAACACTGAAAACACATTAATTGGCATGCATAAAACCTAAAGATTAAAAAAATAAAGTACGTTTTGCTGATATTTACCTGTAGTTTCTTAGCTAATCTGTTCCAAATCATGCATATTTATCAAAAGAATCTAATTTTAAATAAGTTAAATCAAAGTATTTTAAAGTCCCAGTAAAATGTGACTTCAACTAAGCAACTATTAGACATCTTGCTGTACATATCTTTATACGTAGCTTTCAAACCTTACCTGTTACTCCTAGGAGAAGGCTTCATTTGACTGTATGTTGATATATTTCTAGTTGGATCTCCAACTGAAAAATGAAAAAATATTTGGCAGCCAAATCAAAGAGAATGAATTGAAAGTCTTAGTGATACTGAAATGTACCGAACTAATAAATTATTCTAGCTCTATTAATTATAAAAACATGTTGACAACTTTTGAAAATTATTCTTTATGTTTAGTTGAACACAAATATTTTCAACTTGCATGCAAAAAAAAAAAACAAGAAAAAAAATGAGAAAAAAAAAAACAACAGATTACTTGCTTTGCTGGAGTTTCCTACCATTCACATGCAATGCATACATTGAAAGAAACAGTTAAGTATATACAGCTAAAACATAGTATTTTAAAAGACTACTCGCCTTATAGAATAAAAATTCCTTGCTGTGATTTTTATATTTTGCATGTCCCTATTAGATGATGGTTCCATTTCTCTGCATGCCTCTTTTTTTTTTTTTTTCTTTCTTCTTGTATGAAACATTTAGATCTCTGCAACTTGATCTGAAGAATATTATGAGATGAATGAAAAGAGCATTGGGCTGTCTAACCAAATTTGTGTTTAAATGAACTTAGATAGTTGCGTACTCAGGATTGTGCTCTATAAATGCTATGCCATGAGATGAACTTATATCAAACTTATGCAAAAGTGGAAAATAAATTACAAAAGCATTAGTAGAAATATTCTTAGAATGTTATTGAAACATAATACATATTCTCAAATTAGCATGCATAAATCTAAACAAAAAAAAAAAAAGATTTGACTTGCTTTGTTGAGTTTTATCAATAATTTCAATTCCGCTGTTCTGTACTATGCATTGGTCAAAAGAAACAAAATTTAATTTTATATACCTAAATTATAGTACTTTAGAAAATTACTTGCCTTAAGGAAGAAAATCTTTTGGACATCTTTGCTGCGATTCTTAACATGTTATTTTTATTTATTTTGCCTGTCCCTGGTAGATGATGGTTTTATTTGTCTGTATGCTGCTTTATAGTGCTAGAATGTACTCAGACACCTGAACTGCAAAATTCAAAACGTGATTATGATTCAAATGATAAATGGATAAAACATTAGGCAGTCTAACCAAAGATATGTTTAAATCTTGCTGAAAATCGTACTACATTAGTATTTATATTATTGAATTTAAAAAGTTCTGTATTTACTCTGCTTATCTATGGGAGTTTTATTGATTACCAACATACAAAACTAATCATTAAAATAAAATTAGTATAATTTATTAGAACACTGAAAACACATTAATTGGCATGCATAAAACCTAAAGATTAAAAAAATAAATTACGTTTGGCTGATATTTACCTGTAGTTTCTTAGCTAATCTGTTCCAAATCATGCATATTTATCAAAAGAATCTAATTTTAAATAAGTTAAATCAAAGTATTTTAAAGTCCCAGTAAAATGTGACTTCAACTAAGCAACTATTAGACATCTTGCTGTACATATCTTTGTATGTAGCTTTCAAACCTTACCTGTTACTCCTAGGAGACGGCTTCATTTGACTGTATGTTGATATATTTCTAGTTGGATCTCCAACTGAAAAAATATTTGGCAGCCAAATCAAAGAGAATGAATTGAAAGTCTTAGTGATACTGAAATGTACCGAACTAATAAATTATTCTAGCTCTATTAATTATAAAAACATGTTGACAACTTTTGAAAATTATTCTTTATGTTTAGTTGAACACAAATATTTTCAACTTGCATGCAAAAAAAAAAAAAAAAAAACAAGAAAAAAAATGAGAAAAACCCAGATTACTTGCTTTGCTGGAGTTTCCTACCATTCATATGCAATGCATACATTGAAAGAAACAGTTAAGTAAATACAGCTAAAACATAGTATTTTAAAAGACTACTCGCCTTATAGAATAAAAATTCCTTGCTGTGATTTTTATATTTTGCATGTCCCTATTAGATGATGGTTCCATTTCTCTGCATGCCTCTTTTTTTTTTTTTTTTCTTTCTTCTTGTATGAAACATTTAGATCTCTGCAACTTGATCTGAAGAATATTATGAGATGAATGAAAAGAGCATTGGGCTGTCTAACCAAATTTGTGTTTAAATGAACTTAGATAGTTGCGTACTCAGGATTGTGCTCTATAAATGCTATGCCATGAGATGAACTTATATCAAACTTATGCAAAAGTGGAAAATAAATTACAAAAGCATTAGTAGAAATATTCTTAGAATGTTATTGAAACATAATACATATTCTCAAATTAGCATGCATAAATCTAAACAAAAAAAAAAAAAGATTTGACTTGCTTTGTTGAGTTTTATCAATAATTTCAATTCCGCTGTTCTGTACTATGCATTGGTCAAAAGAAACAAAATTTAATTTTATATACCTAAATTATAGTACTTTAGAAAATTACTTGCCTTAAGGAAGAAAATCTTTTGGACATCTTTGCTGCGATTCTTAACATGTTATTTTTATTTATTTTGCCTGTCCCTGGTAGATGATGGTTTTATTCGTCTGTATGCTGCTTTATAGTGCTAGAATGTACTCAGACACCTGAACTGGAAAATTCAAAATGTGATTATGATTCAAATGATAAATGGATAAAACATTAGGCAGTCTAACCAAAGATATGTTTAAATCTTGCTGAAAATGGTACTACATTAGAATTTATATTATTGAATTAAAAAAGTTCTGTATTTACTCTGCTTATCTATGGGAGTTTTATTGATTACCAACATACGAAACTAATCATTAAAATAAAATTAGTATAATTTATTAGAACACTAAAAAAAAACATTAATTGGCATGCATGAAACCTAAAGATTAAAAAAATAAATTACGTTTTGCTGATATTTACCTGTAGTTTCTTAGCTAATCTGTTCCAAATCATGCATATTTATCAAAAGAATCTAATTTTAAATAAGTTAAATCAAAGTATTTTAAAGTCCCAGTAAAATGTGACTTCAACTAAGCAACTATTAGACATCTTGCTGTACATATCTTTATACGTAGCTTTCAAACCTTACCTGTTACTCCTAGGAGAAGGCTTCATTTGACTGTATGTTGATATATTTCTAGTTGGATCTCCAACTTAAAAATGAAAAAATATTTGGCAGCCAAATCAAAGAGAATGAATTGAAAGTCTTAGTGATACTGAAATGTACCGAACTAATAAATTATTCTAGCTCTATTAATTATAAAAACATGTTGACAACTTTTGAAAATTATTCCCTATGTTTAGTTGAACACAAATATTTTCAACTTGCATGCAAAAAAAAAAAACAAGAAAAAAAATGAGAAAAAAAAAACCAGATTACTTGCTTTGCTGGAGTTTCCACCATTCATATGCAATGCATACATTGAAAGAAACAGTTAAGTATATACAGCTAAAACATAGTATTTTAAAAGACTACTCGCCTTATAGAATAAAAATTCCTTGCTGTGATTTTTATATTTTGCATGTCCCTATTAGATGATGGTTCCATTTCTCTGCATGCCTATTTTTTTTTTTTTTTCTTTCTTCTTGTATGAAACATTTAGATCTCTGCAACTTGATCTGAAGAATATTATGAGATGAATGAAAAGAGCATTGGGCTGTCTAACCAAATTTGTGTTTAAATGAACTTAGATAGTTGCGTACTCAGGATTGTGCTCTATAAATGCTATGCCATGAGATGAACTTATATCAAACTTATGCAAAAGTGGAAAATAAATTACAAAAGCATTAGTAGAAATATTCTTAGAATGTTATTGAAACATAATACATATTCTCAAATTAGCATGCATAAATCTAAACAAAAAAAAAAAAAGATTTGACTTGCTTTGTTGAGTTTTATCAATAATTTCAATTCCGCTGTTCTGTACTATGCATTGGTCAAAAGAAACAAAATTTAATTTTATATACCTAAATTATAGTACTTTAGAAAATTACTTGCCTTAAGGAAGAAAATCTTTTGGACATCTTTGCTGCGATTCTTAACATGTTATTTTTATTTATTTTGCCTGTCCCTGGTAGATGATGGTTTTATTTGTCTGTATGCTGCTTTATAGTGCTAGAATGTACTCAGACACCTGAACTGCAAAATTCAAAACGTGATTATGATTCAAATGATAAATGGATAAAACATTAGGCAGTCTAACCAAAGATATGTTTAAATCTTGCTGAAAATCGTACTACATTAGTATTTATATTATTGAATTTAAAAAGTTCTGTATTTACTCTGCTTATCTATGGGAGTTTTATTGATTACCAACATACAAAACTAATCATTAAAATAAAATTAGTATAATTTATTAGAACACTGAAAACACATTAATTGGCATGCATAAAACCTAAAGATTAAAAAAATAAATTACGTTTGGCTGATATTTACCTGTAGTTTCTTAGCTAATCTGTTCCAAATCATGCATATTTATCAAAAGAATCTAATTTTAAATAAGTTAAATCAAAGTATTTTAAAGTCCCAGTAAAATGTGACTTCAACTAAGCAACTATTAGACATCTTGCTGTACATATCTTTGTATGTAGCTTTCAAACCTTACCTGTTACTCCTAGGAGACGGCTTCATTTGACTGTATGTTGATATATTTCTAGTTGGATCTCCAACTGAAAAAATATTTGGCAGCCAAATCAAAGAGAATGAATTGAAAGTCTTAGTGATACTGAAATGTACCGAACTAATAAATTATTCTAGCTCTATTAATTATAAAAACATGTTGACAACTTTTGAAAATTATTCTTTATGTTTAGTTGAACACAAATATTTTCAACTTGCATGCAAAAAAAAAAAAAAAAAACAAGAAAAAAAATGAGAAAAACCCAGATTACTTGCTTTGCTGGAGTTTCCTACCATTCATATGCAATGCATACATTGAAAGAAACAGTTAAGTAAATACAGCTAAAACATAGTATTTTAAAAGACTACTCGCCTTATAGAATAAAAATTCCTTGCTGTGATTTTTATATTTTGCATGTCCCTATTAGATGATGGTTCCATTTCTCTGCATGCCTCTTTTTTTTTTTTTTTTTCTTTCTTCTTGTATGAAACATTTAGATCTCTGCAACTTGATCTGAAGAATATTATGAGATGAATGAAAAGAGCATTGGGCTGTCTAACCAAATTTGTGTTTAAATGAACTTAGATAGTTGCGTACTCAGGATTGTGCTCTATAAATGCTATGCCACGAGATGAACTTATATCAAACTTATGCAAAAGTGGAAAATAAATTACAAAAGCATTAGTAGAAATATTCTTAGAATGTTATTGAAACATAATACATATTCTCCAATTAGCATGCATAAATCTAAAAAAAAAAAAAAATTTGACTTGCTTTGTTGAGTTTTATCAATAATTTCAATTCCCCTGTTCTGTAATATGCATTGGTCAAAAGAAACAAAATTTAATTTTATATACCTAAATTATAGTACTTTAGAAAATTACTTGCCTTAAGGAAGAAAATCTTTTGGACATCTTTGCTGCGATTCTTAACATGTCATTTTTATTTATTTTGCCTGTCCCTGGTAGATGATGGTTTTATTCGTCTGTATGCTGCTTTATAGTGCTAGAATGTACTCAGACACCTGAACTGGAAAATTCAAAATGTGATTATGATTCAAATGATAAATGGATAAAACATTAGGCAGTCTAACCAAAGATATGTTTAAATCTTGCTGAAAATGGTACTACATTAGAATTTATATTATTGAATTAAAAAAGTTCTGTATTTACTCTGCTTATCTATGGGAGTTTTATTGATTACCAACATACGAAACTAATCATTAAAATAAAATTAGTATAATTTATTAGAACACTAAAAAAAAACATTAATTGGCATGCATGAAACCTAAAGATTAAAAAAATAAATTACGTTTTGCTGATATTTACCTGTAGTTTCTTAGCTAATCTGTTCCAAATCATGCATATTTCTCAAAAGAATCTAATTTTAAATAAGTTAAATCAAAGTATTTTAAAGTCCCAGTAAAATGTGACTTCAACTAAGCAACTATTAGACATCTTGCTGTACATATCTTTATACGTAGCTTTCAAACCTTACCTGTTACTCCTAGGAGAAGGCTTCATTTGACTGTATGTTGATATATTTCTAGTTGGATCTCCAACTTAAAAATGAAAAAATATTTGGCAGCCAAATCAAAGAGAATGAATTGAAAGTCTTAGTGATACTGAAATGTACCGAACTAATAAATTATTCTAGCTCTATTAATTATAAAAACATGTTGACAACTTTTGAAAATTATTCCCTATGTTTAGTTGAACACAAATATTTTCAACTTGCATGCAAAAAAAAAAAACAAGAAAAAAAATGAGAAAAAAAACCCCAGATTACTTGCTTTGCTGGAGTTTCCACCATTCATATGCAATGCATACATTGAAAGAAACAGTTAAGTATATACAGCTAAAACATAGTATTTTAAAAGACTACTCGCCTTATAGAATAAAAATTCCTTGCTGTGATTTTTATATTTTGCATGTCCCTATTAGATGATGGTTCCATTTCTCTGCATGCCTCTTTTTTTTTTTTTTTCTTTCTTCTTGTATGAAACATTTAGATCTCTGCAACTTGATCTGAAGAATATTATGAGATGAATGAAAAGAGCATTGGGCTGTCTAACCAAATTTGTGTTTAAATGAACTTAGATAGTTGCGTACTCAGGATTGTGCTCTATAAATGCTATGCCATGAGATGAACTTATATCAAACTTATGCAAAAGTGGAAAATAAATTACAAAAGCATTAGTAGAAATATTCTTAGAATGTTATTGAAACATAATACATATTCTCAAATTAGCATGCATAAATCTAAACAAAAAAAAAAAAAGATTTGACTTGCTTTGTTGAGTTTTATCAATAATTTCAATTCCGCTGTTCTGTACTATGCATTGGTCAAAAGAAACAAAATTTAATTTTATATACCTAAATTATAGTACTTTAGAAAATTACTTGCCTTAAGGAAGAAAATCTTTTGGACATCTTTGCTGCGATTCTTAACATGTTATTTTTATTTATTTTGCCTGTCCCTGGTAGATGATGGTTTTATTTGTCTGTATGCTGCTTTATAGTGCTAGAATGTACTCAGACACCTGAACTGCAAAATTCAAAACGTGATTATGATTCAAATGATAAATGGATAAAACATTAGGCAGTCTAACCAAAGATATGTTTAAATCTTGCTGAAAATCGTACTACATTAGTATTTATATTATTGAATTTAAAAAGTTCTGTATTTACTCTGCTTATCTATGGGAGTTTTATTGATTACCAACATACAAAACTAATCATTAAAATAAAATTAGTATAATTTATTAGAACACTGAAAACACATTAATTGGCATGCATAAAACCTAAAGATTAAAAAAATAAATTACGTTTGGCTGATATTTACCTGTAGTTTCTTAGCTAATCTGTTCCAAATCATGCATATTTATCAAAAGAATCTAATTTTAAATAAGTTAAATCAAAGTATTTTAAAGTCCCAGTAAAATGTGACTTCAACTAAGCAACTATTAGACATCTTGCTGTACATATCTTTGTATGTAGCTTTCAAACCTTACCTGTTACTCCTAGGAGACGGCTTCATTTGACTGTATGTTGATATATTTCTAGTTGGATCTCCAACTGAAAAAATATTTGGCAGCCAAATCAAAGAGAATGAATTGAAAGTCTTAGTGATACTGAAATGTACCGAACTAATAAATTATTCTAGCTCTATTAATTATAAAAACATGTTGACAACTTTTGAAAATTATTCTTTATGTTTAGTTGAACACAAATATTTTCAACTTGCATGCAAAAAAAAAAAAAAAAAACAAGAAAAAAAAAGAGAAAAACCCAGATTACTTGCTTTGCTGGAGTTTCCTACCATTCATATGCAATGCATACATTGAAAGAAACAGTTAAGTAAATACAGCTAAAACATAGTATTTTAAAAGACTACTCGCCTTATAGAATAAAAATTCCTTGCTGTGATTTTTATATTTTGCATGTCCCTATTAGATGATGGTTCCATTTCTCTGCATGCCTCTTTTTTTTTTTTTTTTCTTTCTTCTTGTATGAAACATTTAGATCTCTGCAACTTGATCTGAAGAATATTATGAGATGAATGAAAAGAGCATTCGGCTGTCTAACCAAATTTGTGTTTAAATGAACTTAGATAGTTGCGTACTCAGGATTGTGCTCTATAAATGCTATGCCACGAGATGAACTTATATCAAACTTATGCAAAAGTGGAAAATAAATTACAAAAGCATTAGTAGAAATATTCTTAGAATGTTATTGAAACATAATACATATTCTCCAATTAGCATGCATAAATCTAAAAAAAAAAAAAAATTTGACTTGCTTTGTTGAGTTTTATCAATAATTTCAATTCCCCTGTTCTGTAATATGCATTGGTCAAAAGAAACAAAATTTAATTTTATATACCTAAATTATAGTACTTTAGAAAATTACTTGCCTTAAGGAAGAAAATCTTTTGGACATCTTTGCTGCGATTCTTAACATGTCATTTTTATTTATTTTGCCTGTCCCTGGTAGATGATGGTTTTATTCGTCTGTATGCTGCTTTATAGTGCTAGAATGTACTCAGACACCTGAACTGGAAAATTCAAAATGTGATTATGATTCAAATGATAAATGGATAAAACATTAGGCAGTCTAACCAAAGATATGTTTAAATCTTGCTGAAAATGGTACTACATTAGAATTTATATTATTGAATTAAAAAATTTCTGTATTTACTCTGCTTATCTATGGGAGTTTTATTGATTACCAACATACGAAACTAATCATTAAAATAAAATTAGTATAATTTATTAGAACACTAAAAAAAAACATTAATTGGCATGCATGAAACCTAAAGATTAAAAAAATAAATTACGTTTTGCTGATATTTACCTGTAGTTTCTTAGCTAATCTGTTCCAAATCATGCATATTTCTCAAAAGAATCTAATTTTAAATAAGTTAAATCAAAGTATTTTAAAGTCCCAGTAAAATGTGACTACAACTAAGCAACTATTAGACATCTTGCTGTACATATCTTTATATGTAGCTTTCAAACCTTACCTGTTACTCCTAGGAGATGGCTTCATTTGACTGTATGTTGATATATTTCTAGTTGGATCTCCAACTGAAAAATGAAAAAATATTTGGCAGCCAAATCAAAGAGAATGAATTGAAAGTCTTAGTGATACTGAAATGTACCGAACTAATAAATTATTCTAGCTCTATTAATTATAAAAACATTTTGACAACTTTTGAAAATTATTCTTTATGTTTAGTTGAACACAAATATTTTCAACTTGCATGCAAAAGAGAAAAAAATGAGAAAAAAAAAACATTACTTGCTTTGCTGGAGTTTCCTACCATTCATATGCAATGCATACATTGAAAGAAACAGTTAAGTATATACAGCTAAAACATAGTATTTAGAAAGACTACTTGCCTTATAGAATAAAAATTCCTTGCTGTGATTTTTATATTTTGCATGTCCCTATTAGATGATGGTTCCATTTCTCTGCATGCTTCTTTTTTTTTTCTTTCTTTCTTCTTGTATGAAACAATTAGATCTCTGCAACTTGATCTGAAGAATATTATGAAATGAATGAAAAGAGCAATGGGCTGTCTAACCAAATTTGTGTTTAAATGAACTTAGATAGTTGCGTACTTAGGATTGTGCTCTATAAATGCTATGCCACGAGATGAACCTATATCAAACTTATGCAAAAGTGGAAAATAAATTACAAAAGCATTAGTAGAAATATTCTTAGAATGTTATTGAAACATAATACATATTCTCAAATTAGCATGCATAAATCTAAACAAAAAAAAAAAAAGATTTGACTTGCTTTGTTGAGTTTTATCAATAATTTCAATTCCGCTGTTCTGTACTATGCATTGGTCAAAAGAAACAAAATTTAATTTTATATACCTAAATTATAGTACTTTAGAAAATTACTTGCCTTAAGGAAGAAAATCTTTTGGACATCTTTGCTGCGATTCTTAACATGTTATTTTTATTTATTTTGCCTGTCCCTGGTAGATGATGGTTTTATTTGTCTGTATGCTGCTTTATAGTGCTAGAATGTACTCAGACACCTGAACTGCAAAATTCAAAACGTGATTATGATTCAAATGATAAATGGATAAAACATTAGGCAGTCTAACCAAAGATATGTTTAAATCTTGCTGAAAATCGTACTACATTAGTATTTATATTATTGAATTTAAAAAGTTCTGTATTTACTCTGCTTATCTATGGGAGTTTTATTGATTACCAACATACAAAACTAATCATTAAAATAAAATTAGTATAATTTATTAGAACACTGAAAACACATTAATTGGCATGCATAAAACCTAAAGATTAAAAAAATAAATTACGTTTGGCTGATATTTACCTGTAGTTTCTTAGCTAATCTGTTCCAAATCATGCATATTTATCAAAAGAATCTAATTTTAAATAAGTTAAATCAAAGTATTTTAAAGTCCCAGTAAAATGTGACTTCAACTAAGCAACTATTAGACATCTTGCTGTACATATCTTTGTATGTAGCTTTCAAACCTTACCTGTTACTCCTAGGAGACGGCTTCATTTGACTGTATGTTGATATATTTCTAGTTGGATCTCCAACTGAAAAAATATTTGGCAGCCAAATCAAAGAGAATGAATTGAAAGTCTTAGTGATACTGAAATGTACCGAACTAATAAATTATTCTAGCTCTATTAATTATAAAAACATGTTGACAACTTTTGAAAATTATTCTTTATGTTTAGTTGAACACAAATATTTTCAACTTGCATGCAAAAAAAAAAAAAAAAAACAAGAAAAAAAATGAGAAAAACCCAGATTACTTGCTTTGCTGGAGTTTCCTACCATTCATATGCAATGCATACATTGAAAGAAACAGTTAAGTAAATACAGCTAAAACATAGTATTTTAAAAGACTACTCGCCTTATAGAATAAAAATTCCTTGCTGTGATTTTTATATTTTGCATGTCCCTATTAGATGATGGTTCCATTTCTCTGCATGCCTCTTTTTTTTTTTTTTTTCTTTCTTCTTGTATGAAACATTTAGATCTCTGCAACTTGATCTGAAGAATATTATGAGATGAATGAAAAGAGCATTGGGCTGTCTAACCAAATTTGTGTTTAAATGAACTTAGATAGTTGCGTACTCAGGATTGTGCTCTATAATTGCTATGCCACGAGATGAACTTATATCAAACTTATGCAAAAGTGGAAAATAAATTACAAAAGCATTAGTAGAAATATTCTTAGAATGTTATTGAAACATAATACATATTCTCCAATTAGCATGCATAAATCTAAAAAAAAAAAAAAATTTGACTTGCTTTGTTGAGTTTTATCAATAATTTCAATTCCCCTGTTCTGTAATATGCATTGGTCAAAAGAAACAAAATTTAATTTTATATACCTAAATTATAGTACTTTAGAAAATTACTTGCCTTAAGGAAGAAAATCTTTTGGACATCTTTGCTGCGATTCTTAACATGTCATTTTTATTTATTTTGCCTGTCCCTGGTAGATGATGGTTTTATTCGTCTGTATGCTGCTTTATAGTGCTAGAATGTACTCAGACACCTGAACTGGAAAATTCAAAATGTGATTATGATTCAAATGATAAATGGATAAAACATTAGGCAGTCTAACCAAAGATATGTTTAAATCTTGCTGAAAATGGTACTACATTAGAATTTATATTATTGAATTAAAAAAGTTCTGTATTTACTCTGCTTATCTATGGGAGTTTTATTGATTACCAACATACGAAACTAATCATTAAAATAAAATTAGTATAATTTATTAGAACACTAAAAAAAAACATTAATTGGCATGCATGAAACCTAAAGATTAAAAAAATAAATTACGTTTTGCTGATATTTACCTGTAGTTTCTTAGCTAATCTGTTCCAAATCATGCATATTTCTCAAAAGAATCTAATTTTAAATAAGTTAAATCAAAGTATTTTAAAGTCCCAGTAAAATGTGACTTCAACTAAGCAACTATTAGACATCTTGCTGTACATATCTTTATACGTAGCTTTCAAACCTTACCTGTTACTCCTAGGAGAAGGCTTCATTTGACTGTATGTTGATATATTTCTAGTTGGATCTCCAACTTAAAAATGAAAAAATATTTGGCAGCCAAATCAAAGAGAATGAATTGAAAGTCTTAGTGATACTGAAATGTACCGAACTAATAAATTATTCTAGCTCTATTAATTATAAAAACATGTTGACAACTTTTGAAAATTATTCCCTATGTTTAGTTGAACACAAATATTTTCAACTTGCATGCAAAAGAGAAAAAAATGAGAAAAAAAAAACATTACTTGCTTTGCTGGAGTTTCCTACCATTCATATGCAATGCATACATTGAAAGAAACAGTTAAGTATATACAGCTAAAACATAGTATTTTAAAAGACTACTCGCCTTATAGAATAAAAATTCCTTGCTGTGATTTTTATATTTTGCATGTCCCTATTAGATGATGGTTCCATTTCTCTGCATGCTTCTTTTTTTTTTCTTTCTTTCTTCTTGTATGAAACAATTAGATCTCTGCAACTTGATCTGAAGAATATTATGAAATGAATGAAAAGAGCAATGGGCTGTCTAACCAAATTTGTGTTTAAATGAACTTAGATAGTTGCGTACTTAGGATTGTGCTCTATAAATGCTATGCCACGAGATGAACCTATATCAAACTTATGCAAAAGTGGAAAATAAATTACAAAAGCATTAGTAGAAATATTCTTAGAATGTTAATAAAACATAATACATATTCTCAAATTAGCATGCATAAATCTAAACAAAAAAAAAAAGATTTTACTTGCTTTGTTGAGTTTTATCAATAATTTCAATTATGCTGTTCTGTACTATGCATTGGTCAAAAGAAACAAAATTAAATTTTATATACCTAAATTATAGTACTTTAGAAAATTACTTGCCTTAAGGAAGAAAATCTTTTGGACATCTTTGCTGCGATTCTTAACATGTTATTTTTATTTATTTTGCCTGCTCCAGGTAGATGATGGTTTTATTCGTCTGTATGCTGCTTGATAGTGCTAGAATGTACTCAGACACCTGAACTGCAAAATTCAAAATGTGATTATGATTCAAATGATAAATGGATAAAACATTAGGCAGTCTAACCAAAGATATGTTTCAATCTTGCTGAAAATAATGACATTTTTACTAAGCTTGTTGATTACTTCTAAATTGTTCTAGCTTAAAAAAAATGTTATGGGACTGAATGAAATTGTTATTCTTCAAATGTTATTGAAAAGAAAAGCATTCTCAATGAGCATGATATCGCTACTTCTTGCCTGTTACTCCATCTGTATGCTCCACTATTTGATCTGAAAAATATGTGATGAGTGAATAGAGCACCAGACTACTTAACCAAATAATTTGAGTTTAAATCTATGGCTAATGAAATATTTACTAAACTAGTTTGGACACTCGTAACTAATCTCTTTCTAAATATAAAATAAGAACAAAATATCAAATTTAAACAAAATGAAACAAAAATTATTACTAAACATTGAGAGAACTAAGAAAATTATTCTTAAATGTTATTGGAAAATTGAGACTGACATACTCAATTAACATGCTTAAAATATTAGTTAAAAAAACAAACAAAAAAATACTCGCTTTTCTGAGGATTACCTGTCATGTTACAGTTTGCCTGTTCTGTATATAGGCCTACACATCAAAAGAAGCAATGAAGTTAATTTCAAAATAATCAAAGCAATAAAAAGAAAAACTTACCTATTCCAATAGCTTCTATAATTTGACTGTTCCAAGTAGATAACGGGTCCAATTATCTGTATGTTGTATGGAATAGCAATCTGATGTGATCTGCAACTTTATCTGAAAAAGTTTTTTTCTAATGATAAATGGATAGAGCATCAAAGATAATGAGTTTAAGTTTTAGTAGAGATAATGAATATGTACTAAACTAGTTTGGTCACTTGAATTAATCTAGCTCTATTAATACTAAGTGAAAAGAACTAAGTCATATCAAAATTACTAATACCAAGTGAAAAGAACTAAGTCATATCAAAATTATACTAAGAAGAAAAAAATACTGAGAGAACTAACTCACAAAATTATTCTTAAAATGTTAAAAGGTAATTTAAACATTGAAAACAAACATATTTTTAGCATGCAATAAACAACAGATTAAAAAAAAATTACTTGCTTTTCTGAGGTTTATCTGTAGTTTTAAACCTAGACTCTTGTGTATACATAATGAAGCTAATTTAAATAATAACTAAATTGTTGAATTTAGAAGCACATTTTGAGTCAAAAGAATAAAATTTGGACATGCTTACTGCACAGTTCTTGATAACTAGCTCCCAAGTCTTGCCTGTTACTCAAAGGAGATTTTCCCATTAATCTGAATGCTCTTTTAGTCCAAGAGTGCTAGGATGTACTCCACAACTTGACCTGAAAAAGATGTGATAAGTGAATAGAGCACTGGACTACTTAACCAAACAAATTGAGTTTAAATCTCTGTATGGATACTGAAATATATAATAAACTAGTTTGGACACACTTGAACTAATCTCTCTCTCTCTCTAAATACAAAATAAGAATAAAATATCAAATTTATACAAAAGTAAAAAATAATTACTAAACATTGAGAGAACTAAGAAAATTATTAAAATGTTATTTAAACATTGAAACTGAAATTCTCAATTAACATGCTTAAAATATTAGTTACAAAATTTAAAAAAAAAATGCATGTTTCTCTGAGGATTATCTGTAGTGTTATAGTTTGCCTGTACTGTATTATACATACATCAAAGGAAGCAATGAAGTTAATTTAAAAATAACTAAAGCATTTAGAAGAAAAACTTACCTCATACAAATATTTTTAGAGATACACTTGCTGCACTTTTTTTTATGTAGTTTTCAAGCCCAGCCCAAAGGTGCTGGTTTTGTTCATCTGTAGGATGTTCTATTTCTAGAGCAATAGAATGCATCACCATCTGAAAAATAAAGAATGTAATAAATGGAGTGTTGTGATGCCATACCAAAGATGTTGAGTTTAAGGCTATCTTGAGACATTGGATGTTTTACTGCTATTTCTAGATTTTCCTGAATTATTCAGGCTCTATAAAATGATAAATGCAATGTGTATTAAGATAATATGATCATAAGTTTTGACTTTAAAAGCTTCAAATGTAAATCAAGAGATCTGGTAAGGGTCTACTTCAAAAAATAAGATAATTTTATTGATTCTAGAACTAGAGTAGACTAGAGTGTACATCCTATGCATTTCGTGTGTCAATCTAGAGTCATGCATGACTTAAACTCTGCTAACTGGTTGGTTTTCCTGGCTGATTAAGGTTTAATGCAGTGATTCCCAAAGTGGACTATATAGACCCCTGGGGTCTACGAAGACTTCCAAGGGGTCTACGAAAGTGAAAAATATAATTGGGGGTCTATGATAATAGATTTCATTTAATCAGGTCGTGACTATAACTTTTACATCCCATGAATGTAATTCTTTCATACATTAATATATGATTTGTACCTTAATCAATCATTATAATTCAGACATTACTTTAAATAAGAAGATGGCTGAGGTAATTACATCTAGACTAGATCTCTACCTTCTACTACTTACGGCATAGACTAGATTCTTGATTTAGACTCTAGACGAAACTAGATTTACGTTCTCAATTAAACAAAATTTACTAAGACTAAGATTAAGTCAATTAATCGAGCTCAGACGAGCCTCAGATGACACACAAAAGATGAGTAGTTTAAGATATCTGGACTATTCTGGATATAGATCTAGATCTATAGTATTAGATCTAGATCTAGTATTTAGATGATCTAGATTATTCTAGACCCTTAAATTCATGTTTTTTTCTAAGGTAGTGATTTGAAGTAATGAGCACTGCTCACATATTCTAACCACCAGTAATAGCTAGTCACCAACAGTCCCAACACATGTACTTCTACGTAGCTTGACAGTAAAATAAGATGTAATTGGTTAGTCTGACACACACCTTCCGGATGAACACACCACAACGCTTATTTGTAAAGAGGGAACACGGAATATGTTATTGTTTTGGAACCCGCGCCACTGTAGTGGTAGTAGGGGGCGTTGACTTGACAAAGACAAAGGGGAGGGGCGCGAAGGAGTTTTTTTTCCCAATGACACAAAATTAGTTAGATCTATTTATGTGTAAAACAAATCATTTATTTTTGTGCAGGTTTAGATCAAATTGCTAGAATTTTTTTTTGTTTTTATTGTAAATGATAGTAGGCTCATAAGATTTTTTTTCTAAACGATAAAAATCGTCCAATACTATAGCCGATAGCCATAGCAGGGTCTACTGGGAAGAAAAACCGGGAATTACCGAACATTATCCGGTCCACAAATAGCATTCTCTTCAATATATATATAGTTTGATATCGCATTAAAAACTGGATATATGCTTGAATAGGATTACGTGATGTATTTTATTTATAGCCTACGTGTAGGCTATGTAGCCTGAAAGCTATTAATTGTAAATAGCATAGTTTAAAATGAATATTTTATTAAATGTTTTGTAATCTTTTGGTATTACTTATAGATTACCACTCGGTGTTTGGGAGTAACATCCCTTGTAACTGTTGTTGTCAACCAAGATGGCGTTAGATTAAACAGCTGATTCTTATAAGTTATATTCAGAGTTATTATTCGTTCACGATAATCAACAGTAATACTTATAGATTACCGCGAATAAATACTGTAGACAAAACATGTCCCTTTCCAGTTAGTTTTGAATGAAGATTTCTCCCCCCCCCCTTTTTCCCCCACGTCTAGGCTTAAATTGTATATTAGTGTAATTGATTTATTTATTTTGGACATTACATCATACATGAATCCGAACAACTTGCTGTTTTTGTGGTCATTACATCTTTATTTTGATATTTAATATAAAACTAGCGCGCTGTATAATGTGCGTGTCCATTTTCCAATAATTCTGACCCTATTTCATTTCATTTAGCTGTCTTAAATTTTTATGTAAGAAAACAGAATTTCAAATTTGGGAATCTTAGAATTTAGTTAATATTAATATAGAATTAAAATATGAGTTTATTGATGCCAAAATATAGAGACTGATTGGAATAAACTTTGGTGTTTCGAATCGAAGTGCGAAAAAAATTTGTTTGGATTAGAAGAAAACATATGGCCTCTTTTACCTTAAATATAATAACAAATAGCCTATAGGTTATATGTCCTTAGCCGGGCTTATTCTTCTTAAACTAAAGGAGATTTTGATTCTTCAAGAAAAGGGAAGCAATTGCTATAGATGAACAATCCATTTCACCTATTCTGCATCTGTCACCTAATACAAAAACCAAATTTCAAGCCAGAAATGGAATTTCTTGCATATCTTATTCTTTTGTAAATAAAGTATATGATTCTTTTGATTAGCCCAGCTTTAAGTATATAGTGTTGGACTTAAAACATTAGAACAAGTGGAATTCGTACTGATCAGTCAGCTGGTAAACGCACCAACAAAAATAATTCGGATTGTGTTTTAGGATTTTTTTTTCTTGGCTCCCAGGCTTCCATGGAAACTGGAGACGGCTGCCTTCGGAAGAATCCCTGTATCTTCGTTTGGCATGTGAGGACATGTATCTACAGCCGGAAAATAGGACAACCAAATGAACTATTAACAATTGATGGGGTTTAAGTAGCACTTTTTGAAATGTATATTATAGGCCTACTATTTTCGAGAGATGAGTCTGCATCATTTGCTACTATGAAAACGTTTTGAGGACATTTCAGAACGTCTCCGCTAACGTGATTCTTCATAACTGGTGTCATGTGACTGTTGTAAATCGTTACGTTCCAGGACATTTGTGGTAGGACCAATAACACGCACATTATTTTTTAAATCCTTTTTTTTTTAAAAGAAAAGGGGGGGGGGAGAACTCCATCCTTAAAACTATATCTACAAATAATGTACAAGTTATTTCCTTTATTCTCTACCAAACAAAATAATTAATTCCCAACAATTAATTGGGTATTTTCGTTTATTGATTCATGTTTTGTTAGGTACAATAAATAATTTTTTAAAGTATCAACTTGACAGGGCCGCAGGCATTTCTATGCAATCCGGCCACCATATTACGTGCCATTTGAAGGGTATCGAATTATACATATCATTAAACTCATTATGTAAAGTTTGATATTGTGACGAAAACAGGGTTTATGTATCATAATGCATTTCTAATAGTAGGTAGCCTGCATGGTTTTAAAAAAAAGTAAAGTTCCCCTTTCAGACCTTGAGATCTATGGGGGCAGATGATGCAAAGGTCATCTGTTTCTGTGGCCCACGGTTAACGAGGGTGCCATGTGACCAGCATAACGACCAACCGCCTTTACTTTTCCCCAACTAATGTCAGTTATGTCAGGTACCCATTAGAGCTGGGTTAAAAATCCTAGTCTTCACCAGGATTCTAACACAGGACCTCGGTTCTGAAGCCAAGCGCTTTACCTGCTTGGTTTGCTATATGAATAATTCCTTTCATGTTTTTTAAAACTATTTGATACTACTTAATAACACTTGAAATGAGATTTTTATTATAACGTGAAAAAATAAATACTTCTATCATATAGGCCTTCATATTCGCATACATGGCTCGTTAAAATCTCCCATCAATGAGCCATTCGAGTGTGTTCAAATAGATTACTTGCAGAATGTCCTTATCAACAGCCTCCACCATGAAATGTTCTGTCTCTTTTCATGGTGCTTTTCAGCCTATTTTTTTTTAATATTTAATATATATTTAATATTCAGTGACCTCGTTCGTTCGTACAAGACAGCATAATTAAAAGATGCACCCCTGTCAATAAACTTTACATCTTTAAAATTTATCGCATCATCTGCTGCGTGTTCTCATCAGATTCAGTTTCATTCCTAACTCCTGTCCATGTTCTCATCGGATTCAGTTTCACTCCTAACTCCTATCCATGTTCTCATCAGATTCAGTTTCACTCCTAACTCCTATCCATGTTCTCATCAGATTCAGTTTCACTCCTAACTCCTATCCATGTTCTCATCGGATTCAGTTTCACTCCTAACTCCTATCCATGTTCTCATCGGATTCAGTTTCACTCCTAACTCCTATCCATGTTCTCATCGGATTCAGTTTCACTCCTAACTCCTATCCATGTTCTCATCAGATTCAGTTTCACTCCTAACTCCTATCCATGTTCTCATCAGATTCAGTTTCACTCCTAACTCCTATCCATGTTCTCATCAGATTCAGTTTCACTCCTAACTCCTATCCATGTTCTCATCAGATTCAGTTTCACTCCTAACTCCTGTCCATGTTCTCATCAGATTCAGTTTCACTCCTAACTCCTATCCATGTTCTCATCGGATTCAGTTTCACTCCTAACTCCTATCCATGTTCTCATCGGATTCAGTTTCATTCCTAACTCCTATCCATGTTCTCATTGGATTCAGTTTCACTCCTAACTCCTATCCATGTTCTCATCAGATTCAGTTTCACTCCTAACTCCTATCTATGTTCTCATCGGATTCAGTTTCACTCCTAACTCCTATCCATGTTCTCATCGGATTCAGTTTCACTCCTAACTCCTGTCCATGTTCTCATCAGATTCAGTTTCACTCCTAACTCCTATCCATGTTCTCATCGGATTCAGTTTCACTCCTAACTCCTGTCCATGTTCTCATCGGATTCAGTTTCATTCCTAACTCCTATCCATGTTCTCATCGGATTCAGTTTCACTCCTAACTCCTATCCATATTCTCATCGGATTCAGTTTCACTCCTAACTCCTGTCCATGTTCTCATCGGATTCAGTTTCACTCCTAACTCCTATCCATGTTCTCATCAGATTCAGTTTCACTCCTATCCATATTCTCATCGGATTCAGTTTCACTCCTAACTCCTATCCATGTTCTCATCAGATTCAGTTTCACTCCTAACTCCTATCCATGTTCTCATCAGATTCAGTTTCACTCCTAACTCCTATCCATGTTCTCATCAGATTCAGTTTCACTCCTAACTCCTATCCATGTTCTCATCAGATTCAGTTTCACTCCTAACTCCTATCCATGTTCTCATCAGATTCAGTTTCACTCCTAACTCCTATCCATGTTCTCATTGGATTCAGTTTCACTCCTAACTCCTATCCATGTTCTCATCAGATTCAGTTTCACTCCTAACTCCTATCCATGTTCTCATCAGATTCAGTTTCACTCCTAACTCCTATCCATGTTCTCATCAGATTCAGTTTCACTCCTAACTCCTATCCATGTTCTCATTGGATTCAGTTTCATTCCTAACTCCTATCCATGTTCTCATCAGATTCAGTTTCACTCCTAACTCCTATCCATATTCTCATCGGATTCAGTTTCACTCCTAACTCCTGTCCATGTTCTCATCAGATTCAGTTTCACTCCTAACTCCTATCCATATTCTCATCGGATTCAGTTTCACTCCTAACTCCTATCCATGTTCTCATCGGATTCAGTTTCACTCCTAACTCCTATCCATGTTCTCATCGGATTCAGTTTCACTCCTAACTCCTGTCCATGTTCTCATCAGATTCAGTTTCACTCCTAACTCCTATCCATATTCTCATCGGATTCAGTTTCACTCCTAACTCCTATCCATGTTCTCATCGGATTCAGTTTCACTCCTAACTCCTATCCATGTTCTCATCGGATTCAGTTTCACTCCTAACTCCTATCCATGTTCTCATCGGATTCAGTTTCACTCCTAACTCCTGTCCATTTTCTCATCAGATTCAGTTTCACTCCTAACTCCTATCCATGTTCTCATCGGATTCAGTTTCACTCCTAACTCCTATCCATGTTCTCATCAGATTCAGTTTCACTCCTAACTCCTATCCATGTTCTCATCAGATTCAGTTTCACTCCTAACTCCTATCCATGTTCTCATCAGATTCAGTTTCACTCCTAACTCCTGTCCATGTTCTCATCGGATTCAGTTTCACTCCTAACTCCTATCCATGTTCTCATCGGATTCAGTTTCACTCCTAACTCCTGTCCATTTTCTCATCAGATTCAGTTTCACTCCTAACTCCTATCCATGTTCTCATCGGATTCAGTTTCACTCCTAACTCCTATCCATGTTCTCATCAGATTCAGTTTCACTCCTAACTCCTATCCATGTTCTCATCAGATTCAGTTTCACTCCTAACTCCTGTCCATGTTCTCATCGGATTCAGTTTCACTCCTAACTCCTGTCCATGTTCTCATCAGATTCAGTTTCACTCCTATCCATGTTCTCATCGGATTCAGTTTCACTCCTAACTCCTATCCATGTTCTCATCAGATTCAGTTTCACTCCTAACTCCTATCCATGTTCTCATCAGATTCAGTTTCACTCCTAACTCCTATCCATGTTCTCATCGGATTCAGTTTCACTCCTAACTCTTATCCATGTTCTCATCAGATTCAGTTTCACTCCTAACTCCTATCCATGTTCTCATCAGATTCAGTTTCACTCCTATCCATGTTCTCATCGGATTCAGTTTCACTCCTAACTCCTATCCATGTTCTCATCGGATTCAGTTTCACTCCTATCCATGTTCTCATCGGATTCAGTTTCACTCCTAACTCCTATCCATGTTCTCATCAGATTCAGTTTCACTCCTAACTCCTATCCATGTTCTCATCAGATTCAGTTTCACTCCTAACTCCTATCCATGTTCTCATCGGATTCAGTTTCACTCCTAACTCCTATCCATGTTCTCATCGGATTCAGTTTCACTCCTAACTCCTATCCATGTTCTCATCAGATTCAGTTTCACTCCTAACTCCTATCCATGTTCTCATCGGATTCAGTTTCACTCCTAACTCCTATCCATGTTCTCGTCGAATTCAGTTTCACTCCTAACTCCTATCCATGTTCTCATCAGATTCAGTTTCACTCCTAACTCCTATCCATGTTCTCAACGGATTCAGTTTCACTCCTAACTCCTATCCATGTTCTCATCAGATTCAGTTTCACTCCTAACTCCTATCCATGTTCTCATCGGATTCAGTTTCACTCCTAACTCCTATCCATGTTCTCATCGGATTCAGTTTCACTCCTAACTCCTATCCATGTTCTCATCGGATTCAGTTTCACTCCTAACTCCTATCCATGTTCTCATCGGATTCAGTTTCACTCCTAACTCCTATCCATGTTCTCATCAGATTCAGTTTCACTCCTAACTCCTATCCATATTCTCATCGGATTCAGTTTCACTCCTAACTCCTATCCATGTTCTCATCAGATTCAGTTTCACTCCTAACTCCTATCCATGTTCTCATCAGATTCAGTTTCACTCCTAACTCCTATCCATGTTCTCATCAGATTCAGTTTCACTCCTAACTCCTATCCATATTCTCATCGGATTCAGTTTCACTCCTAACTCCTATCCATGTTCTCATCGGATTCAGTTTCACTCCTAACTCCTATCCATGTTCTCATCGGATTCAGTTTCACTCCTAACTCCTATCCATATTCTCATCGGATTCAGTTTCACTCCTAACTCCTATCCATGTTCTCATCAGATTCAGTTTCACTCCTAACTCCTATCCATGTTCTCATCAGATTCAGTTTCACTCCTAACTCCTATCCATGTTCTCATCAGATTCAGTTTCACTCCTAACTCCTATCCATGTTCTCATCTGATTCAGTTTCACTCCTAACTCCTGTCCATGTTCTCATCAGATTCAGTTTCACTCCTAACTCCTATCCATGTTCTCATCGGATTCAGTTTCACTCCTAACTCCTGTCCATGTTCTCATCAGATTCAGTTTCACTCCTAACTCCTATCCATGTTCTCATCGGATTCAGTTTCACTCCTAACTCCTGTCCATGTTCTCATCAGATTCAGTTTCACTCCTAACTCCTATCCATGTTCTCATCGGATTCAGTTTCACTCCTAACTCCTATCCATGTTCTCATCAGATTCAGTTTCACTCCTAACTCCTATCCATGTTCTCATCGGATTCAGTTTCACTCCTAACTCCTATCCATGTTCTCATCGGATTCAGTTTCACTCCTAACTCCTATCCATATTCTCATCGGATTCAGTTTCACTCCTAACTCCTATCCATGTTCTCATCGGATTCAGTTTCACTCCTAACTCCTATCCATGTTCTCATCGGATTCAGTTTCACTCCTAACTCCTATCCATATTCTCATCGGATTCAGTTTCACTCCTAACTCCTATCCATATTCTCATCGGATTCAGTTTCACTCCTAACTCCTATCCATATTCTCATCGGATTCAGTTTCACTCCTAACTCCTGTCCATGTTCTCATCAGATTCAGTTTCACTCCTAACTCCTATCCATGTTCTCATCAGATTCAGTTTCACTCCTAACTCCTATCCATGTTCTCGGGTATATGGAATTAAATGGGCAAATCCAACTCTTCGTCCTCAATTCTTTTGTCTGGCCACCTGACCAAGTCGTCTGCTGCTTGTTCACTAACCTGTAGATCCTGTTCGAGTGTCTTCATCTTCGAGTTGGTTACACACACAATTTTAGGCTATATGATCTCAGAGCATCACGTTCAATTGTTTAAAGGTAATTTAACTCTTTCTCTCCTAACTGACGATATCAGCGTTGATTCCACCAGAATGTGGTAAATAATTACGGAGAGAAAGAGTTAATATCTTTCTGAACAGCAAATAGTGTCAAGATTGCTTCATATTTTAGCAAAGTCTCTTTGTACTTCGGTTTAACTCTTTATCTCCGTAATTATTTTTCCACGTTCTGACAGAATTGTTCTTTTTTGTTGTTGAATATCTTGTGTATGCCCCTATGAAGGATGAAGCCTACTAAAAGCATGTATACGGATGTAAGCTATTACATTATTTCGAATAATACGTTACATTAGTAGCCCTAATACACTGTAAATCACGACACTTTGAGTGCTCCTTTTAAAAAAGAATATTATTAAATCTTCGCTAGCGAAGGGAGAGAACAAAAAAGTCAAGATGTAAAATTGATAATCTCTTTATTATTTCCCTTGCTTCAACACTAGGCTACTTTTAAATCCATATATGAGTATTAATTTAAAAAAACGACATTGTTCCCAACGTAAACAAAATATTAATTTATTCAATGAAGTCGCGAGACGCCCGTACGAGGTCAGAAGAAAGGTGAAAAATGTACACAAAATTATAGTTTCTTCGTTAAAAGCCAGTTTATTCAAAATAATACAATATTACATACACAAAGACTCGACAAAACTGTCCAGACAGTGGGCTAATAGTTTTGGACTCTCGGCAGAAAGGATATTTCTCGTGTTATGTAATGTGTCCTTGATAGTCTGAGCAAAAAAAAAAAAATCTTAAAAGATTTAAACGACTTAATGATGTTAATTTTAGTTTTTATTTGTACTGGACATTGAAAATTTATTGTAAAAAAAAAAAAGGGAAATGGTGGTGACCGAACGTTGTGCTAGGTTCACGGGGCCTAGGCCTATTCGTAGGCAAGACGTAGGAAGGCGATAAAAGGAAAACGGAAGCAAGGTGGTCTATTTAGGCCTCAAAACATGGCGTCGCACCTTCTTAGAGACTTGGAGGAGGAAGGGGAAACTTGTCTGTTTACTAGAAACCGCAGATAGAAGATTTACAACTAAGTTTTGAGGCTTTTAACTGCGTCGCATCTGGAAGTCTAGTATAGCTAATCATCTTTTTTTGAAGTAACGTCTGTATTTTATAAGATAGCTTGTGGAAAGACTTGAATGGAAACGCAGCGACGAATATGTTTGTTGATGAGGGAGAAGTTATGACCTGCCTTTAGCTGCTGCATGAATTTTAAAACTACACGTGTAAAGCTGCTAGTATAGTTAGGACACTACTTTCTAAAGGTCCAGGAGAGAGTTATAAAGCATATTTTGAAAGGCTTGCCTGGCCGTGCAGTATGCGCGCTGGAGTGTGGTTCGGTAGTCTCTATGGTCCCGGGTTCATACCCTGCCCGCTGCCATACACTCGTCCTGGGGGAGGTTTGGACTAGGAAATAGATTATCTTCAACTCTAAAGGAACATCCGCAATATGTAGAACTGTCGTTGACCTGTGAGAGTGAACAACGAAGTGGACATACCTGTGTTGAACACTTTGGCAGAAAAGTTTGTACTACTTGACTTTTGATCTAGCGACCAGAAGGAAACGATGTGTATTTTTTTGATCTGGTCACATAAGTTTGCTGTGAATAGAGACTTTTTTTTTGTTTTCTTAACGTCTGACACAACTTTATGTCACGTCACCCTTGAGTCACTCCTGGGTTTATATGATGCAAACTGGGTGTGAGAAAAACACTACAACTCAGTGCAGAGTAATTGTCAACAGTTTATTTCGCAAAGACTCAGAATTGTTACCCCCCCCCTTTCCCATATTGGATCAGATTGCAAAGCATTGTCAACAGTTTGTCCCCCAAAAACTCCAGAATTGTAACCCCATGATAGGCCTATTTGATTTTCTTTATGTGGGAAGACATTTTTGGAAACCTGAGCAATTGAGACTGCATTCCTGGAACATGCCTACAACACCAACAGAAAGATGACGATTTACACGTGACTATGTCAACATCAATGCTACCGTTAGAGAATACAGAGATAGGGAAGAAACAAATTGAAGTCTAACTGTACAAGTCTGCTGGTGAGACATCTTTCCAACCCTACATCCTCAAGACATTTGGCGCCATTCACTGCGTCTTTCCAACCCTACATTCCGAGGATGTTTGGCTTCATTCCTAGTGTTTTGCCAACCCCATATCCTCAGGACATTGAACTCCAACTAACTCCCTACAATAACATGTCTTTTCAATCTGGTATTCCATTAAAGTTGTCTCCCCTACCTAAGACCGCTAACAACAAAGCCACTTATCCTGCATCCTTCACACTGCAAAGCTAACCTGTTCTCACAGTCAACACAAATACACACGACTGTGTTTATGTCGTAATACGTTGTCTAAGGTCATATCAACAAAAGAGATGACCTTTTCCCCTTACAACTTCTTGTGTGACCAGCCCTCTAAACAAATCTGTACAAGAAACTGGCAACAGAAGAAAAACGCTTGCCATTGAAAGGCCCCACACAATCTTCAAGTCAGTCATACAAAGAAACTTGCTAGACAAGTGATACACATAAGTTCGGTGCCTTTACAAACCCCAAGCACAAATACAGATACAAATTAATAGCACATTCAAAGGCTGCAATATTTAATGCTCAATATGTTTTGTGTACCATAGTTCTATCCAGTATAAAATATAAACTGATCCCAATATCGACCTTGCACTAAATCAGGAACAATAACAAGGATAAACATTGTGGTGTGCTGCATACTCTCCCTTACTTTTAACATTTAGTGCACAGCTTGGTTTTCACAGTAATTGAATCAGAAATATTTTTATATCTTTTTTTATAAAAACAGACAAAAAATAGAGCAAATATTCACATTTGATTACAGTAAATCTTTAGTAAAATCACTAAATCTAGAAACCTTTCAGGATAGAAGACTCAAACGTACAGTAGCAATTACATATAAAAATACTAAACCATAATCTTCAAATACAAAAACAAAACCTAATAAAATACTCTGAAAGAGACAAAGATAAAGGCACATATGCTTGGATAAATTTGTACAAATGCTCCTTTTTTACCAGTGTTATTATACCTTTACTCAGAAGCATTGTGTAAAGTTTAATAATGTATCAAAAGTAGTTAGCTATATGAATATTTGCTAGATGATTTTAAAACTATACACAAAGTGCCACTACTCAATAAATAAAGCATTACACATGAAATGGGGAATCTCTTAATGTGAACAAATTCTTGCTACCATGGACATTAACAAATACATGTTCCTAAAGATCCTCCATCAATGAACATGTTTATGATTCAGTTTCACTCCTCAACATTTCCTCAGGAAAATGGACAATTTATGAATACAACTCTTCATCCTCCATTATTTGACTGCCAATCTTTTAAGGTCATGAGGGTTCGGTGGCCTCACTGTTAAGTGCTTGGCATACAAACCTAGGGTCTTGTGTTCGAATCTTGATAAAGACTGGAATTTCTTAATTTCAGGAAATTTAGGGTGCCACTGAGTCCATCCAACTCTAATGGGTACCTGACTTTGGACGTTGTGCTGGCCACACGACACCCTGCTTGTTAACCGTTGCCCAAAGAAACATTTAATAGCTCTGTAGATTGCAAGCTCTGAAAGGGAAACTTTACTCACAAGGTCATATACTGACTGCTTTCTAAATAACTTGCAACCTAGTCTAACTGTCTGCATCTTAGAGATGAATACACACACAAAAGAACATTCAGTTTACTTGTTTGAAGGTTTTTGACTTATATGTCAATATCTTTGTTGTCTTGGTATTAGTGTCATCATAAGGTAGGCGAATATCTAGTGCTTGTGAAAAAACATTAATAATTTTACTAAATTTTTTGCACAGGATTCCAGCACTAGCTGCTTTTTATCTTACTAATTTTCTGCTAATTCATTTTTGATTATTTTGTATTTTGATTCCAAACAAAGTATTGCTACACTTTGAAATAATAATTGTGATTTATGAAGGACTTTGTAGCGGGACCAATTTGAGATCATGTGACAACTCCATCAAACCAATAAAAATTCTTATATGACTGGACATGTTATCTATAGGATTTGGAATATTGTTGTTGGTCCCTTTATAGATTCATAGGTGTGTAGGGCATGGCAACGAACTATTGACCTAAACTGTCAACGTGTTGTGACCTTTCAGGCCTTCTGTAACGATTTGTCTCGACCTGACGCAGCGCAGATGTCCAAGTAATACTTCCTACACTATCCCCAGCTTTACCGCTCAGCCACAGTGCCTCCTAAAGAATGATATACAGTGTGTAAAGAGTCGCACAGCATTGAATGTGTTTCAACCATTTTTCTAGCACACAAATTCACATCAAATGAAACGTATACTTCAAAAGATTTCCTAGCAGCCATTTACAATATAAATGCTTCATAAGATTTTTCAAGAAATATACAAAATACTTTTTATTCAAAAAGAAAACAAAACATAATACAACTGTCAAAATTGTAGGAAAACCCCTGTCCTCCCAGGTTTTGCCGACCCATTCTGAATGTGAGACTTGAATAGAGGTATAGTAAAAACAAAAAGGCCATGAAAAGTCTTGTTAAACTATCAATACAATGAAATCCAAATTTAAATAAATTATTTATTAGATTCGAAATATTTATTGAAAAACAAATTGTATTAAAAAATAACAGAATTGAACAAGGGTGACAACTAGAGCTCAGTGGACCCATTGGTGGTTTGAGACATAACAGACACATTGGACTTCTGCAACAAATTCACTTCACTGGCTAGAGGCTCATCAGCTAATTCTTCAAATTCATAGTAATAGTCTTCAGGAGACTGGAGATCAATCGTTTCTATAACATTTGAGGACTTTCTGGTTGGAAAAAAGAAAATTCAGTATTAAGTATTTGAATTTCAAATAGATTTATCTTGATGTACCCTACCGACCCTGTGTCCTACTAACCCTGTGTTTCCCTCATCATTCAAATGAAGCTATATTAAATTCCCACATTTAGCCTCTAGCACAAAGCCTGGTATATTTCACCTTTGGCATATTGCCCAGGTGTCTACAAATTACATTGGCAGTGCTGGCCTTACAAACTGCAGGCCCAATTGAATGAATCCTTGTGAGGCCCCTCTTTTAAATTTTTAGGATGGATGGCTGAGCTAGTGGTATGCAGGTTGAAGTGCTATGATGGTCCTAAGTTCAAACCTTGTACTCTGCTATCTCTTTCTATCTTTTTGAAAGTTTGGGCTAGGACTAAATAATCATTTTTTTTAAAGTTACATCTAAAACTCATAGGACAATATTCCTTAAACAGAGATGGCTTCCCTTTGAAATATTACTTTACTTTAAAACAATCTTTTTTTTTTATTGTCATTTAAAAAAAAGATTTAATGTTTATTGTTGTAGTTATTTTATCCCTATTTAAAAACTTTTTTTTATCACGTTTGATAATTTTGTACAACTCACTTTTTCAACATCAGGTACAGGGCAGGTAGAAAACAAATGGGGACCAGTGCCAACACATAAATCCACCTCTGACCTGTGGATAATTTAAGCTAAATGTTAGTGACAGCTTAGTGTGGCCAGACTGAACAAAATCTAGAAACTAATTAGACACCAAAGAAATTCTGTAACTATCTCCTAAGAAATCACTTTGAATAGATTGATGATAGCTGTAGAAGAGATCCCAGTCTCAGCACTTTTATAAATAAAAAAAAAGGCAGGTCAGTAAGTTAGGTCAGTAAGTTAGGTCTGTATATTAGCTCAGCAGTTTCAATGTTGAATATATTTTACACATATGTGTATGTCCTCAGTTTGTCATGAAGCAACTAGAAATTAAGTTATTTATTTTGTAAATTGGGAAAGTTTTGATCTAGAGACAATGAAGCGACTAGTAAAAACTAGACTCAATTTTGTAAATGGATAGTGAAAGATTAACCAATGTAAACAGACTACTCTTGACAGCTTTAGAGATAAGGAGCTTTTATTACTCTTCTTTCTCATTGTTTTACATGTCTGAGGGTTCAGATCAGTAATCCTATATCTGAGATAAACTGCGCAGTGGTTTCCAGATGAGGCAGTTCTCAGTATAGTTTTTGTTCTATATAAAGGTTGGTTTTGGGGCCAGAGTATTGTTTGGGCCTCTTGATATAGTATGTAGCTTTGAAGGACATGGCAGATTTTGATCGTCCCGAATTTAAGCTTTGGGAACATATGTTGTCTCATTATGTTGTGTTGGTTCTAAGCCAAATAATTATGCGTTGGTGCTTTTATGAACGTAGAGATTTAGCTTGACAACATTCTACTGTTTTCTTTATCATTATTATTAAACTTCTTGTTCAAAATTCAATACCAGCGTCGACTAACATATATTCTTGGCCTATTGCCTGTGTCATTTGATTTTACTACTTGAGAGTTACCTGCATTTGACTTATCTATTTGGGTATGGCTGCAAGGAAGCAGGGGTTTTTAAATCAAATAGTTTTCCTAGGTGGGTGTCAGCCAAGGCTAACTCTCCTACCAAAGCGTACTGGTTTAGGCATCAGTGGCTCAATTTCACTCCTTCTCCAATCAGTGATAACAGTTCCACTGGAGCCAGTATCTGGGCCACACTAAAGGCCAGGAGTTGGATTTAACCAGCTACTACACAGATTTGGCTGGCTGCCTGGTTATGTGGTTTGCGCGCTGAACTGTCGTTTGGATTTGTTGATGGTCCCGGGTTCAAACCCTGCCCACTCCCATCCCCCCTTGACCTGCGGAAGGTTTGGACTAGGAAGTAAACTACCTTTGGCTCTGAAGGAATATCCGAAACATGTAAAACATTTTATAACAAACAAACATTTACTATTATTAATATACTACAGTTGAGGTAGGTCTAAGAGTTCCATGAACTGTTCTGACCATCCAGCTCTCACTTCAGCTGGCAGACTTTTTCACATTTGAATGCCTACTCCCTAACTACACTACATAATTAGTCTCAAAATAAAATATACAATTGACTGACTGAATCTATCTCCCTTATTTCTACTTCTCAGACTTCAGTTCAGGTCTATAAAATGTTTAGGTCTATAAAATGTTCAGGTCTATGAAATGTTCAGGTCTATAAAATATTCAGATCTATAAAATGTTCAGGTCTTTAAAATGTTCAGATCTATAAAATGTTCAGGTCTATAAAATGTTCAGTGTCTATAAAATGTTCAGATCTATAAAATGTTCAGATCTATAAAATGTTCAGGTCTATAAAATGTTCAGGTCAATAAAATGTATAAATATTCCAGAAACAGAAGCGGGATGTGTGGCTGAATGGCTAAAACCAATAGGCTACCTATTTAGTGGGCTCAGATTCAAATCCCAGCTCAAGTAGAGTTGTGTTTACTGATGGCCTTGAGGCAGAATGAAAACCTTCTTCAAGATACCCCACCACCTCCCCCCTGGTTCACAAAAGAGTTTGGAGTACACTGAGCAGGCTATAAGCAGGAAAGTTGGGCTTTGCATAAGTACATTGGGATTATCTCCTTTGAGACACTTAGCTTTGCAAACATCTGTTCTCAGGAGTTGTCCTCTGACAGAGAACCTTTCCATTGTTATTATAAAGAGCGTGTTAATCTCGATATGTGACATATCCTGTCTACTTACTGGGACATCGCCCAGTGACACGATCTGCGCAATCTTCCCCACACTGGCGTCGACAGTCTCCAACGCAGTTTACACCAAACTCATTCGCCTCACAAGCTGATGATAAAGAAATAAGATTAAAAAATTGAGGATTCAGTTCTTTGAAATAGATAAAATAATGGATTTCTTTCCTAAGAGATGTATATACCTTCCCATCAACAGATAGTAAATAAAAATATAATAAAGCAATCTCTCTAACCTCTGAGTAAATTAATACCTCAAAAAATACTGAACAAAGAGCCCATCAATCTACAGGGCCCAAACAGTATTTTTTTTTTATTGAACTGATTTTATGAAAGACTTGTTCATTTTGTAGCTGTGTATTGATGTATTTTTTTATAGTATTTACATAACCTGTATGCATGGTTTTAAAGACATAAAGGTATTGCACTAATCTGATTGTTTTTTTACTCGATTGAGTATATCATCTTCCAAGTTGTAATGATATATTTTAGTTGATATTTTGTCATTTCTCTAATAGGAAAAAATTTGCAAACAGAAATCACAAACTCTAGAATTAGATTAATGCAACAAGAATAATTACATGCTTCAACAGAAGGAAAATACAAAAAAATAATGCTTTTTTTTTTTTAAACAAAACTTATATTAAGTGTATCAATTAGTTTGAATCAGTCATGTAATTAAATTTGTAATAGATCTAGACTAACAATAATAAATCTGTGCAATTAGACATACTTTTTACCAATTGTTTTCCAATATTTTGTTTAGCGCAATTTCATGCTTTTAGCATCCTCTATAAGCTATGATGATAACACTTGCCTGGACCACCAGTTCAGACTAAGTACAATTTCTTTCCCTTGTTTGAGATACCAAACAAAATAATTTATTATCAATGGTTAATTAACTAATTGGTTCATTTTTGTTATTGATTCTTGTGTTGTCAGTTAAAAGATATAAATTGTTCAAAATTTCAGCTTGATCTGAGATTGGGTGACAGAAATAATGTGTAAAAACTTTAGACCACACAAATAAATTTGTTAAGCTGTATCCTCTTGGCCTGTGACAATACTATACAAATTGATTTATAAATATGAGCTGTAAGTGGAAGGAGCACAAAGAAAGAGTTGTCCAAGCTAAAGCTCGACAGCATGAAAGAATGGACCGCCTCACTATAAATATGCTGCTAAAGACAGTTGCTCAAAAGGAAGTGTGAGGTAATCCCAAACCCCCACGAATGTCAAGAGAAAGATGATGGTTATGGAATAAAACTTTTTTGAACAAGAAGCTTCACCTGTGTTACATCCTTTCTCTGGGTACTTGTAACCAGACGTACAATAGTCACAGGTACCAGTGAACTTATCACAGTCAGAATGGCAATTGGGGCAGCTTCGAACACAGTCTACATCCCATTTGAACTCTGGACAATCTGTGAAAGTAAAAACAAATAGAACAATGGTTTAGGTTAGTCAAATATGTGTAGAATACTTAAGTAAAAAAAAAGTTAAGTTCTTCTTTCAGACCATGTGATCTATGGGGCAGATGATGTTAAGGTCATTTGTTTCTATGGCCAAAGGTTAATGACCAGGGTGTCATGTGGCCAGCACAATGACCAACTGCCTTTACTTTTGCCTTTATTTCTGAGTTAGGTGGACTCAAATGCGCCCTAAAAATCCTTAAATTCATAATCCCAGTCTTCATCGAGATTCGAAGCCAAGACCCCAGGTTTGGAAGCAACCGCTTAACCATGTAGACTGCTAATGTTCCACAAAAGTTATATTCTTTTACTTGTATAGTATGTGGACAAATTTATTTGGTTCATCTCATAGTGATGAGCATGGGCATTAGCTATGGTAGGGGTGCTGCATGGCCCTCCTCTCCAGGCAGCTAATGAGCACAAAAAGAAAAACTTATAGCCCAAGCAGTTTGGATTCTTTCATAATGTAGGGTTGCAAGCTGCCTAGGGCTCCTAATTTTTCATCTAGGTTGATGCTAGAAGCCTTTCCCATGTTTGGATTTAGTTACAAGGCAGCAGAGGTTCGGATTCAGGGTTTTCCTTACCCCTATGTGGGTAGCCAATCAAAACTAATTAGCCTTCCTTGTTTAGGTACCAGTTACTTGCCTTTTTCCCTTTTTTGTCAGTGATTTATATTTATTTGAGTATAATTTACGACTAGGTTCTAAGTTTTTTTTTAATTTAATAATTAACTAGATAGATGGATTATTGTAAAAGTTCTAAAATTTATGAATTAAAAAATGTTAACCTATTTTTTAAATGCTGCTAATACACACAATTGATTTTGATGATTTTTACAGACAGCAAATTTATTTTATCAATCAATAACAATCATAAAGCAAAAATAAAATTTGCTTCAAGCTACAATGAAATGCCACCTTCGGTAGCTTCTGTGGGTCACAAATATATACAGAAATTTAGTTTTATTTATAAATATAATGCCAGCCTAAACATTTATTGAAACTAGAGAGAATGGAATGTACAAGCTCAATTTCTAATTTTTAATTAGAGGCCTGCTTTAAACTCAGACATAAGAATACACCGAGACAACTTCTATATTTACCTAAAATCTTAATGACATTTATAACTAGTAAGGCCTCAGGCCACCATAATTTTTAATCTGGTACAGGTTGGAATTTCATATTCAAGAATTTTTTAGATTAAAGTTTAACACATTTTTAATGACTTTTATACTAACCACAGGAGATAATCTATTCAGTTTGACAAATTTTGTTCTCTTAAGCCTTTCATTTTTCACTTTTGACTTATTCAATAGAATTGTTTGAATGAGATAAGCAGCAACTAAATAGAAATATCTAATACTAAAATGGTCAAATAAAAACTAAGCTAAGATAACTGTGTAAATCTTACACTTAGGACAGAGTTTGCCAGCATAGCAGTTGGACAGTCTGGAGTCTATGTTGCTCCCCTGGCAGGTGATTCCAGAAGAAGTGGTGTTACAATATCTGAATTACAAACTTAATATTAAAAAAGAAAAGTATATGTTTTCATCTGAATAATATTTTTTTAACATTTCAGAAAAACTAATTCAGTCCGTTCCAAGATCATTATATACAATGGTTCTCAATCCATAGGATGAATACATATATATACACACAGTCCCCATTCATATCCAAGGTTGAATATATATATATATAGTCTTTCCAAAAAAAAAAAAAAAAAAAAACACTCATTATTTTTGGAAATTGCTATGCATCCCAAAACAATGTCCTAAAGCAAAGAAAGAAAAGCATATTTTATGTCTATGTGTTTGATTATATTTCATTTAGGATTAAGTCTGTTTAGAGCTATGTCCCAGAGAACTTTGATGCTTAAAATTTTATTTGGCAAAAGATTTCTTCCAATGCAGAGGAATCAGGTAATGACACTTTGTCTCTGCCATTTTGCTATGGGGTCTCACAACTTTACTAAGGTGGGATGTATGGCTTAGAGGCCAAAACCACTTGGCTATGGCTTGGCTACCTAACAAAAGGGCTTGAGTTCAAATCCCAACTTAAGCAGAGTTGTGCTTGCTGAGCGCCTAAAAGTAGCACAGAAACCTTATCCAAGATACCCTCTCCCTCCACTGGTCCTCAGAGAGGCTTGGCCATAGCTACCTGATCATGCTGCACGCATGAAAAATGTAATCAAGAAAAAAAAAAGGTCCAGTACCCTAAAAAAAATTCCTTCAGGTACCTATCAAGTGACTATTATATTCTGTAGTAGAATTGCTATTTTTAGTTGAAAGTTACATAAAAGGTGCAGTGGTCCCATCTCCCCAAGGCATGGTGGATTTTCCAAAGGAGGCTCAGATGCCTTGCTTGAATTGCTTATTAAGCCCTCAAAGACTGGAAGACCAAAGTAAAGACTCCTAGAGTATTAATCTAATATTGTGGTGACCCATGGTAATTAGTTTGAACCTATCCATTTTCCACTCCACTCCCCAACAGATAGAGGCTACACTGAGCAGAGAGAGAGAGAGAGCTGAAATACCCTCAATTACATTGCCTCAGTCTAGCTGAACATTAGTATTCATCCCTGGCTTAAAGATTTGTGTAAATACTGTCCAGTGAGTCCTAAAAACATGAGTACCTGAACAGAAAGGTATCAGCTCTGGGATGTTGTTGAACTTAGAATAACATTAGATTATTAAAGAATTAGCCGATCTATCAATCATGCCTAATAAAATGTCTTCAATGGCCAATGTAAACGTTATATCATTTTACCTTTTCCTAATCATATTTGGATTCAGACAGTCTCTTGAACAATGCCACTGTTCCCATGGACCATACACTCCAATTGCTAAAAGTATAAGTTTAATACAAGCTAAGTCATTTGCATTTTACACATTGATTATTTTCAAATATTATTTCATTTCCCAATTAGGAAGTAAGATAGAAGCTACTTGAAAAACTGAAATGAACAAAATAAAATTTATTGACAGTCAGGTTTGAAATAGCTCTTTTCAAATAATTGTATTGTATTCAATTCGAGTACAAATAAATAAGACTTAATGTAAAATGTTTAATGAACAAAACATATTTTGTGTACGAAGGTGCTGACAAGTACTTACTGTAACAGGCTCCTGTCTCTTTGTCCATACAATCAGCCCCACAGTTATCAAGACAGTTTCCTAGACAGTTCAAACCAAACGTGTTCTCAAGGCAAACTGGTTGGAGAAACAAACAACAAAATATTGTTAACAGTTGTTGGGCAAGCTTGAATATGTATAAAAAAAAAAATCACAAGTGAGGCATTCAATCAAACAAGTCATCAGAAGAAGAGACAAAAAAAAAGGAAAGTTCCCCTTTCAAACTGTGTGGTCTATAGGACAGATGATGTAAAGGTCATGCTTCTGTGGCCTATGGTTAATGAGGGTGTCATGTGGCCTGCATAACAACCAACAGCCTTTTCTTTTCCTCAACTAATGTCAGGTCCATATGAGCTGGGTGGACTCAGAGGTGCCTAAGGATCCCAAAATAAAAAATCCCAGTCTTAACCAGGATTTGAACCCAGAATCCCTGGTTCAGAAGCCAAGCATTTTCCCACTCAGCCACTGTACCTCTGAAGAAGAGACGCATTTAGTTAACTATTCTGACTAGCATCACCTTGTAATTGAATAATTAATAAAATCCAAAATTTTAAAACTAATTCTTGGGAAGCTTCCACCTTCTTCATAAGGTCATCGCTAGAAGGTAGACTCCATTGGTCATATCTATTTGGCCACAAAGTAGTCTAATTAAAATGCTTAACACAAAAAACTTGACAAAACTTGGACCTTTTACTCTCTAACAATGAGCTATACAGTACTAGATAGAGGACTTATACTTCAGAATAATTTTTTTTTCAATATAGCAGACACATCACATTTAAAGGAACAAATTATTTTTTTCTTTGGTGGTGAAAAAGTTTCACTTAAAAGATTTTCAAGATTTCCAAAAGGGACAGATGGCCGCTCCGGACTTTCGTTAAATAAACTCAATCGTCCAATGTTCAAACTCTGCCTGATGCCGTTTATACTAGGATATAATTACATTCAAATCTGAAGAACATCTGAAACATGTTAAACATCCTACACATTTGTACAAAAACTGTAATGCACATGTTGTAACTCAAGGAAACTACTAATAAAGATAGGCAGATTGGTCAATTCCAAGTAGACCAAAGTGTTATCTGTGCTTGATAATGCAAGATATGTATGTCACAGCTGGGTATCCATTATTATGTAAAAACATGAATATTTGTTAATTATCCAACTCGAAGAAACCGAATTAAATAGATTTATTTTTTTAAACTACTATTAGTTAAAGAAAATATTGCTTGAATTCATTACTTAAAACGGTTCCCTGACATCTCATCATACGAGACATTTCATCATTGCAACATTTCATCACCATAACATTTCATCATTGCATAAAGTGCTTTTTGCAAACATAAGTACATGTAGGTGTAATTAAGTAATTAACATACTGAGCAAGTTAACCCTAACCCTAAATGATGAATAGCTATAATGATGAAATGTTGCAATGATGAAATGTCTTGTATGATGAGGTGTCTGGTCACCACTTAAAACATACTTCATACAGGAAAAAATATGCAACTTTTAAATATTACTACTGTAAAATGATTTGCTAAGTATACATTGTTTTAATACCCAGACAGATTTTTTAAAGAGCCTGCTGGTCCATGCAGTTGAGTTTACAAGTAATACAAATGATTAATAGCTGATGTATGATTAAAGGGTTACCATCTACACATCCATATTTAGGCAAACGGTAGCCAGGTTTACAAGAGTAACAAGAACCATTGAACTTGTCACAATCCTGAATGCAACTGTCACAACTTTGCACACAGTTGACATCCCAGCGAAACTTAGGACAATCTGATAAGACAAAAAAAAATTTATTAGTTCCCATATTTGGACATTATTTGGAGTTAACTTTTTTTTTTCAGTAACCAAACAATGAAATTCCACTCTTTGCTTGGACTCAAATCTAGAAAATTGGTTCAGCTATCTTTAGTCATAAGTTTAAGAGTTGTGAACCAAAAATGAAGGCATGCAGATAAACTTGAAATTTGTTTTAAAATAAATTTCTTAAAATAAAAATAAAGGGACAACACTGTATGTGCATCATACAAAAAAAAGACATGAAAAATAAAAGCAAGAATAGAAGGGTCTAGATCAAGAAGTCATAACTTGGTCAATCTGAGAAAAGATGAGTGTTAAAAGCAAATTAACAATTATGCATAAAACACCGAGCCATAATCTTCAAATACAAAAACAAAACCTAATTAAATACTTTGAAGGACACAAAGATAAAGGCACATTCCTTGTTCCATTTTCTAGGACAAATTTGTACAACTACTTCTTCCCTTGTGCTATTAGAGTATAGATTGGGTAGCCTGAGCCACCCAGGAAAACCTACAACTTAGCAGAGTTTAAGCCAATCATTAACAGAATTAAAGATGACACGCATAAGATGTGATCATCTTCTTTTTTGAAGTACCGGTAACATCTGTATTTTATAAAAAAAGATAAATGGCAAAAACACTATTTATTATGTTAATCTTGATATTTGTTTATTGTTAGCTATAATATGAAATAAAATCTATTGTTTCAAAACTTCCCATTGGCAATTTCCCACTGTGCTATCTTAGGGATCTGGGGGCCATTCGCCATAATTTACTTATCTGTCAATATATAGGCAGGGGGTCAAGTCCATTTGGACTTGCCCCCCCCCCCCCATCTTTTAGTGAAAGAAATAAATCAAATATGCTCATGCTTATTCTATATAGGAGTCTATTCTATAACATGCTATCTTGTATTATACTATAAGGCTAAAGCAAATGCAGTTGTTTGACAGGCAAATTGTTTTCCTTTTCTTAACATCATTTAGTGTAAACATGGTGGTAATGTCCATGCGGTTTCATGCATCAAGTGGCTACTGATGGACACAGCCCCCACCTGTACTTTTTTCAATGGCACTATGTACTCATATCTACACCTCAATGCATGGGAAATCCATATCAGAAGGTCCACAGTGCATCCTGGTGACTAAATTTGTAGCCTATTCAATTTTCATAAAAATGTGACTTAACCACCATCTTGCACTAGTGCCTTTAATTGTTAGATGTAAAATTTAGCTTAAATATAAACTTAGTGCACCTCTGCATGATTATATGAACAAAATCTCTCTTTTAGCACCTCTAAATTACAGGTTCTTTTGGCCAAAGTAGGCAATACAAAAATGGCTATTTCATGCTTTAGTGCTCTGATAGATCAACATAATCTGAGCTAAACCAAGACAGATAAGCTTTTTCTTTTAAAATTGTTCATTTTGTTCACACTATACTTGCTAATAGATAACAACACATATCTCATGTCAAAAATTAAAATAGTTTTTTTAAAAATGATGTTATGTAAACCATATAAATAGAAAGTTACCTTTAGGACAGGTGCTATTTACATAGCAGTATCCAGTCTTCCATTGTTCATAATCTCCCTGGCATGATAATCCACCAGGTGCCTTGAGACAAACTCTGAAAGTTAAAATTTGTCACACTTTAAAATTATGAATATGTATACATTTTTTACTATTCCTTTGAAGCTTTACAGCACAATGTATAAATAAACCTGATCTAAATTATATATATATGAGCTTGACGACCCACCGACATTTGAGGAAGTGGAAACAGCAATTCATAAACTCAAAAAACAAAAAGCACCTGGCTCTGATGGGCTTCTGGCTGAAATATTTAAAATGGGTAGTGTCGCCTTAACCGAGAGGCTAACAGACTTGTTCGCTCTATGCTGGGAGAAAAACATTGTCCCACCTGAACTTCGAGACTCTGTAATCATATCCCTATACAAAAAGGGTGACAAGACTAACTGCTGCAACTATCGAGGCATTACACTTCTGTCAGTAGTAGAAAAGATCTTTGCTCGAGTATTGCTCGACCGAATGACCCATTCTTTAGTAAACAAGGTGTTATCTGAGAGCCAATGTAAAGTAGGCCATGCTAATGCCAAGAGAAAAACCTAGATAGCCAAATCAATAAACCTAAGCTTATAACTCATGACATGCAAGATGGTTGCTTAAACACCAACATACCTGGTCCTATGCAAGCGTGGTTCCAAGCAGTTTTTGGTACAAGTCCATACTGACCATATGCTATACTCCCCAGTATCTGAAATTAAAAACAAACATGTTTGATGACTAACACTGTGGCTAATAAAATGTACATTTGATGTTGATAAAATTCAATATTTTTCTATTTTTATAAAACAATGGATACAGAAAAATTCTACACAATAGAAAAAACCCCACTAATTATGACAATGATTAAATAGAATAATAAAGTCTAGAAGCTCTGGAATCGTAAGCCATTGTGATAACATATTAAACATCAAAGATATTAAACATCACTGAGTAAATTCATCACAAATTTGATTATTGTAAAAAATTGCAAAGTACAGTGTTACACCATGCTACAGTGCTATGCAATGCTACAAGATCAGGACAGGAAACATGCAAGAAACAGCATAAAGAAAAAAATTCAGGTCAATGAAATCCAGGAAGAGACCTGTACTAAATGTGATGCAAGATGAGGACAAATCTGGTTTAGCAATATTCACCAACAGACTTGTAGTGATGGTGAATGATGACAGACCTACCAAAACAAGTTCCATTAATTCTTTCCATGCAGTCCGCCCCGCACTTCACTTGACAGTCCCCTTCACACTTATTGCCATATGTAAACTCATCACATTCTGAAACAAACAAAATTACGGTTCAAAATATATGCTTCCATCCTTTTAGTGTTATTTTAACCTCTTTTTTATATTAAAAGAAACTTAAAAGACAAGATTTGAAGTGAAGTTACAAAGTTCGTGAGAACAAAAAAAAAATCCACTGCCAATGACAGGCTTATGTGACAGATAAAAGACAACCTTAAATCAACCATCACCAGACAATGGTTAAGTCTGCACTGGGTGTGGCAAAATATGTAGGTCACAGCTAGAACTGCATAGCCAAATGAAATACTGTTCTCCTCATTAACATTCAAACTCAAGAACAAAAAAAAAAATACACTTCCAATGACAGGCTTATGTGACAGCTAAAAGACAACCTTAAATCAACCATCACCAGACAATGGTCTGGAGAAGAAAAGTCTGATTGTTATTGATTAAGTTAATCTCAATGCAATGCATACACTTGCAGATTTGTTTAATATCACTGAAACAAAAAAGAAAATCTCAAGGATTGAAGTTAATCATTTCAAACTTGATCAAAATGAATATAAATTCAAATGATATCGATTTATAGTGAAAAAATCACCAGGTATATTAGTCCTAAAACAGATAAGCAGGTAGCTCAATTGACAGTATTAGGTGAACTAAAAGAAATACCCAACCATAATCTCTGACTCTCTAATCTTATTATAGTCTTTTGAAAAGGGCTTTCTATGATCCCCATAATTCTTGACCCTTTGTTTCTTCCTGGTTGTTCTTTCTTGCTGGCCAGTGTATTTTTTTATGCAACAACTGGTCCAGGTCTTCACCTGAAGTTTTCCTGGATATCTAGAACATATATTTTTGTCTCCTCTAAGTTATTTTGTTAACCAGTCAAGGAAGACAAAACTGCAAATATTTAAAAGCTATTAGTTGAGAATGTAAAATTCATAAGAATGAGAACTACACATTAATAGATAGCCTAGCATAACTTTTATAATATTAACAACCCAAGTAAACATTTCTTTCGGTCATGTACCGGTATTATGTATTATGCAAAAAGAGTTGTCATACTGATGGGTTTGAACCCTGCTTGCAGCAATCCCCCATCATCCTGAGGGATTAGTTGTTTTTTTTATACCATTACCTATCCCTTATCCTGTTAGGGCACCATACAAAATTTGTCAACCGTCTTTCTCCATTTCTCTCTGTCTTTTGGCTTAGTTAGAGCCTCTTCCAATGACAGGCCCGTCCATTCTTTTATGTTATCTTCCCAACGCTTTCTCTGTCTGCCTCTTCTTTCTTTTTCTAGGAGGAAGGTCTTTGCTAGGGATTAGGGTTAGGGTGTAATAATCTTTAATTCTGAAGTAACATCCAAAAAAAAAAAAAAGTAAAACAAAAATTTGTACCTTACCTTCTATACATCCAGCTTGAGGATTTTGAAACCCAGGTTTACACCCAGCACAAGAACCGTTAAACTTATCACAGTCGTGGAGACAATTGAAACAGCTCCCAGTACAGTCGACATCCCATTGGTACAACTGACAGTCTAGAAGTATGAGTTCTTTAAAGATCTTAAAATCTTCATAGTTAGTAAACCTAATTTTTTTTTTCATTGGAAAAAATGTAAATTAAATTTTCCTTGCTGTAGCAGTACTGGTAATTTAAAGCTGAAACAGATTAAAGTTAATAATCTGAGGCATGGTGGCTGAGCGATAAAGTGCTTGGCTTCCGAACCGAGGGGGTCCTGGGTTCGAATCCTGGGATTTTTAATTTCAGGATTTTTGGGCGCCCAGCTCTAATGGGTACCTTACATTAGTTGGGGAAAAGTAAAGGCGGTTGGTCATTGTGCTGTCATGTGGCCAGCACAATGACCAATCGCTTTTACTTTTCCCAGACTAAAGTCAGGTACCCATTAGAGCTGGGTGGACTCAGACGCACCCAAAGAACCCAAAATTAAAAATCAGTTTTCACCAGGATTCGAACCCAAGACCTTAGGTTCAGAAGCCTAGAGCTTCACTGCTCAGAGCTTGCACCTCATTAAATAAACAGAATCAAGAGTTATTTAACATGATTACATTTTGGTTATATTTATTATTGAGGAAGAAATATAGTGGGCGGATGTCTGTATAGTGTACACTTGATTCAATCCACACCATTCGGATGTCTGTCTGGTCATGTGTTAAGCACTTAGAATTATCATCACCAGTGTCCAGTGATTTATCCCTGCCCACTCTAATCCCCTGGGGTCCTGCAGTAAGTTTGGTCTGAGACATAATAATATTCATTTTTGAAGGTGTCATAAACCTATGGTGTAAACAGCATCTGAGTACAAACTTATGAATGATAACCAAATCTACCAGTACGGACTAAGTGTAAAAGCATACATTTTTTAATTAATAGCGACATACATTTATGACTTTACCTCTGGGACACACTCTGTTCACATAACAGCTGGACTTGCGCCATTCTATTGTTGGGCCATAACAGTAAGAAGAGGCTGTCCTAATGCAAAGCCTGAAAACAAAATTTAAAAACAATGACCATAACTCTTCATAATGAACTTTTCTTCAATTCATTTTAACTCCTTTTCTGATGTTTTTTTTATTTTTTTTATTTTACAATTCAACTATTTTAACTTACAAAATGTTTTGACAATTCTACTTTAATTCTCTAAAGCTATTTCAAGTTCATTTTTTTAAAGGACAAGATGGAGGAGTCCAAAAAATCTAAAATGACATCTGAACATTGAACACTGTGTTCAAAATCCCAAAGATACCTGCCCTTATAGTCCATGACAAATAAGACACAAACTGTGACAGCATTACTAAGGCTGCACGGCAATGTATTGCTTTTCTAAGCTTCCAAAGGAAAAGGCAGGAAAAATTCTTCCTGAGTGTTGGAAAAGACACTGCACTGTATTGAAAATAAAATGCACCATAAGAGATGTGGGTCATACTCATAGCACATCAAAAACAACCACTGCTGAATGTTTTCATCAAATTAGTCAGATTTTGTGACTGATGCTAGAAAATAGACCAGTAAAATAAAGGTCTTTATTAATATTGTTGAAGTTTATGGGAATGCAATAAATCCAGGAAAGTAGAATTACTAAAAATAATTTGATCAATGTTAATAATTAATAATTATCAATGCTTTTAGTTATACATTTTTTAAAAATTCAGACTTATTTATTTAGACCATATATGGCATACATAGAAATAGTACTTCATTGCAATCTAGAATTCTACTTCGTTTTCTCTGTAATAGGTAATATTAAATGTACACACTTTTCATGAGTGGATCTGGGGATTTATGCTTACCTTTTCCTGTGTTGACGAGTATTCTGGCAGTCTCTATCACACATCCAATGGGACCAGCTGCTAAACATACCAGGAGTGACTGAAAGAAATAGATCTTGATACAGATCATCAGGAAAAAAAAATAGTCTTATTTAAGGTCAAACTTTTAGTACTTGAATAACTTTGTATAAAGTTATGTAGCATATAGGGCTATTAACATAGACATGACCACGCCAAACAAACTGGATAGTATTAATTTCCTACACCGCAAAGAACGATCTACAATCTTCCAAATAAGAACAGCACGCTATTGTTCCTTGGCATAGACTGCGAAAGAGCCTACAGCTTAGCAGCAAAAAGTTGGCTAGAAGAATAAGAAGTTATGTAGGGTAGATATTTTATTTTACAAGTGTTGCAACATAATTTTTTTTAGATAAACTCCTGGGCCACATGTTAATTATGTATTTTTCATGTATGGTAAGCTATCTTTTATTCTTTATTTTATATCTTATCTATTCTGCGGTTGTTGCTTAAGGCAAGATGGTGAGGCCCAACACAGTACTTACTTGAAACATCATTGACTGTTGTAAACTTTACTTCAGTCTTTCTAGTTGTCACTATTGTCTTTGTAGCCTTGGTGGTTGAAGTGATTGTTGTCGATGAAGCTGTTGTTGTGGATGTTGTCGTCGCGACTAGAGTAGTTGGACTCCCTTCACTTGGAAGGATCTTGGTGGTGGGTTGTGGTGTGGTAACCTTGACTCTAGTTTCAGCAGTAGTCCTCATGGTGGTAGGAGATGTAGGCTTCATGGTAGTTACAACCTTAGGTTTGGTCATGGACGTTGTGCTTGGCTGAGTCGTTGAGGTGGTAGATGATGTTCTGGTTGTAGTTGATGTGGTAGTGGTTACATCAGCTTAGAAGGATTATAAAGAAAGTTTCATTAACTAAGATAATTTATTGACATTGAAAACATGACCATACACCTGAAAAAATAAATTAACTTTTTGTTAAACCAAACTAATCTTAAAAAAAATAAAATAAAGTACTTCTTTCAGGCATTGCTATCTATAGGACAGATGATGTAAAGGTTATCTTTTTCATTGGCTGACAGTTAACTAGGGTGTCCTGTGGCCAGCTCAACAACCAACCCCTTTACTTTCCCCAACTAATGTCAGGCATCAATTAGAGTTGGGTGAACTCGGGGGCGCACGAAAAACTCAAAATTAAAAATCCCAATCTTGACTGAGATTCGAATCAGGGACTCTAATTCAGAAGAAAAGCGCTTTACCACTCGGCCACCAAGCCTCCCAAAAACTAATCTTTCTTATGTAAAAAAAAATAAAATAAAACTGAAAATTAATCAGTGAAATTTGTTTCTCATTTATAATTGTTGAGTAAAAAAAAAAACTCCACTATTTTGATAAGTAAGCAATTCTGATGTAAATAGGTTATCAGGCCAAAAGTAAAAAATTTTAAAGTTCATCACAGTGAGTGGCTGCTTTTTCAATGGTGAGTCAATGGCAGAAATCATCTTATTTTACTTCAGGGTTTCTAACAAGAGTATCAAATTCTTTTACTTGAGCTTACCTTTAAAGTCGTTCAGATCCTCATCAATTTCTCCATCATAATCATCATCTCAAGAATAAAAGAAAAAGTGAAGGCATAACAAATGTATTCACAGTTTATTAAATAATTTAGAGCACAAATAATGAAGAACTTTTTGTTTTAGAAAACGTAATTCAAACTCTCTTATACCAAGATTTCTTTTGACTTGTAATTAATAAATTAACTTAAAAGCTACAAAATACAATGTACTCTCCATCTGGTTCAAGACAAGCAAATGCTTAGATTTACTTCTAAATGGTAAAAGTTCTGCTCTTACAGTAAACAATAAGAAAAAAAATCCTTCTAAAAAAAAAAAACATTGTTTCAGAATTTTTAAAAGCACCAAATTAATTTATCTTTAAGTGTACAAAATCATTTTTTTAAATCAGATATTGTACAAAATCTACCACCCTCAGCAGCTGCAGGTATACCAACATTTGCATGCATACTTAGTGTTACCTATGCCATTTTTCAGTTCTTCATCCACCCTTTCATCACAGTCATTGTCTATAAGATCTCCTGGATAGGAACTTGTTAATGTAGTCTCACATTTCTGTCAAAACAGATACTGTTTACATTATATTTATCTCCTATCTGTACTAGTTTAGATAATAATGGTAATTATATCTCATCTCATTCCTGCTTTTGGTCTAATCTTTTAACAAACTTAACTAAAAGATGAGTCAATGAAAAAAAAAAAAGAAGACAAGAATATGAACTTGTAATTAATTTGTGCATGTAAATTGTTTGAAAAAAGTTAATTGGTGTTCTTCTTCTTCTTCATTCTCATTTTTTATGTTGGAGTGTTCAGATGACTAGACCAATACATGAGATGAACTGCGCAGTGGTTTCCAAATCAGGGAGCTCTCCATATAGTTTTCTTTCTATTGGGGTGTTTTGGGGCCAGTGTCTTAAACTGGCCTCTTGGTAAAGAGAGCAGTTTTGGAGGACGTGGTCGGCATTCTCTGGTGATACTCCACATGGACAGATTTCACATGTGTTGTCGCATTCTGTTGTGTCCGGTCCTGAGTCGAAAGATTAGACGTTGATCTTGTCGGGATAGCTTATAGTAAGCACCATCTTTCTTGTGATTTGGATGAGAGCTCGTCCATTTCTCATTTATTTTATTTACGATTAATTTCTTCATTTCTTCTAGATAGAGTTCAGAGTTTAATTGTAATTGGTGTTTATACATGACATTTATCCTCGGAGACCATACCCTTGCATTGCAATTATATGAGAACAAAAAAGAGGAAAGCATAAATATGTTCCAAGCTGTACAACAGGGACCTGTACCATCATTCACAATTTAAGAACTGAAGACACCATGAAGAAAGAGGCTAAGGCCTAACAAGAGACCAATCTTAATGGAGACCAATGCACCAAAGGGGTGAAGGAGGGCATAAGTCTACAAATGCATGACACATGGATATCATGTTAATCAATGGCCTTAGAATAAGGTAGACTAAAATGAAAAGATTATTCTGTTTCATGATCACTAAAGCTGGAAGGAAGCTTAATTTACCTGATTGATTGGAGAAGAAATGTAACCAGCTGGGTACATGTAAGATGTGCCGGTTGAATATCCATATAAATAACAGCCAAAGTTGGCATTACTTGTGTAAAGATTATACACTAAATCCTGATTTACTTTGTACTGGCTGAACTTCCAACCATTGGTTCCTGGTATGTCCAACCAGTTTACTCTATTCAGAAAATCAAAAACAATATCAATGGGTTAGTACAAAGCAATGAATCCTTTTTAAATCAAGAGTCTGACAAAAATTTGATAGGAATTTCTATATCTCCATGGCAATCTTTAAGTTGTGAAGAAACAGTAAAAATTGGTTATAAGCTTACATTAATACCTGCTTTGTAATGGAAAGCCATTCAGAATCAGTTGACCCAGATTTTTGCTTTCGACCATCATCGCAACGAAATTTTGTGTCTGCATAATTAAAGGAGATCTGAAAAAAGAAATTATAAGCTTCTAAAATATTCTAAATTTTTTTTCATTGCAGTGATAAGTTTACTGCTATTTATAACAAACTGAAAATAAACTATCTGTCCATGTACTCTAGCAGTCAACTGTCAAAAATGAAACCTCTAATTGTTGAGGAGCTATCCATGACTCTGACATACAGGTGCTGTAGCTGAATGGTAAAGCACTTGGCTTCATAACCAGTTTCCTGGGTTTGAATCCTGAAAGACTAGAATTTTGTATTTCAGGATCTTTAGGTGCCTCTGAGCCAACCAACTCTAATGGGTACCTGACATTAGTCTGGGAAAAGTGAAGGTGGTTGGTTGTTGTGCTGGCCACATGACATGTTGGCCTACTCCCATTAACCACTAGCCACAGAAACAAATGACCTTTACATCATCTGCCCTATATAGATCTTAAAGTTTAGATAATAAAATGCAATAGAAGCATTTTAAAGCTTTCACAAAGGTAGATAATCTAAACAAAGGTATTTTTTATTAAATCATTATCTTGGGGAGAGGGGGGGAATGAAAGCCAAATAATTACAATTATTGTAACTTGCCTCCATATGTAAATGTGGTAGAGGAGACTTGTAGGGACAATCTGGCACAAGCTAGGATCACCTGGCTCTCCATAAACCTTGAGTGGGCTCTTGCAAGCCGAGCGGGACACATACACCAGTTGTATCCCTTTTGTGCTGGTCACCCTACCTAAGCCTATATCCCTCTGAAACAATGTAACAAAAAAAAAATAATACACACAAACTTGCTTGTCATCAAGATGTGACATTATGTGTATAATGAAATACTTGTAACCAAGCTATAGAATGGTCTGGGTTTGTGTGCCCTGGAGCTACACTTAGCACATAACAAACATAACTATTATACATGAACTGGAGTCTGATTTCAGCTGACAAAATAATGTTTATTTAATGAGAATAATATATGCTGCAACTTTAAGAATTCAGTTACAAATCACTGGTTAAATAAGAAATGGCATGATATCCTTCATAGTAGTTACATAAACTTAATCCAAATGTTGAAACACAGTTACAGAAGAAAACGCCAGAGAAGAAAAGCAAGGCAAACGACACTAGCTCCAGCTGGTATAACCTGCCCAGTGTGCGGCTGAACATTCCAGGCTCACGAAGGTCTCACCAGCCACATGAGAAGGCATAAAACCCCAGTGCAAAGCCCTCAGCCCCCTGGATGACAAAGTGGTCATCATCGAACCATGATGGACGAACTATATATATATATATATCTCACACTAAGTACAACTATAATAATACATCATGTCCGCATCACAGCGGGTAACAATGCAACTCTTAATAATACGTGTACCAAAGTACCAGAGACGACTGCCTAAATTTTAGTTTAGCAATTCTTACTTCCACTTTCTGCTCAGAGATTTTCTCATGCTTGAAACTTCTTGATCAAAGGTGAACAAATAACATCAATGTCAAAGGAGACTGTGACAATGACCCACAAAACAATCCTGTCATTTAAGTCCAAAAATACTTTGCCCAACTGCATTTCTTTATGAAACATTAGTTCAGTCCTCACTCTCCCGTTAGTAACATGGGAGGGGAGGGAAAGAGGTTGATTATGCTCTCACCTGCACAAATCCTCATACTTGTTCCATTTATGTTATAAAGAAACTACACTAATCCCACAATTATTTATTGTCTTCTTGATTAGACAGAAATGTCCTAAATAGCTGACAAGGGTTTGTTTCACTCTTCTTCAAAGGGTGGGTGTTACGAGACAAGACTCTTTGAAATAATAATACACTCTCAGGTTATTACTCTATAAATACTTTAATATTACAACCAAGTTATGTAACTACTAACATTTCATTTCTCTTCCTGTCAACTTCTCCCGGCTTTCCCTTTTAAACATCCCTTCCATTCATTACACAAATTCAAACCTTTATACACCATGCTGCGCTACGACCGTAACAGTGGGTATCATTTTTTTTTTTACATTTTGCAATATTGACCTAGCTAAACGCAAGAAAAAAGACTACATTTATTTCTCTCTAAAAAAAATGGCATCTACTTACAGAAACCCAGTCACCTTCCTTCTCAATAGATATGACCTCTCCAGCATTGAATCTGTTAGCATGCAGGGTCACCTGGGTGAGAGCCTTGCCAGCCAGGATGATGTAATAGCCAGCAGTCTGAAGACCATCCATATAGAATGTCATAAAGTCTTTACCAAATGTCTCAAAAGGCATTAACATTTCTGGCATTAAGGAAGAAATACATATAAAAACACGTTAATCTAGGTAAATAAACAGAAGTAACTCAAGTGTAAACTAATGGAGAATAATATATTCTTTAAAAGGATGTAAAAAAAAAGGTAAAAGGATGGGAGCTATTAAAAAATAGAAATGATAAGAAGCGTCTCTCTCCCCTTTAACAACATCACTAAATAATTTAATTAATACTAATAATTTAATTTATAGAGAGCTGTTAACAAACAAGATGTAGACTCATGGCACTGAGGTAGACTAGATAGATCACAGATTTAATCCTTTTATAGGACAAAATGTGGAAAAATATGGGCCTATCTAGATCTAAATAAGATAGAAAGTTCTAGATTAGAATGAAATGAAGTTAACTTGAATTTTGTTTGACTGAGTAATGTGTAGAAAAGATGTGATGGGTTATAAAAATGTTAGATACTTTTTATTGACAGCTTAAGCTCATGTTAGAAAAAGATCTAGGTAAGTCTACTGCAAGTCTACAGCCGACAAAAAAAAAAGGGTGGGGGGGATGTACAAGTCCTCCATTTGGAAATGTTTTCAGTCAGTTTTTACAATGCGTTAATGTGTAGTTCATCTACTGTGTAGTTCATCTCTATGTAGTTCATCTACTGTGTAGTTCATCTCTGTGTAGTTCATCTACTGTGTAGTTCATCTACTGTGTAGTTCATCTCTGTGTAGTTCATCTACTGTGTAGTTCATCTCTGTGTAGTTCATCTACTGTGTAGTTCATCAACTGTGTAGTTCATCTACTGTGTAGTTCATCTACTGAGTAGTTAATCTACTGTGTAGTTCATCTACTGTGCAGTTCATCTACTGTGTAGTTCATCTAATGTGTAGTTCATCTACTGTGTAGTTCATCTACTGAGTAGTTAATCTACTGTGTAGTTCATCTACTGTGCAGTTCATCTACTGTGTAGTTCATCTACTGTGTAGTTCATCTACTGAGTAGTTCATCTCTGTGTAGTTCATCTCTGTGCAGTTCATCTACTGTGTAGTTCATCTACTGTGTAGTTCATCTACTGTGTAGTTCATCTACTGTGTAGTTCATCTCTGTGCAGTTCATCTACTGTGTAGTTCATCTCTGTGTAGTTCATCTACTGTGTAGTTCATCTACTGTGTAGTTCATCTACTGTGTAGTTCATCTACTGAGTAGTTTATCTCTGTTTAGTTCATCTACTATGTAGTTCATCTCTGTGTAGTTCATCTACTGAGTAGTTCATCTCTGTGTAGTTCATCTCTGTGCAGTTCATCTCTGTGCAGTTCATCTACTGTGTAGTTCATCTCTATGTAGTTCATCTACTGTGTAGTTCATCTACTTAGTAGTTCATCTACTTAGTAGTTCATCTACTTTGTAGTTCATCTACTGTGCAGTTCATCTCTGTGTAGTTCATCTACTGTGCAGTTCATCTCTGTGTAGTTCATCTCTGTGTAGTTCATCTACTGTGTAGTTCATCTACTGAGTAGTTCATCTCTGTGTAGTTCATCTACTGAGTAGTTCATCTCTGTGCAGTTCATCCCTGTGCAGTTCATCAACTGTGTAGTTCATCTACTGTGCAGTTGATCTACTGTGCAGTTGATCTACTGTGTAGTTCATCTACTGTGTAGTTCATCTACTGAGTAGTTCATCTACTGTGTAGTTCATCTACTGAGTAGTTCATCTCTGTGTAGTTCATCTACTGAGTAGTTCATCTCTGTGTAGTTCATCTACTGTGTAGTTCATCTACTGTGTAGTTCATCTACTGAGTAGTTCATCTCTGTGTAGTTCATCTACTGAGTAGTTCATCTCTGTGTAGTTCATCTACTGTGTAGTTCATCTACTGTGTAGTTCATCTCTGTGTAGTTTATCAACTGTGTAGTTCATCTACTGAGTAGTTCATCTCTGTGTAGTTCATCTACTGTGTAGTTCATCTACTGTGTAGTTCATCTACTGTGTAGTTCATCTCTGTGTAGTTCATCAACTGTGTAGTTCATCTACTGAGTAGTTCATCTCTGTGTAGTTCATCTACTGTGCAGTTCATCTACTGTGTAGTTCATCTACTGTGTAGTTCATCTACTGTGTAGTTCATCTACTAAATCTAAATCTGGATTTTTTGTATCTAGATTTTAGATTTCAACTCTAACTAGAACCAGATCTAAATCTAATTGCATGATTTATCAATCCATTAAATTACATTTTTCTTGAATGTGTAATATGTTTCAGTAGGTAGATATATATACTAATACTAAATATGCATTCTAGACCTCAAGATCTATAACTTGAGTATAAATAATAAACTGTAAGTTCCTAATATATATATATATATATATATATATATATATATATAATATATAAATATATACTATCTTATCTACTATCTAATAGGCAAATCCTCTATTAATATAAAATGTTTTACATGTTTCGGATGTTCCTTCAGAGTTGAAGACAATTTACTTCCTAGTCGAAACCTCCTGCAGGACAACAGGGAATGGGAGCAGGCAGGGTTTGAACCCAGGACGACAGGACCATCGATAAATCCGAATGACAATCCAGCGCGTGAACTGCACGACAAAGCAGCCATTCTACTAGATCTAAATCTACATAATGTATTTTTTTTTAGATCTAGAACTGTCTAATCTGAGAATCTCCTCTACAAATCTAGGTCTAAAATAAGATGTGGAATCAGTTTCAAATAGACTATAATTTTGAACTATGAGATACTAGATTTTAAATATAGATCTATATAGATCTAAATTTTGATTAGTGGTAGATGCAGGGGCCAACTGGCTAGATGGGCATTTGGGCCAATGCTCGGTGGGCCGGTACCCATATAAGTTGGGCATATGGGCTAGTAGGGTCATCTACAGGGCCTCATTAATGCCACTATGGCACATGTTAAATGTTTTATTATTATTTAGATCTATAATATTCTCATATAAAAGTGGAGCTCTGAGCGTCATGTTAAAAAAAATTGTGTACAGTCACAGACTCTACATTGTAGGTCCTAATACTAGATCTATTACATAACGATTTTGAGGAAATTGCAGGCCCATCGTAGTAATCGTACAATATATTCAGTATTACTATTATAGAATATATCATTATTAGGCCGAAGTGCACTGTATAGCCTAGAAATGCCTAGGCCGATTTTCAATTTGGCACCCAGCAGACCAGTCCTCCCATGCATAGAAAATGTCATAGATGATAGATCTATTATTCTATAACTACTCTAGATCTAGATATAATCCATTCTAGAATATATTAATATTATATAGATCTAGACATAGAATTAAAATAAATAGTATATGTAGCCTAATCTGTCTTTCATCTAGATCTAGCCAGGAATTTGAACCCTAGTCGCCAGAATGTTGTGGCCGTGAGAGGTTTGTGCTTGAATGTAATAATATTTAAATTTGAAGGAGTATCCTAAAATATCTGTTTAGAGTAGGCCTATTATTAGTGTTTTTACTAGATATAGACTACCTCTGCTAGGAATGGCCAGAGAATATCTGGCTTTTTATTTCAATTTTTTTTTATATATTTTTTTATGTAGACTATTATAAGCCAATTTATTTAGGTACACTTTATTTCATTATTTTTAGTAATTTTCAATTTTCCTTTATTTTAAAGTAAAATTGAACTCAAGTTCCACTTAATTCAAGTTACTACACGTTCCAATAATCAATATAGATTGTTATGGGCACAAATTTATTGTTGCAAATTTAAAAGAAAGCTGCATTCATAAACGTATTTTTTAACATATTGATTTTAATAAAATGTTGATTTCATCATAAATAGACATAATAGTTACATGTTCAAATAAAAGTTAATAATAATAACTAACAATTTGTAAAAAAAAGTTCCCCCTTACAGACCTTGCGATCTATAGGGCAGATGATATAAAGGTTATCTGTTTCTATGGCCGACGGTTAACGAGGATGTCTTGTGGCCAGCATAACGACCAACCACCTTAACCAGGATTTGGTTACGTGGATAGCCACCACGACCCAATAATGATTAAACTTTTCTAAATGTAACATTATCATTAATTTTGAAGTATAAAACTATTATTTGTAAGTGCCGTGTTCCTTCAACTTTGATGGTAAAGTACATAACGTCTTGATATCAGGTACGATATTGGTAAGCGAAATTAGAATATCTAGCGTCCATCTTTGTTACAATTTAGTAAGAAAATCCTGCTCTGCATAAGCGGTCTGATTAGGTTATATGAGTATATAGTAACATGACTACATTATAGTTTGTTTTGAAATATTGTGGTATTCTTCAGATAAACTCGATAACTTAATGGCTTAGGCCTAATTGTTGATTTTTGTATAGGTCTATTTGTTTAAAATTAGATCTAGAATCTAGATCAGCTGTAACTTCATTATAGTGATAGGTTATTACAGCCTATATGTTTTCCGACTGTAGAGAGGATCTAATGAAATAAATTTTATTTTCACTTCTTGATATCGGGTACGATATTGGTAAGCGAAATTAGAATATCTAGCGTCAATCTTTGTTACAATTTAGTAAGAAAATATAGCTCTGCATAAGCGGTCTGATTAGGTTATATGAGTATATAGTAACATGACTACATTATAGTTTGTTTTGAAATATTGTGGTATTCTTCAGATAAACTCGATATTAATGGCTTAGGCCTAATAGTTGATTTTTGTATAGGCCTATTTGTTTAAAATTAGATCTAGATTCTAGATCAGCTCTAACTTCATTATAGTGATAGGTTATTACAGCCTATATGTTTTTCCGTTATCGAGAAGATCTAATGAAATACATTTTATTTTCACTTCTGCATTGACTTTTATTAGTATATTACTCTAACAGTTGGTGGAACACCTTTTCAGGCCTCACGGAACTCTAGTTGTCTGCAGTATAAATTTAAGAAAATACAAAAACAAAATTTAACTAAAATACTCTGAAAGACACAAAGATAAAGGCGAATTCCTCGTCCCATATGCTAGGACAAATTTGTACAAATACTCCTTCTTCCCTAGTGCTATTAGAGCATGGAATGGGTTGCCTGAGCTAGCCAGGAAAACCAGTGACTTGGCAGAATTTAAGTCATTGGTTAATATGCATGACTAAATGCATGACGCGTAGGACGTAATCATCTTCTTTTTTAAAGTAACGTCTGTATTATATAAGATAAGATAAGAAACCTTGCAATAGTGCTAGTGGAAATTTTAATAAGCAATCAACCTACTCTCTATCTTCCTAGCTGTCACCGTATTCTTTCTTCCTTTCATATTAATTATTATTATTATTATTATAGCTTTTATATAGCGCTACTTTCATGCTTATAGCATGCTCAGAGCGCTTTGGTCCAATCTCATTTGTGGACCAGTGGGTGGGGGGGGGTATCTAGGAGTTGGTTTTCCGTGCTGCCTTTAGGCGCTCAGTAAACACTTGCCCCATTTTTTTGTTTTGTTTTGTTTCAATCTCTGCCTCATCCTTTTTTTTTTGTTGTTGTTTTTGCTAAAATTTCAACATCACCTTCACCTATCCCTTAGTCTGTTGGACCGTTGGGGCACCATACAGGAACTGTCAACGGTATTTCTCCATTCTTTTCAATCCTTTGCCTTGGATAGAATTTTATTCACTGACAGCCAGTCATACATTAATAAAATGGAAACAAAACAAATATGGAATAGTAACTAGGCCAATATAAAAATGTCAATGTCTTTGATTCAGAGGATTAAGGATGAGTGCAGTGTTTCACACAACTACGCAAAACCAGTTGCGACCTATATATTTTCCCGCATTTCATGCAGACGAAGCCATCGTCCGCCGGCGGTCTAATATACGTTTTCTTTCCTTCTTCTGCGCCTGTCTTTCATAAGGGTCTAAGTTACTTTCTCTATCCCAGTGGGCGCGAAATGGCACCAGCGTTTATCTTTATAGCGCTTACGCCGACCTCCTTTTAAACTCGTTAAAAATGACCGCTTCCGACATGCGGTAGTCTCCTATGCGGGATAAGTGTCCGACCCAGTGCAACTTTCAAATGGTATTAAGAAACTTGGCCAATATAAAATTGATAATAACTAACTAGCTATGTAATATAAAAAAAAAGGCCAATCTGGCTTCATACTCCATATAATACTATTATTTTTATAAAAACATGTATTGTTATAGTGAAGTGGAAAGGCGTGCCTAAATGCCGAGTGTGTCCTTAGATCGGTATATGACTATTGAGGAAAACTTACCCACAGCAATGTCGTATGTTCCCTCAATGTCGTAATAAGATTTCATTTTAGATCCACAATGTCTAGTCATCGTGTAACTTCGGCAGTTGCCGGAAATAAATCCAAATCGTTTTCTCCCTACAATTGTCGTACCTTCAGCGGAAAGATTGATAGAAAGTGAAAGAAATATAGGTCTAGAAACACGAATTCGGAAGTGGAATAGCTGGTATTATTTTTGTGTGCTCCGTCTGTCTGTCCGTCCGTCCGTCCTGTTTAAATCTCAAAAACTAGAAAAGCTATTGAAAATCTGATATCATTATATTTTAGATCTTTCAAAGTTTTGATGAAACGGCTACGTTTTTTTTTGTCTTTTCTGAGAGCGAAATGTTTAGTTTTCAAAATTAATTATGCAAGCAGTTTTTTTTCCATAAAAATACACCTTTTTTTTTAAACTATTCAGTATTAATTAATAGTAGAAAAGAAATTGAGTTGTGGAAATGTTTCAGTTTATTAAGATCATCTTTTCCCGGGCGTGCTACCCTGCCTCATAGTGGCGCCCGGGTGGAAACGATCGTAGGAGGAAACGATTAGACTAAAGGGTAGCAAAACAAGACTCTCGTGGGGGTGCCTAAGGGGGTGCGAGAACATCCTCATTGCACTGCGCGAAGTTGTAAAAAAAGCTCCCACAACCTTGTCACAATCCAGGCGCCGTTCCTCAAGGGGCCGTTACATAAATGGCGTGTCCCGCACGGTTAGCCTGGTATAGAAAAGGAAAATGACGGGGGTCTTTGTGTACGCGCGCGGTCTCTTGCCGCGAGTCTGACCCACCCGCCAGACAGAACAGTGTACACTGTTCTCATTCAGGCCGGTGAGAGGGAGCTCTTGTTCACTTATGCTGGCCTAGAGTTCCAAGAGCCGAAGGCTCAACTTTACTTAACATTTTAAGAAGAAGAAGATAATCCTTATAAAACATTTTTATTGTTACTAATCGATTCGCAAACATAAATAAGCAAAATATTTTTAAAAATCCCTTTTCTATGGGAATAGCCCTACACTTATAAGTGTGTATCCTTTTCCTTATTCAAGATCAAACAAAGTAAGAGAAGTTTCGCAGGGCTTAATATCTAAGCCACACGAGCATGTCAGGTGCTGGACTTAGTTGTCAGAGGCTATTTGAGACGCATACCATTAGGAGTATTTTATAGACAATGGGAGCTTAACCCCATTGACACCCCCTGGCCATGACAACCTTTGAAACTTGTAACAGGTGAAGGGGTGAAGGCGGATACCTGGCGCCACAAAACCGGGAGCTTCGGGCAGATGGAGCTCGTCAGCCTAGTAAGGCAGTTCATCTAGGAGAGGGGTACTCTGACTTTAAACCCCCGCTGCCTTGCGGTACTGAGGCTTCAGGAGACAACCTCGAGGAGAAATCAGGAGTGAAGCCCCTTAGGCGTTGGGAGTATCAGCTATGAAATTCCCTCCGGCAGCTTCTGCAACTGAGTTGGTGCCAAATGTAATGCGATGCGTTCCTTTGGATCTCATCAGCAAGGTCGAGAGAGGGATCATGACGCATGGGCCACCCATGACCCCTTTATCCAAGGCCCAGGAATGCGCCCCGGAGAGGAAACTCTGGTGCTGCTGCAAAGCGGCTAAAACACCAAAACCAGTGACTCATTTGGGCGCATCCTTTGCCTTTCGAGACAAAAGGAGCCATATATCAAACAAAATAATTACTTTCCGCTAATGGACTAATTGGTTAATGTTTAAATTGATTTATGTTTGGTTAGGTGCAGTAAATATTCGTTTAAAGTTTCAACTTAATCCGAGAATGTGTGTGGAAGAAATAACGTGTCTACGTGTTCTGGTGGGATCAAGGCCAACATATTTAGCAATATCTGTGAATGCTTGAAGGTATTATTTCCCTTGTTGATTCCAAATAAAAAATAATTATCAGTAATTAATTAATTAACTGGTTAATTTTTTAAAATTAATTTCTGACCTGTCTATACCAATGAATAATTGTGCAAAGCTTCAGCTTGATCCAAGAATTGATGTGGGAGAAATAACGTGTAAACATTTTTTTTCCAGACAGACAGACAGATTGAGTTGTTATAAGCTTTGTAAAAAGAAAATTTCTTTGAGAAAATTAGTTTCCTCTCTCATTTTCTCCTACCTTTCTCTATCTCATTTTTTTTTCTCTCCTATGTTAATCTTTCTTCTCCCTCTCTCTCTCTTTCTCTCTGTTGATTTTTTTATTCGTCAACCTTATGAAATAACTCGTTTCATTTTGAGGTGTCTAGACACCGTGAACGGTTGTTCAGTCTCCCGCATTCAAACTCCCCCCATCCCCGTATAATTTGCTTTACATTGAGTTTGAACCGTTCCTCACCTGTAATAGATCCTAGTTTTACATGTAAGTTACAGGTGCTCCATACATATGATTGGTAACTGCAACAATCATTTGTAACGAAAATTCAATAATAAAACAGAGTTTTACTTTTAAACAGATGTATTATGTATGAATATTATCACTCACCACTAGCCTATAAAAACGAAGGTTATCACTCCCCACTAGTCTATAAAAATGTTAATACAGATACAGCACGGTATAATTGTGACAAAGTCCTAAGCGCATACCAAACTGCTAAGCAACAGACCAAACCAAATAAATCTAATAACTGTTATTTTTTATCAGGGGACAGTAAGTCCTGTCAATAGAGGGTGGGCCATATTTCACTATCGTATGGCATGAGTAATTTGGTCCAATTATTGTCTTGTCTACATTTGCCCTGAGTTTTTTGCATGCCTAATTTTGGCCTATTACTGTCTTGTTTGTATTTCACTGTATTTGCTATAAACTACTAAACGCTTTGATTTGTCTATTATATTTGTTGTCGGGCGTTCTTTTTGTCTCTTCTCGAGGAAAAAGTTCCCCTTTCAGGGCAGATGGTGTAAAGGTCATCCGTTTCTGTGGCCCGCGGTTAACGAGGTTGCCATGTGGCCAGCACAACGACCAACCGCCTTTACTTTTCCCCAAATAATGTCAGGTACCCATGGTTGGACGCAGAGGCGCCCTAAAGATCCAGAAAATAAAACTCCTAGTCTTCACCCTGGACCCCGATTGACTCCATTAGTTGTTAATGTTTTTAAGATCTAAAGATCATATGATGGGGACATAAAAAGATTGTTGGGAATGCAGACCCACGGGATACATTCAGCTTGACAAGTTTCAATAAACTAATTAAATTTACTCAAGTTTTAAACCAAGAAAAACCAATACATACTCACGATAGCAGAGTGACATCCCAGTGGAAATCGTGCCTGTAATACTGGTCGAAATACACTTGGAAACTATCCTTCTTCTCGGCTTTTAATGTAAAACTTATTGTGTTGGGTCCATCATTGGTTACAGCGACCATGGCTATAAAATACCTTACGAGAGTAAACACAGTTTAGATTTTACTCATTTATAATTACAAATAGGGCCTGATAGCTGGGTGGTAAAGGGAATTATTTCCAAACAGATGAGTCTGGGGTTCGAATGTCGGCGAAGGCTGAGATTTTCAGCTTTGGGACTTTTAAGACCCAACTCTAATGGGTACTCGAGTTAAGGCTATAGGCCGTTGTGATGACCAAATGACACCCTCGTTACCATTGTACCACATAAAAAAGATGACCTTTAAGTCATGTGCTCAATAGATCGCATGATCTGAAAGGGTTACCCCCCTCGTTCAGTTTAGTTTAGTTTAAATTTACTTTGCTTACTTTGCTTACTTAAGGATTCGCCTAAATTTGATGATAAGCTCTACTAAACATGGGTGGCTGCGTTGGACTGTCGTTCGGTCGTCTCGATGGCCTCGGGTTCATACCCTGGCGGCTGCCTTCCTGCGGGAGATTTGGACTATTACGTATATTATCTTACACTACGAAGGAACGTACGAACCATGTGAAACATTACTCGGCATTTAGTAAATTGTTTAATGTCTTGACCACGTTTCGGGAGTTCCTTCAAATAAGAAGAAAGAGTTCCTAATCGTAGCATACATGCATGACGGCAGGTAAAGGAGGGCAGTGTTTTTTTTTTATAACGGTTGTTGACTTTTTGCACCAAACTGCTGCTAAACAACTAAATCGCTGTGTGCGTATTAGATTTTAACTTGCAAAAAACTTGAAATCACTTGAACAATGTCATTGTGAACTATACTCATGGGCGGACTGGCTATATGGGCATTTGGGCGAATGCCCGGTGGGCCGGTACTCAAAGGTGCCTAAAGGGCCTCATGAATGCCACTATGGCACGCATTAAATTGTTAAAGGTTTTATAATATTCTCATATAAAAGGGGCTATAAAATATATATATTTTAAAAACATCTTTTACAGACTACAGTGTAATACTAAGTTAATCTAACACATTTTCAAAGATAATGTAATAGCCTATATCCGTAGACAGTACTATTAGTAGGCTTCATCATATTAGGGCCTACATACATGACGATGAAAAAGCAACGTAAGGCCCAAATTTCTTATAAAGATATAGTTCATACATACAGTTATCAATACATTATAAAAAAAATAACACAATACTTTTGACAACCGATAGTCCTATAGTTGGAGCTTCATCATATGATATACAATTTATGAGCTGTACTGTACAGAAATGCCTGGGCCGATTTTGACATCCAGTCCGCCCCTGACTATACTAATTATAACTATTATCACAATATGGACAAATTTAACTTGAGATGAAATGAAATCAATGTAGTAGACTTTTGTAATAATATAAATTGGTATCTTTAACAAAATCTAACTCACTACAAAAACACGTCTTTTCACTCTGGCGTTCTGGAGTCGTCTCGCCTACCCATGACAGATTATGGCAATGCCGCATAACTTGCATCATTCACATTGCATAGCCACCAACCAATCGTTAACTTCTCACCATCACCATAGAAACACACACACGCGCGCGCACATTCCATAACAAGTGCGCAGCGGTAAAACTCGGGACTAAGGCATATCCCAAGATCAGGCAGTCTTCCCATTGTAGGAGGCATGGATAATAAGGCTCGATTTTTTTATCAGAAAATGTTTTGAAGTAAACGAATGATGTTTTGTGCTGCACGTAACAAAGCACTTAATTAATAAAAACACATTTTTTTGTGTGTTTAAGAAATCAGCAAACATTATCACGTCTGACAGACACAAGCAGACGTTTCAATGAATGTGTATTTACCCAAGCGTGACGGCGTAGTACCTTCTCCCCCATCCGTCCACTGGCATTGCCCGGAATACAGCCGTGGATTCCATGTAATCAAATAGGACCACGGCCAACGCAAAGTCCTGGCTGGCCACTAGTATGAAGGTGTGCTGAATTCCAATGTTGGTTCTGTGTCTATTTTACAGACAAAAAAATCTTTTATATATTATTATTATTATTATGTTATTATTATCATTATTATTATTGTGTTAGAAACTATCACATATTCTCTGGTTCTGCCATGGTCGAGTTTCGTTTAAGAGAAACAAAATTCATTGTAGTCCTTTTATCACTATCCCACTGTGGCATTATCTGGTGATGTGGCAGGTCAGCAGCAGTACCGCCCTCTGACAGGCGACGAGAATGTTCCTAGGAATGTTAAGGTTCTTGAAAGTATATGTAAGGTCAGTTGTTATTATCCCCTCGGTTGATATAACAATGGGGTATATAGTAGATCTAGATAACTTCCATAAACGCTTAAGCTCCAAGCCTAGGTTACCATATTTTCATTGTTTTCCCATTTCAGTTTTTTTTTCAATTTATTATTATTATCATTATTATTATTATAATTTTTATTATTATAGAAATGAACTAATTGTAACTCTCTGAAACTGCCAGGAAAACACAATTCATCGTAGTCCCGTTATTAGTGTCCACTGAGAAATTTTCGGGTGATGTATAATAGCAACAGGGTATATTGTTATTTTAGACGTTAACAGTCGTTTCATGTCCAAGCTTAGGTTATTATATTATTAGTATTCAAAGTTTGTACCAGACAGACACTGTGAGTTAGCTATTCATCAGTGTATACATTTGTTCATAAGTCTAGGCTAATCAAATAGCGTCTATTTTTATATCTATCTAATCAATCACTCTTTGTTTCAAGTTACCTACTGGTATATTTTTGGTATTGTCACCAAAAGCGCTGGCACGGACCGGTTCAATTCTACTAACATTTCAAGCGGCACGTGTTGGTTGCTACTGTTGTACCATGCTGTTTTGATAGATATCTGGGGAAAAAAAGCAACACTAATACCACAATCATGGTTATCCACCTTATTTGATAGCTGTGGAAGAGATAGCTTGGTGGTCATTTCAAGGTGAACTGCATCAAAAAATGTTTTTATAATGACCAAAAAATGTGTAAAAACATTTAGATTACCAGGTTTCAAGAACTAATAAATAAATTCGCCACCACCACCCCTATTTTGGTCGACAGCTTTGCAGTTCTTTGGAAACCTAAGTGAAATTTTGAAAAGCTTACCGAAATAACCCAAATTGTTTTTTTAAAGTTTACGCATATTTTCAATAAAATATTCCGTGGAACTACAAAGGTATAGAAGTGCATAAAATTACAAAATATTTTTATTGGAAATTGCATATATATTATTGAGACTCAACAGTTTTAATATTCATACTAATCTGTATAACGGTTTGGACCTTGTCCTTCTACTTGTTACATGTGTAGGCTCTGTTCTGTTGTAGTTTAAGTGCATCTAATACAGCCATTCAAGAAACCCAGACATCTCCAGAGAAATCTGTCGAAGTCCGACAGCCATCAACAGCTACAAGGGAAAGTTGAATCACAGTCGAGTCTGTCCGTAATTACGAAGTTATCCCTTCCGAAGTTCCAACACCAAATGAGCAATAATAACTTCAGTAGACCGAATCCCGCTAAGCCGTGAGGTCACTAAATGTCGCGTTCAACTATGTGGGTCACTTACAATCCAAATGTCCAACTATACTAAGTGTTTGAGTTTGAAGCTGCATACGTGTTTGTGTGTTTGCGTCTGAAGTTTCAGAAGTATTTACATTTGATTTTACAGAACTAACAAGATCCTCGAAAAAAAGAATCACCCTTTGTGTCAGGATTTTGTGATTTAACCATCACAAAAGAGATACAAGACACTGATAGCAAAGACAAACAGACACAAACACTATTTTGTTCCCCTGGCAATCAAATCATTAAATAAGAACAATCTGATATAAACTTTGTCACATGTAAATTATGAGTGAGTCTGGTGTGAATGTACATTTTGGTTTCTTATAGTTATAATGTTTTTTGTTTGGTGTAATGCACAAATTGTAAGACAAATTTCCATACGGACAATAACGATTATTATTATTATTGTTATTGTTAATAATGATAATAATAATGTCACCCGCATGCCAGATGGTAGAATCCCGAAAGATATCTTATATGCTGAGCTTGTGGAAGGAGTCAGACCCAAGGGCCGCCCAAGACTAATATATAGAGATGTCTGCAAGCGAGACATGAGAGCCACAGGCATCAGCGAAAGTATGTGGGAAAACATAGCCAAAGACCGGAGTGCATGGAGACAGACTATGCATGCTGGGACAACCCTTGCTGAGAACAAAAGAATTGAAGCGGCCTTAATCGAGAGGGAAAAAAAAGAAAGCTGCCCTGTCTGCTAGCCCTAAATCAGAGGCATACACATGTACGAATTGTGGCAAAGTCTGCCGTTCTAGAATTGGCTTGATTAGCCACACCAGATTCTGCCCCGTCTCAAGATTAAGCCAAAACCAGTGACTCATTTGGGCGCATCCATTGCCTTTCGAGACAAAAGGAGCCATATTATTATTATATTATTGTTAATAATGAAACAGAAGTGTTTACATTTGATTTTACAGAACTAAATGCTAATAATGAAACATAATTGTTTGGTTGTGCCTGAAGGCACGGATGTGTCAGTCGCGGCTTAATTCACTTAATAGTTCTGATCTTAACAAGTTATGGTCTGAAAGTACAGATGATACTGTGTCCATTGACATGTACTAACTTACTACTAAGCCTTAACATACTTGAAGCTTCATGTGTCTTGACATCAGCATAAAAAAGAGTTCCGGCGTGATGTGCGGCCATGGCAAGTAGTGATGCGTCATACGTGGACAGCTGACCAGAAACATCTTCCCAAACAGTGTGCTTACAGCTATAAATGCAAACGCAAGAAATAGACTTTAATAATTTTTTTTTATTTTACATAGCACACCTTGTTTAGTCGCTAGGCGAGTATGGACCATCTCATTAACACAAGAACAATCTATAACTACGTAAATATATATTAGTACATTTTAGATATACTGAGTCACTACGTTGGTCACTAAATTTATATGTAATTGGCTGGATTTAAAGGTGGAAGTAATGGTAAAGTAATCATTTCAGACATTGCAATCTATGGGGCAGAAGATGTAAAGGTCATCTATTTATTTGGCCAACGGATAACGAGGGTGTCATATGGCCACTAGTGGCCAGCACCGTATAGATGTCAATTTATGTCTCGAGATGACCTGCATCTCTTTTAAGAACCATGTGACCCGGGAAAGGATTTTATCCCGTGGCCAGGATGAGGAATCGACTCTTTACCGACAACTCTGTCTGGAGTCCTCTCTGGGACTAGATAATCATTTCATCACATCCGTCTGGTCATAGGACACGGTGGAAGTGGAAGAAGTAACATGTAAATGATTCCACCCTGACAGACCTACAGATGGAGTTAATTTATATTAGCGTAGTTAAAAAAAAAACATAGCCTGCTTGAGAATGTGTAAACTTTCATGTGCTTCATAAGAGAAATAAGCAAAGCCAAACTTTATTAATTTTATTATCTCCCTTTTTTCAAACGTTATGTCCCTTTGCAGACCTGCCGTCAACGAGATTGCTATGCAGATAACACCATGTCCAAAAACATAGCACAGGTGAAACCTGGTAATTATTCACAACTGGTTGCTGAGTTAACTCGGATTTCACTCGAGATCTCAAATAAAACAGTGGCGTAGCTAAGGTTGGGGGAGGAGGGGGGAGAATTTGAAGTTCCCCCCGGGCCCCAACTTTAGGGGGGGGGGGGCAAAATGAGTGGGTTTTTTTTTTACAGGAAATATTAAATGTTACGCTAAATGCAGGGGCCCCCAAAGAGGTCAAGCCCTCACGGGCCCCCAAATGATGGAACATTCTTAGCTAAGCCCCTGAAATCAAGAGTGAATAATAGCCCGAATAGTTTTCATTTAGTCTCAGAACGTCTAATTTGATCCATTACGGACGTTTTTCAAAAGAGAAGATAATTACGTCCTACGCGTAATCAACGCCGTAATCGATCGAGATCGATCGTTATAGTTAGCCTCAAGACTCACCTGCGACTTCGCAACCTGTGGGCAGCGGAGACCTGTGACGTGGCAACTCGCTAATGGTCTCGACTTCCGATAGGCTATGACGTTGCAAGTCAAGTGTTTAGGCCCTCTATGACGATAGAAGTCTTGCAAAGTCATGCTAATTTTCCCGTCTGATTTAGGCAACCCATCCCTTGCTCTTAAGGCACTAAGGGAGTGGGGGGGGGGAGAGCAGAAATTGAAATTGCTCACTGTACTGTGCTCTTAATGATAACGTCTCAATATTCTGTTTGTGAATTTTTTTATATTCTCATGAGTATTCAGATGTTTAGGGTGGCGAAAAAGAAAAAAATTGCAGAGTTTCGTTGTTCTAGGTCCTCACCTGCAACAAAGTCGATGCTTGGAAACAACACACACAAAGTCGACGTCGGAAACATTCAAAATGAGCTCATTAACATCTGAATTGTTTATAAAAGCTTTTATTTTGTATTATGTAGAGGAGGAACTTAACATAGAAAAGAAAAAAAATCTAGTTTAGAGAAATGTAATAGTTATATTTTGTTTCTATAATTTTTTGTTTTTTAAAAGTTTAAAATCGTGCAATTCAATCGCGATCGGAAACTATTGATATAAATTTAACATGCCACTCATCGGTGGAGAGATTAGGCAGCCAGTTAAACACTGCGCCTTGGGGTTTTATTTTTGTAAAGGATGATCGCAGACCATATGTTTAGTTTATCTTAGATCTACATTAGATTTTGTATGTGTGTTTAGCCTAATGCATTTTCCTTCTTCCCTACGTTTCGAAACATGTTTATAAGTATCATTAGCGCTATATATATTGCTTCACTAGTGCCATTAGAGCAGTTCAGTTAGTTCAGTGATCTGCTAACTACTATCAAAAAAAAATCTCAAACTAAAACTCTATGGATTTATAGGTTATTAGATATAACTTCTGAAAATACCCCGATGTTTTAACCGTGAGAGTGTCAAAAGAGTTGAGGCGAAGGCTCTTCAAACTCTAAGCTTGAAAGCCTGATTGAACAAAGCGAGGTCCAAGTCAATGCCTATATAAAACACTGCAATTTCCAATGTCTGGCATTCCGGTCACATGGACTAAAATACATGGCTGAAGGCCGAGAACACCAGGAACCCCAGCCATTTTCCTATGTTGTACCAAGCTAACCGTGCTGGACTCGCCATTGATGTAACGGCGCCTGGATTTTCGACTGGGACGTCTTGTGTTGCTACTCATTTCGCCTAATCGCATCCTCTAGCGATCGTTTACACCCGAGTGCCATGTTGAGACAGAGCAGCATACCCAGGGACGTATCAGCCAGACAATCCCATCGTTAAAATGTGATTATAAAAATTATAAAATCTTAATTCAAATAAATAGCTTAAATCTCTAAACGAAACAAACAATACATTTTTAAAAACTATTAATCAAAACAGAAATATTGTTTATTCAGCTATCATATTACTATTACACAGACCAAAAAATAATTATAAAAAATAAAAAAATCACAGTGTAGAATAAAAGAAATTAAAAATCACAAGACCAACACTCCGAGAAATGAGATTGCGAAAATATACATGCAGGTCGACGAATTATGTTTAATAAATAAATCACAGCATAAAATTATTTTCTGCACATGTCTACGTAATCATCACAATTTTGAAGCTTTAAAATGAAAATTGGTAACACAATGGCTGCAAAAGCATACTTTTTAAAATATAAACCATGTACCTATATTAATTTTGGGGGGGGGGGGGGGCAAAAGTATCACAAATTATATTATTAAATTATTATTTGTTCTCATTTACATATCACAGACAGCAAATCATATATTTACATAGGCCTAATTGTCATGTACAGTGATCGTTGTTTAATATATACTTTATATCACATTATGGATTTCTTATTGCATTAAAGGACATTGTTATAGACAATATATACTACACTTTTGTTTTAATCGATACACATAGGAAGAGTTGAGGTAAGAAATTGCAGGCGGGTCTGTAGATAGGAGCGAGGTCCAGGGAAATGTAAGAGCTTCTTTGTACAGTGAGAGTGTGTATTGACCATTGTAAGAATATTTCCATCTGTCTCTTTTAAAAAAAGTTATTTTCTGAGAGATGGTCTTTTCTATGCCAGTTAAGGCAATATGACACTTGAGATTGTTTTCAAAGAGTTTCAGAGGGGCTCCTCTCTGATACGAAGGTTCCCCTTAAAGCTCGCCAAAAAGATTACCTTTCGCATACTGTCGTCCCCTTAGGAGAGGCCCCCTCTGATACGAAGGTTTGGTGCACTTTCAAACCGAAACCAATCGTCATAGAAGGCCTGAACACTATCCTGCAACGTCACAACCTTTGGGCAGGTTAGACCAAAAGGCCTTTGCAACGTGGCAACGAGCGATTGATCTCCACACCCCACAGTTTGTGACGTCGCAGGTCCGTGTTCAGGTCTTGTATAACGAAGGATCTCTGTCCAACGAAAATATTAAAATTAGATATATTACCACTTTTCATGTTTTAATTTTTTGTTAAAAGTATGCAATAACTTAAAACCTTTTTTAGAACGTTAATTATATGGGTATTTATCAATATGTTCTCTTATTTCAATGAGACATAGTCCAATAATCATACACACATATTTTATACACATTAAAAAAAAGAAAAGTTTTCAGCTGCTCATTTCTATAAGTTTTTATGTCTTTCTTCGTCATACATTTTATCGTCTGAAATCGGGGTCGTAACCAGCGCCACTGAAATTTGTCCCCTCGAGGTTCACTCCCCTGTGTACGTACTCGTACCACCAACCGACGCTGCCTAGGATGTAGACGTAGGCTCCACTGCTTCCCGGGCAGGTGGCTGTGTTGTAGGTATACATGCAGTACATGTCCTCGTCGGTCCTCTGACGCCACTCCCCAACTGAGATCATCTTCTGGCACCCGTGGGGGTGCGACACGATGATGGTCAGTTTATCATCGTCGCGGGAGTTCCAGTAACGGTCCCGCACGCGCCGGCACAGGATCTTTCTTTTTGCGTTTGTCTGGAGGAGTCGGTCTATCAAGGCTTCGTCGTGAGTGAGGCACGTCAGACGGCATTTGTCCTTGGTGACGTCAGAGTGCCACATTTTGACGTCATTCACGTCGACGTAATCTCCGCCAGGATAATCGTAAAACAATCTACAGCAGGTGGAGCTGGCTTCCGACTCGTCGAAAACCACGTGGGATGCGGTGAACACCTCGATTTCCGCCCAGACCTCTTTGGGGTCCTCAGTGATGCGACAGGCTTGGCAAGGGCAAGGTACCATTTCGTATTTGGTCACGTTGTCCACCAAACCCGTACCGAACCTCGGCAGTGTCCTCCCTCGAAAGTTATAGAACGGATAAGGTACATCCGAGTCCGGCTGGTACATGGGCCTCTCCAAGCTGGTGACATTAACACGGACTCTCACAGTCAGTTCGGCCAGTGCCTTGACCACCTGGACAATGTCCTCCTCTTGAAAAGCTGCCGGAAGGTGCTCGAGCGAGAAGTTGTTGACGGGAATAAACGAAGCGTGTTCGGGGTTCTTCGTACAGCCAATATAAGACGAGAGTAAATCGGCCTCAGAGTCACACACCTCCATCTCATGATTACCTAGAAAAAACGATATGATATATTAGGAGGAGTTATTACATAAATATATCTTTAGTAAAATCACTAAATTTAGAAAGCCTTCAGGATAGAAGACTCAAAAGTAAAGTAGCAATTATACATAAAACACTGAACCATAATCTTCAAATACAAAAACAAAATATAAAAAACACAATTTTATAAAATGCTCGGAAAGACACAGAGATAAAGGCACATTCCTCGTTCCATATGCTAGGACAAATTTGTACAATTAAGTATAGTCTGAACTATTTACTTTAAAATACAGAAACAAAACCTGATGAAATACTCAGAAAGAGTCAGAGATAGAGAAACATTTCTTATTCCATAAGCAAGAACAAATTCGTACAAGTGCTTTTTTCCCTAGTGCTATTAGAGAATGGAGTATGCTGCCTGAATCAGCCAGGAAAACCAACGACAGAGTTTAAGTCATTAATTGACATGCATGATTAGACTAACACATGAAATGCTTAGGACTAATTATCTTATTTTTTTAAGTAACGCTTGTAATATTTAAACTAAAATACTGAATGTCAAATGGCAAGAAAAATACCAGATACTGAAGTCCTTCGAAGAGCGGGTCTGCAAGGCATCCATACAATCATGACGCAGTCCCAGCTGCGATGGGCAGGTCACGTCTGCAGAATGGAAGACCGCAGCATCCCTAAACGTCTCTTGTATGGCCAACTAAGGGAAGGAAAGCGCTCGCAAGGTGGATACAAGAAAAGCTTCAGGGACACCCTCAAAGCTTCTCTGAAGGCGTTCAGTATAGACCCAGCCACCTGGGAGACAGAGGCACATGACAGAGCATCATGGCGTCGCGCTGTGAAAACTGGAGCACAGAAGATAAAACGCCAGAGAAGAAAAGTAAGGCCAATGACACTAGCTCCAGCTGGAATAACCTGCCCAGTGTGCAACCGAACTTTCCGGGCTCACATAGGTCTCACCAGCCACACGAGGAGGCACAAACTCCCAGTGCATAGCCCTCAGCCCCATTGATGACAGTGGCCATCATCGAACCACGATGGACAAAATATATATTAAAGTGCAGGGGTATGAAAGGCTACAATTGATGTGCCTAAAAAGTGTTTAAGCATACTCTATGATAGGGTTTGTGGGCCCTTCGTTTGTAGAATTAAAAAAAAAAATTGTGTTGGGGGGTGGAGGAGCGTTGTAATGCGGGGTGCTTCATTGAGGGGGGTTTAAGAGTTTCCAGGCAAAATAAACATATATATCATGTATTTAAACCGTGATGTAGCACGGGTATCAGCTAGTAAACTTTACATTTTAATGTGAAACCCGCTCTCATTGGCAACTAACAAATATCTGCATTTACAAAGAACACAGACTAATTCAAGAAAAACAACACTAAGACTATTGGTCACAAATGGTCCAACAAAGAAAACCAAAAAAATCTAGCAAAATGATTATTGTCGCCTACATTCTAGTGTTGATAAAATTAAGTGAAGCATTATTACCGTTATACAGTCTCTTAGTGAGCTCAGTGTCCAGGTGTTTGAGGCTGTCTCGTCTCTGAACTTCCGACATTTTTTTTTTACAGCCGAAACTTGTGACTGTTAAGTAAACAAGATGAACATTAATTATACTTTTATATATAAAAAAAGACAAATGTTTCCTTTATATATATTATCGAGAGATAAATTTGATATAAAAAAACTTTTCAGCTTTTCTCTATCATTTTTTATGACTCTCTCTCTCTCTCCTCTCTGTTTCTGACTCCCTCATAATCTTCCCTCTCTCTTCATTACTCTCCTCTCTCTCTCCCCTCACTCTCTTGTTCTCTTTCTTCCTCCCTTGCTATCCCCTTTCATTCATTATATATCGCTCTCTTACTCTCATAATTAACACTCCTCCCTCTCTCCCACACTCTTTATTACTTATTTCTCTATCTTCCCCTACCTTCCTCGCTCTTTTTTCTTCCTCATTCACTCCCCCTATCTCTCTTTCCTCTTTCTTTCTTAGCTCTCTCCTTTTTTCTGTAACTCTTGTCTTCACTTTATTTATCCACTCTTCACTTTATATACCCATTCCTCTCCATCCCTTCTCTTTGTTCTGCCCATTCCCCCTCCCTTTCTCCTTCATCTCTTTGCACTCTTTCTCACTTCCATTTTATCCCTATTTCTCTCCCTCTTTCACACGACTCTCACTTTCCTCTCTATCATTTTCCGGCTTTCTTCCTCTCTAACCAGATAGAGCCGGCCTCAGGCATAAGCAAACTAGGCAGCCGCCTTAGCCTTCTACTGATGGGGGCCTCACGCTGACTCGCAAAGAACTTTAAAAAAATATTAAGAGAAAAAATTGCGAAACTTGCATCAAATCTCAAGCATAGAAAAGTTCTATGTCTACTAGTCTAGCTCTAAGTCTCTTTTCAATCTCAAACAGAAGAGCTTTATAGCTCTATGTCTACTAGTTTAGCTCTAAACTCTAGATCATACAGGTAGGTGTTTCAAAAATTGCCTTTCTTTTTTTCAATTTAATATTATATTTTCGGTTTGCATTAATCTTGCAATTCATTTGGGGCCACCTAATTTACTTCGCCAAGGGCCTACAATTACCTAAGGCCGGCCCTGCTCTCCCTTTTCAAATCTAATCTTATTAAGTAAGTAAACCTGCTGAAATATGTCTGTCACGATTCACGAAACACATGAAGTAATGTAACTTATCATAACTCACCAGTTGAATGTAATCCAGGTAAAAGAGAATCACGTGTCTACTAACAATGTAGCAGTAACAAAAATACTGACTATAAAATCTAGATCAGATCAGTAGGCTGTGGTAATACATATAAGAAACTAATCTAATTTAATTTATTCCACAGTAAGAAGACACTCAAATTGAAATCCACACACGATTACTAGATCATTTGTAGGCAACCTTCTCTAGCAGTAGTCACTTTCTTATACTGCATTAAATAGAATAAGAGAAACTTGAGGGGGGGGGGGTAGTGACGAATATCTATTTTTAGTTTTTTCGGGAAGTTCCGTTGGAGTGAGCTGCTCGAAGTTAGATCTAAGTGAGACCAGCCCATAAACAATGAACATGTGATCAGCTACATTCCTTATCACGTGCAGGTAAACTGTGGGTAGTTTTGGGCGGACGGGTAACATGTTTTGGACAAAGGCCAGGTAAGAATTTCCCAAGAAAAATTCAGTGAACAGAAAATATGAAAATCAGCCAATATTTTAATTGCGCAAATATTTTTTTTCTAATGTTTTTTAAAAACCTTTAGCACTGAATGAACCTCACGGTTACGTGATGCCCATTGATAAAACGTTAACAAGTACGGTCACGTGATATCCTTGCTTGATTCGAGTTAGGTCTTAAGTTGTATAGAAAAGAGGGGGGGGGGAGGCACGTGGGGTGTTTATTTACGATTGGTGAATGAAGTCAATTAAATCTTTCTACATGTATCTACGAGATTGTATCGCCTATCTCCGCTCCCGGATTTGAATAAGGTAACTGCTTCGGGTATTGGTCTGAATGATTTTTACCAAGAATGGAAAATATTTACCAGCTTTCAGGGGAGGGTATGGCGAGAGTGAATGTGTTACTGTTCTGTGTTGCTATCTAGGTGTGAAAGAGTTGTATCCCTTTGTCTATATTTCCCAGGCATGAATGTTAACAGATGACACGTAATAATTTTGAATGTTTTTTAAAAAAGGTTATAGTAAGTCACTGTCTCACTCTGTCTGTCTGTCTGGTAAAAAGTTTGTATACGTTATTTCTCTCACACCCTATATCGGATCAAGCTGAAATTTTGCACACTTATTTTATTTACCTGACAACACAAGAATAAAAAAAAAATTAACCAATTGATGAATTGATTAATGGTAATTAATTATTTAGTTTGGTATCTTGAACATGGTAAAGAAATCGTACTTGATAGATATGGTGGTGTAAGTTGAATTATTCCCATTGAAGACGCACAGATTTATAATATTAGGGTCACGTGTACCCCTACACATGACTGATCCAAACTAATTGATACAATGACACTTAATATAAGATTTGATTTTTTTAAAAAGTGTTTTGTATGTTGTTCTGGTTAGTTTTCCTTGTTAGAGAGAGAGAGAGAGAGAGAGATTGAGAGAGAGAGAGAGAGAGAAAGAGAGAGAGAGAGAGAGAGAGAGCACGAGAGAGAGAGAGAGAGAAATTGAGAGAGAGAGCAAGAGAGAGATTGAGAGAGAGAGAGAGAGCAAAAGAGAGAGATTGAGAGAGAGAGAGAGAGAGAGAGAGATTGAGAGAGAGAGAGAGAGAGAGCTTGAGAGAGAGAGAGAGCAAGAGAGAGAGATTGAGAGAGAGAGCAAGAGAGAGAGATTGAGAGAGAGAGAGAGAGAGCAAGAGAGAGAGATTGAGAGAGAGAGAGAGAGAGCAAGAGAGAGAGAGAGAGAGATTGAGAGAGAGAGAGAGATTGAGAGAAAGAGAGAGAGAGAGAGAGAGCAAGAGAGAGAGATTGAGAGAGAGAGAGAGAGATTGAGAGAGAGAGAGAGAGAACAAGAGAGAGATTGAGAGAAAGAGAGAGAGAGAGCAAGAGAGAGAGATTGAGAGAGAGAGAGAGAGAGCAAGAGAGAGAGATTGAGAGAGAGAGAGAGAGAGAGATTGAGAGAGCAAGAGAGAGAGCAAGAGAGAGAGATTGAGAGAGAGAGAGTGCGCGAGAGAGAGAGAGAGCAAGAGAGAGAGATTAAGAGAGAGAGCAAGAGAGAGAGCGAGAGATTGAGAGAGAGAGAGAGAGAGAGAGCAAAAGAGAGAGAGAGAGAGAGCAAAAGAGAGAGAGAGAGAGAGAGCAAAAGATAGAGATCGAGATAGAAAGAGCGAGAGAGAGAGAGCAAGAGTCAGAGAGAGAGTCTCTTTTCTGCTGGCTATAGAAGTAGAAGACGACTGCTCTTGTGAGCTGTCACGGAGTTTTTACTCTCTAGATATTAAACGTATGTCCTGGGTAGTTGGATATTTGTCGTTCATTTAGTGCATATTCGTATGTTAAACACAGTGTATAATCCATCTGCAGTCTGCCTCAAAGTTACAGTGTTCTATTTCTCCGTCTGTTGAGCCTGTTTGTTAGGGTCGAAGTCATACAGTCCAGCCCTAAGTAACTCCATTGAGCCAAGTAAAAGAACCTGACTCCAACACTGTTCCTGATACTGCTTCGTATTTCCTTGAATAAAAAGTAAAGTTTCCCCGTTTCAGACCTTGAGATCTATGGGAAAGATGATGTTAAGGTCATCCGTTTCTTGGGCCAACTGTTAATGAGAAGGGTGTCATGTGGCCAGAACAACGACCAATCGCCTTTACTTTTAAAGTCAAATACCCATTAGAGTTGATGAGTTAGGTGGACTCAGGGGCGCCCTAAAAAATAAAAAAGCCCAAAATCATCACCGAGATTTGAACTCGAGACCCCCTCCGTGAGTAAGCCTACAGCTTTACCGCTCTAACAACATGCCACTTTCTTATTAATTGTTCGGTGAAATTCAAACAGCTGACACATACTCTTACCATTAACTTTTAATCGTCTAAACAAAGTTGAATGTAAAATGTTTATAGCTAGCGACTTGCTGCAAGTTCTTATACAATTTGGAAGATCATTGGTGGGTTGCCTGAATCAGCCTGGATGACCAACGACTTAGCAGAGTTTAAGTCATTAATTAGAAAGCATGACTAGATTGACACATGGAATGCGTAAGACGTAATTATCTTCTTTTCTTTTTTGAAGTAACGTCTTTAATAAATAAGATAAGATCCACTTTACTTTTTTAATATGCTAATGATAGGCCTTAAGATCTAGACCAGTGGTTCCCAAACTTTTTTGTCTCGTAGACCCCTTGGAAGTCCTCGTAGACCCCTGGGGGTCTATATAGACCACTTTGGGAATCACTGATCTAGACCATCTAGACTTAGAAGACAATGCGCAAAATGTTCCTGAACTTTAATGAATGAATAGGGCCTACTGCGGAAATACCCGAAGTCGTAATTTGTTCAAAATAAAAATTTTCTGGTCCTCTGGCCAAATTTAAATTATTTTCTTTTTTATACTTTACAAATAATAACGGTCAAACCAGAGTTTACCCAGAGACATTCATTATTTTACTAACAATATTCCTCAAATATTAAATTTCTAGGAAAATCGTTAGAGCCGTTTCTGTGAACCGTGTCCGCCCGTGAGGTTCCAGGTTTTGCCCATGAAGGTGCGACCTGAATAGAGGTATTTTGAAACAGATTATTGAGTTGAGTGATCGATCGATAATTTCTTTAAACACTTGTTTCAATACTGTCAAGGGCGGACTGGGTGCTAAAATCGGCCAGGGCATTTCTATACAATCCAGCCCACAAAGTCTACATCAGTGATGCCCAACCGAAAAGACCAGGCATATAAGAAACTCGTGGATGTAAGACTTACATTAATTAATGAACAATTTGAAGTATACTTTTCTACTTCAATGTGAGCAACAATGTAGCTAGTGAAGAGAAGGCCTTAACGTATGTCAAGATACATTTTTCCATTTTTTATATTTTTTTATGGGCGATTTTCTACATTTTGTGCCGACATTTCGGCGGGCCGGAAGAAACCACGTCGCGTGCTGGATGTGACCCGCGGGCCGTATTTTGAGCATCACTGGTCTATATCATATGATGGGCATCCAATTCTAGGTCTACCTGTCTTCAAAATCATCATGTTAAGTTTGATGAAGTATCGATAACTGTACGCATGCATACAGTAAACTCTATATCTTTATAAGAAATATTGGCGTTAGTTGCTTTTTAATCGTTAAGTATGTAGGCTCTAAAAGGATGAAGCCTACTAGTAGCACTGTCTACGGATGAAGGCTATTAAACTATTTCGGTAAATATGTTTGATTAAAATAGTATTACGCTATAGAGTCTGTAAAAGATTTTTTTTAATTCGACGCTCAATGGGTCTTTATAAGAAAATATCATAAAGCCTTTAACAATTTGATATGTGCCTTTGTGGCATCCATAAATAAATAAAATTACTCAGTAAATACGCAATTCTATCACAACCTGTCTTATATATTACAGACGTTACTTCAGAAAGTACTGAACCAAATGTAGAGAAAAGGGAAATTCCCATTCAAATTACTTGTAGTTAGGTTTTCTTTCAAGAATCAGACGAAAAGAGAGAAAACTAGTTTCGATACCAAGGATGTAGTGTTTCCAGGAGTCACGCCACAGGAGCGAACCAATGCGGGTGCATCAGCTGTTTTACCTCACCTCAAGACTCCAGTTGCGTAGAGAGCTCTAGTGTTAGGCTCAGTTCATAAGTCAAAAAATGAAGATTTACAATGGTTTTAGTAGCACATTTTCTAGTGACCTTTATATTACAGAGGCGTAGTGAGCAAAACGTGCGCCCGGGGCGAGGTAATTTATTGGCGCCGCCTCCCCTCATTTTCCATAAACCACACATAGAAATATAGACCTATGAATAAAAAAGTATTTAATAATAATATAATACTAATAACATTAGAATGTATTACCTAACTAAAATATCTACAATTATTTTATTTTTAGGCGCCTCTCTGCGTGTGACGATCTCAACGGAATGTGGCACCCAGGGCATCATGCTCATCTTGCCCCCCTCTCATTACGCCTCTGCTTTATAAAATTACTATTCGACCGGCGGCTATTTTGCAGAGCCGGCCTTAGGTGACCGCAATGGGCTCCGCACTTATGCGACCCCAGTGGACCCCGCACTTTTGTAGGACCCGCGCTAGTTCTATGTGTATAAATTATTAAATTAAATCATTGTATAACTTATAACAGATTTTCCGCGGCCTCTTGTCATTTTACCAGGAGCTCCGGAAAATCTCCAAAAATTGCAAAGTATACGAAAAACTCTTGGAAATATCCAGAAATTATTAAAATCTTTAGAAAACTCATACGAATCTCCTGAAATAGAATTTTTATGATATACTGTATGACTTCGCTACACGCAAGGCTCGTAAAGTTCGTGGTATAACTTTATCCGCAGAAATAAAAGAGAGATCTTTTCTTTACTTCTTCTTCTCGTCCAAACTCTTTGACGAAGAATAGAATTATATATATAGATTTTTTATATGCCATCAACTAGCTCTAGTGTGGATGGATCAGCTGTTTTACCTCAGAATTGTCCTGAATCCTGTCATAATTTGACCAACATAAATATCCATCAGCATGTCTGCCTCGTGGTGTGGTGTGGTGGTGTGGTGGTGCAGTTTGGTGGTGTGGAGTTGTAGTTTGATGTTGTGTTGTGGTGGTATGGTGTGTTGTTCTAGATTGGTGGTGTAGTGTGGTTGTGTGGTGTGTTGTTCTAGTTATGTGGCGTGGTGTGTTGGTCTGGTGTGCTGTTTTAGTTTATAGGTGTGGTGCGGTGTGTTGTTCTAGTTTGGCGGTGTGTTGTTTGTGTGTTGTTCTAGTTTGGTGGTGTGTTGTTTGTGTGTTGTTTTAGTTTGGTGGTGTGTTGTTTGTGTGTTGTTCTAGTTTGGCGGTGTGTTGTTTGTGTGTTGTTCTAGTTTGATGGTGTGGCGTGGTGTTCTAGTTTGGTGGTGTGTTGTTTGTGTGTTGTTCTAGTTTGGTGGTGTGTTGTTTGTGTGTTGTTCTAGTTTGATGGTGTGGTGTGGTGTAGTGTTCTAGTTTCACATGTAAATTATGAGTGAGTCAAGTGTGAGTGCACATTTTGGTTTTTATAGTTATAATGTTTTGTTTGGTGTAATGCACAAATTGTAAGACAAATTTAACTTCATCTTCACGTTCACATATCTAAAGTCTGTTGGACATTGGGGCACCACACAGGATCTGTCAACGTATCTATCCATGCTGTGTCCTTTGCCATTAGTAGAATTATTTTTTTCACTGATGGGCGTGACCATTCTTTGGTGTTGTCTTCCCATCGCTTTCTTTGTCTTCCTTTTCTTCCTGGTACTGTTCCCTGAAGGAAGGTCTTGGCGAGCCCTGATGGCCTTGTGATATGGTAAAAGGATTTGTGTTTACGTTTTTGACTATACCTTCATAACTATCCGTTCATTGAATACATATGAATATTAACAATGTAATAATAATAACAGAGTTAATAAATCTTCGTATCCTTTGGTATCAGGTCGATCGTCGAACTAACAATATAACAGTATCGACAACACTTTCGACAGAAGTTTAGTCTACTTCTTTTTTGTATCGACGGAGATACAAGATACGGAGATACAAGATACGGAGATACAAGATACGGAGATACAAGATACGGAGATACAAGATACGGAGATACAAGATACGGAGATACAAGATACGGAGATAGTTGTTGATAAATTGTAGTTCATAGTTTCTGATATTCTATCTGAAAATACTGAAACCTACCTATTTTACCTGCCATAGCGGACCACTTCAGGGGCCGATTCGGAGTTTGTATTTCCACACAAACTGTCTTTGTCACCTTGTTTTCAATGCTTCTTTTGTTGTCAGGTTACAGACAAAATATTTCTTCTTGATCTGAGTGTGCACATACTTTTTATCAGACAAGAAGAGTTTAAAATAATTGTAAACATGACATACAAAATAAATAAAAGCGTTCGTTTTTTAACTCTTTCTCTCCGTAATAATTTATCACAATCTGGTGGAATCAACGTTGGTATCGTCCGTTAGGAGAGAAAGAGTTAATAGACGTGCTATTTTTATTAAAGGAAGAATTGTTAAATAGAAATAATCCAACAAACAATAAAAATACAAGGAATAATAAAACTTTTATTAAATGAAGCTTCTTAAGTTCAACATAGATGAATTCTTGGTCTCTTCTCAGAGACTGATACATACAAACAGTCTCTCAATGATTGGTATAAGAATGCATATACATAGTGAGTAACTTCTACTGTGTATTATATACAATTTAAAACAAATTTTAAAGATAAAGCTTATCTTAGGGAAATAACTGCACTTTTTATGTCATATCTCTCAATACTGTAATATTAATTTCCTTTACTATATATCAAACAAAATTAATTATTTGCCACCAATGAATTAACTAATCGGTTTATCTTTCGATTGATTCATGTTTTTTTCATTGACATGGGGAAGCGTGGTCGAGAGGCTAAGTGCGCTTGAACTTGGCTTGGCTTGGCTACCTAGAAGAGGGCTCGAGGTTCGACACACAGAGTTGTGTTTACTGAGCGCCTAAAGGCAGCGCGGAAAACTAACTCCTAGATACCCCTCCCCCCCCCCCACTGGTCCACTAATGAGATTGGACCAAAGCGCCCTGAACATGCTATAAGCATGAAAGTAGCACTGTATAAAAGCTATAAATATATATAATAATTGTGGAAAGTTTCAACTGGATCCAAGAGTGGGAAGTGCAGGAAAAAAAAAAGTGTACAAGAATCCAGACAGACATATTAACAGACAGACAGAGTTGCTCTGGGCACTATCTAAAATAACGAAATTATTAACCTATAAATCTACGTTGCGTTTGGACGATGGACTAGCTCAATACATAGGTCTTCAAATAGCGTGACAAAAACAAAAAAGGCTACATCAGCATGGGAAAAAATACTCCAAGATCTCCAGTTGATTAACTCTTTCTCTCCGTAATTATTTACCACATTCTGGTAGAATCAACGTTGGTATCGTCAGTTAGGAGAGAAAGAGTTAATGCAACACTATACGATCAATATTACAAGAAACGAGGTGTATGACCTAATGATTCCCCTTCAATCTCTCGACACATCAAGAACTTGAGCTCTGTTTCCTTGTTATGACTTCAATCTGTTTAACTAGCTCCTTAAAGAACAGGCAAAGAATGGGATTAAAATACAAGCAAAATACAAAGAAATTACTTTGAAAAAATCTTACATTAAGTGTCATAGTATCAAATAGTTTGGATCAATCTATTTAATTAAATGTGTAATAGATCTAGACCAACAATGATAAATATGTGCGGCTAGATCTATTTGTTAATTTAAAAAAAAAAAATGAAAGTAAACTCGGGGCACAAGCCTCCTCAAGAGCCCTTATGCAACTTAAATAGTGTCCAAAAAATACTAGCAGCTCTAGACATGTGTATTATTAAAAACCAAACAGGTCAGAATTGAATTATCTTATCTTATCTTATATAATACAGACGTTACTTCAAAAAAAAAAAAAGAAGATGATTACGTCCTACGCGCCATGCATTTAGTCATGTATATTAACCACTGGCGTAAATTCTGCCAAGTCACTGGTTTTTCTGGCTAGCTCAGGCAACCCATTACATGCTCTAATAGCACTAGGGAAGAAGGAGTATTTGTACAAATTTGTCCTAGCATATGGGATGAGGAATGTGCCTTTATCTTTGTGTCTTTCTGAGTATTTTATTAAATTTTGTTTTTGTATTTGAAGATTATGAATTTAGTGTTTTTTGTATGATTGCTACTTTACTTTTGAGCCTTCTGTCCTGAAGGCTTTCTAAACTTAGTGATTTAACTAAAGGTGTTACAATAGTCAAATGTGAATATTCGTTTGTTATAAATCTCACTGCTCTATTTCGTTGTCTGTTCTAATGTCTTCACTATCGTCAATCATATTAGCTTTGATCATGACCTCTTCAAGTCTTTCCCACAAGATATATTGAAGCGTACATTGCCCGATGCGGCGTAGTTAAAAGCCTCAAAACCTACTTGTAAATCTTTCTCTCTATGGTCTCTAGTAAGCAGACACGTTTTGTCTTCCTGCTCTACGATTTTGAATTTCTTTCTCAGATGTTCCTAACTGTCTGGACATTTAGACAAAAAGATATATGTATGACCCACAAGATATGCCTCTCAAAACATTACCATCACGACCAGTTGGAGTTAAACTTTTCTGACTTCGTTGAGTGACCTGATATCAGACAAAGTGTTTTTTTAGTTAGCCTGAATATGTCTTATGGCCTATGCTTTATACTTGACCTGCGCTTCCGAACTGACTTCTATCTTTATATACGATACCTTCTACCATACGATACACTCTACCAAACGATACATTTGACCATACGATACATTGTACCATACGATACATTGTACCATACGATATATTCGACCATACGATACATTCGACCATACGATACATTCGACCATACGATACATTCGACCATACGATACATTGTACCATACGAGACATTCTACTATGAAGTTCTACTTTCGGCTTACTGATAGATTTCAACTGTTCTTTATCTCGTTATTCAAAACTTGAAATTGTCATGTCATAGACTTATATATACTATATCTAGACTGGACATGGAGATTGTTTAGCACTACAAACAATATCTTGAACTTTTTTTACAAAGTTGGATCAAGGCGTTGTTTTGTACAGTAGTTAAAAGAAGTACAGTTTTTTTTTCAACCCTAACCTATGTAACATATTTAATTTTTAGATCTAGATCTAGAAATTGAACATCAAAAATAAAAGTACACTAGTCTCATAATTATTATTTTGCAATTTTTAGATAATCTAGAAAGATCTAGGTAATCAATCTATTTAAATGTACATAAGATGATTTAAATCAGGGGTCTCAAACACGTGGCCCGCGGGCCACATGTGGCCCTCGAAACTATTTTGTGTGGCCCGCGACCACGTCCGCGAATTAAAAAAAAATTAGATAAAATTTACAATGACCACATATAAGCCATGAAATGATCTACAACTGCAGAAATCAGTAAATGAGGTGTCACTGTCGCCCACCGACCGCTTAGGCTTTCAGCTGGGTGAACGAAGGCCTGATTCTTACCGCTGGCCGATAGCGGCTAGAATCTGGCCACCATTATATCACTGCTCCGACCGTTTGGCCGCGTGGCTAATCAGGCCACGCGGCTAGCGAAACAGGAGAAAGAAAAGGAGATGGGGAGGGATGGGGTACATGTGTCAAGATTCTGTGAAAGCAAGCTTTGTTGTTAGTGAGATGATAGCAAAGGCATCACGACCATTCACTGAAGGCCAGTTTGTAAAAGAGTGTATGCTACAGGCGTGTGAAATTATCTGCCCCGAAAAAAAGAAGCCCTTCGAAGGCATAAGTTTGTCGGCGAACACAGTTGCAAGCAGGATCACCGAGTCAGCGACAAATGTTCAACAGTAACTGAGTGCCGCTGCAAAAGACTTTGTAGCATATTCCATTGCACTGGACGAGTCTACTGGTGTAACAGACACAGCATACTGTGCCGTATTCATTCGTGGGGTCGACGAAAACTTGAACATTGTGGAAGAGTTATTGGACTTACTAGCCATGAAAGGAACGACCCTGGACGCGAAGTGTTTCAAGAACTGGAAGCTTGTATTGACAGGTGTGGGCTACAGTGGGAAAAAACTTGTTTCAGTGGCTACGGACGGTGCACCATCAATGTGTTCAGAGAAGGTTGGTGTGGTTGGATTAATGATAGATAAACAGAATCAGCTCAGTTTGGCGGGACCTTTTGCAGCCATACACTGCATTCTGCACCAAGAAGCACTCTGTGGCAAAAGTCTACAAATGAAGAACGTGATGGATGTTGTCTCGTGAAGACGGTGAACTTCTTACGTGCACGGGGTCTCAACCACAGACAGTTTGTGTCATGTCTAGCTGATTTAGAAACGGAATACGGAGAGTTGCTGTATCATACGGAAGTCAGATGGTTGAGTCGTGGAAAAGTGCTGTAGAGATTTTTTTAACTGAGACGGGAAATAGCATTGCTCATGGCAATGAAAGAGAGAGACATACCTCAGCTCACGCAACATCTCAATGCAATCAATTCACAAATACAGGGCAAAAAGCAGCTGATTACCGTGATGTTTGATTCATTTAGATGCAAGCTGACTTTTTGGGGCACTCAGCTGGCAGGTGGAAACCTGGCTCATTTCTCTTTTCTACAGAGCATAACTGTTGAACTACAGCGCCTGAAAGACTACGTAGACATCCTCTTCAGACTACTTGAAGATTTTGAACACCGCTTTCAGCAATTCACTGCTCTCGAACCACAGTTTTTCCTTGTTGCCACTCCGTTCGCAGTTGCGAACTATTGGACCTGCAGTGTGACACTGTTCTGAAGCAAAAATACGCTGATGTTGGCGTTCCAGATTTCTACCAGTTTCATCCCATAGAGAAGTTTCCAAACTTATTTTGCTCAGCTGCTAGAATTCTTGCGATGTTTGGGGGTACGTACGTTTGCGAACAGTTTTTCTCCAGAATGAAGATCAACAAAACAGCATTACGATCAAGATTAACTGATGAGCATATGAGAGCAACCTTGCAGCCTGCCACTACACACGACTTCAGGCCTAACGTCGATGGTCTGGTCTCTGCCAAACCCTCTCAGCTGAGTGGACAGAAACATTAGTGACGAGCCATCTGCAGTAGGCCTAGTAATTATAGGTTGTTGTTTTTTTGGTAAGGGGGGGGGGGGAACTACAGTTTCTGCTTTCTTTATTAGTGACAGAGACAACGTCAACTTATTTTAGTAAACTAAACTGCCTGTGCATGTATAAACTACAATAAATGTAATTAATAATTATATAAACACTTAATTTTAGCATTTAACTGCAGTGACAGTAGTGTTTGTAAAATTTAATGAAAAAACATTCTCTTTTCGTGGTGTGGCCCGCTGACTGATTGTTACTTTCCACTGTGGCCCACATGCTGATATGAGCTTGACACCCCTGATTTAAATCAACATGAACATCAACATTATCTCAATGGAAACAAACAGGAAATGGCTTCGTTTCATACATTTGCGTGAATATCCGAGAAATGATTTTTCATTATTTCTAAACTTTGAAAACTAAAGATCATTACTTTTCTAAGACAGAAAAGATTTATTGGGACGACTTCCCTTTGAGCCTGAAAAAAGAGTTTACGTACATAAAAATCTATATATATATAGGTCTGTGAATCGATCAGTCGCAGATAAGAATTTATTTCCGGTTTTCAGTCTAGGTATAATATATAAGTCTATGGGTCACGTCTTCTGTGTCGCGTTGCTCATAAAGTCTCCTCAATCTTAGGTCAGAAACGTTGGCTCAAGTTTGATAGCCACATTGAAATCTTTCCTTCTACCTTCTTCTCGTTGGAGACAACCAAGCGAGACAGTGTTTGTTGGGGTGAGTGGTCAGGGGCGGTAATACACACTGCCATGTTTACTCAAGCATGTAGATTTACTCTTAACAATCATTTTTTTTCTTTGCTTATAAGATCTAGATCAGGCGGTTCTCAACCTGTGGGTCGCGACCCCCTTGGTGGTAGATTGACGATTGGCCAGGGGTCGCATAAGACCATCGAAAATGTGGATTGTTATCTTATCTTCTTATCTTATATAATACAGACGTTACTTCAAAAAAGAAGATGATTACGTCCTACGCGTCATTCATTTAGTCATGCATATTAATCAATGACTTAAATATTGTCTACTCTTCTATTGCTGTATGTGTGTGTGTGTGTGGGGGGGGGGGGGGGGTCGCGGCATAGTGGTGGATTGTAAAAAGGGGTCGCCGAGTTTAAAAGATTGAAAACCGCTGATCTAGATCAAACTGCATAGACCTAGATCTATGTCTTTTACAAGAATGCAAACTTTACTGCTTGGTTTTCCGTTATACGAAAATGGATTAAAATAATAGGTTTGTGTGACGTTAAAATCTGAGCGTTTTGGATGCGTAAAACAGTTACTTCAGAAAAACATAAATTACTAAGTTATTATTGACACTAAAATGTGGCTAAACAGAGATAGCTGAGACGGATTTTGGGAGTCAGTTACACAGATAGGGTCTCAAACAAGGAAATCCTATGCCGAACTGGGAGTCGAACACTTAGTGAGGTTGTGACTGAGCGTCGCATGAGGTTTGCGGGACATGTTCTACGTCAAAATGAATTACGCACACCAAGAGTTGCGATAACATGGAAGCCAAAACGAGGAAAGCGCAAACGGGGACGTCCTCGTATTACTTGGCGAGACACCTTCATGGAGGACCTCAGAACAGTGGACACCAGGTGGGAGGAGGCTTCAGACATTGCCAGTGGCAGATCTTTATGGAGACAGCTTGCCGCCCAATGCGCCGAACGGCGCGGGAGGACCTAAGTCTAAGTAAGTAAGTAATAAGCCTATATTCATTTTTTGTCAATTAAAACAGATATTGTATCAACAATTGTCAAAACCATCGGAGTTTCCCTTCAATACTACACCACTACAGCTTATGTCAATAAGCGATGCCAACACTAAACGCTGGACACATCATATTCTTTAATAACACACTCATACGCACGTTACACACAATACAATACATGAACTCTTTTCTATATATTCTATATTTCAATTACATACACATACATATAAACACAATGTGAACACAATCTAGTCATGCATGTTACTCAGTGACACTCTGCCAAGTCATTGGTTTTTCTGGCTGACTCAGACAACCCATTCCAAGGTCCAGTGGTATGACTTTGAATCGAGCACGCTGCCATTCGTATCTTATATTATATATTACAGACGTTTGGCCACTTTAAAAAAAAATAAAACAAAACAAGATAATTACTTCCTACGCATTTCATGTCAATCTAGTAATGCATGTTAATCAATGCTAAGTCGTTGGTTTTTCTAGCTGATTCGGGCAACCCGTTCTATTCTCATTCCTTGCTCCCTCTAGGCTAGGACGTAATAATCTATATTTCTGAAGGAATCTTCAACGTATGAAAATGTTTTGATTCATTTATGTAACTTATCTCAATTATTGTGCGTTTTATTTCTTTGTGTTATTTTTTAAAAATTGTATTGGAGACAAGCATTTTGTTAAGCATTACCTGCATCACGGTGTCATATGGACTCCTGCCACAGAAATCAAAGTATAACTTTTGACCTAGCATCAACCCGAGCCAACCGTCTGGTTTGTAGTTCGGTGTCACTTTCACTATGAGGTAGTCTTTTTTTAGATTCGAGGTATATTCCGCTTCTGAAAATTTAGAAATATGATGAGCATGTATTAAGAAAATTCTATCAATATACAAATTTAGTATTTTTAAAATGAATAACAATAAGAATTTGAGACAGGGCCGGCCTAAGGTACTTGGGGGTCCTAGGGGAATTGTAATTTGGTGGCTCCATATGAACTATAACAAGGCACATACTTTTTTAAAAATTGTAATTCCTCTTTAGTAACAAGTTGATGCTGCCTAATGTGACAACGAAGTAGATGCTGCCTAATGTGACAACGAAGTCGATGCCACCTGATGTGACGGCGAAGTCGATGCTGCCTAATGTGATGGCCAAGTTGATGCTGGCTAATGTGACGGCAAAGTTGATGCTGCCTAATGTGACAACGAAGTAGATGCTGCCTAATGTGACAACGAAGTAGATGCTGCCTAATGTGACAACGAAGTCGATGCCACCTGATGTGACGGCGAAGTCGATGCTGCTTAATGTGATGGCCAAGTTGATGCTGGCTAATGTGACGGCAAAGTTGATGCTGCCTAATGTTATGGCGATTTGATACTGTCTAATGTAAAAAGTTAAGACTGCCTAATGTTACGGCAAAGTTGATGCTGCCTAATGTTATGGCGAGTTGATACTGTCTATTGTAACAAGTTAAGACTGTCTAATGTGACGGCAAAGTTGATGTTGCCTAATGTCACGGCGTAGCTGATTCTGCCTAATCTGACGGCGGCTGATGAGTAACAAAATTTGACAAATCGCATCTTTGTGTTGTTAGAACCCCTCCTCATCTGATTATCGTTTGCGATTCGATGCACAAGACTGGAAATTACATTCCGACATTTTCAACAAAAGAAAAAACAAACAAACTAGAAATAGCTCTAAGTCTCTAAGTCTAGATCTAGGAATAGATTTCAGTCTTTAAAAGTCTAGATCTAGAGTTAGATCTAAGTCTATATCTAAGTCTAGATCTAGATCTAGAATCTTGATTTACAATGTACTATATCTAGACTAGAACTCGTATTATGACTATAGATCTATGTAGATCTGGCCTCTGTTTATTGTAATTTTGATTGTTGTCAAGTGTATAGCCTAATGATGATGTGTGAAAACTGCGGGCATACATTTTTTTTTCATGTTTTTTTTTGTTGTTGGTTTTTTTTTTTTACTTACAATTGAAACCAAATTCGTATTGAAATTCTTTTCAAAAACAACATTTGAATCAGTATTCTATTCCATGAGTTAGTTAATAAATGGAAAATCTATTTTATAGTGATCCATTGATACTTTTTCAATCGTGACCTTATATGCATTTTTTTTTACCAATGCGCGAATCTATGAATGAAGCTTGATTTATTAATGAAGAAGCTTGTGAACATTTTAATAAGACTTGCTTATCCTGAAGTTTTTCATTTAAAAGTGGTGTAATGTTTTCATAAATCTGCTCGCATATATAATTTTAAAAAGTAGTTGGTTTACTTTCAGAACAGAAAAAAAAGTAACCGTTGCATCAGAACTTTGAATGATCTAAAATATCATGATGTCTGATTTTCATTTTCTCTTCTAGTTTCTGAGATCTAAACGGGACGAATGGACAGACGGACAGACAGACCACACAAAACTAATAGCGTCTTTTCCCCTTTCGGGGGCCGCTAATAACAGGTTTTAACATAGCTCATTTAAAAAAATAGATGTATACATAGAGAGTAAGAACTTGATTAATAGACATATAGCGTGCAACCCACAATGTTTGGGATTTGATTAACAAAAAAAAAACAACAACAACAACAAAATAACTTTAGTCCTGTTAGAGTCTCAAAATAGGAGACCCTAGGAGGCTGCCTAGTTTGCCTATGCCTAATGCCGGCAAACTCCGACAATCCAGAATTGGCTTGATCAGCCACTCCAGATTCTGCACCGTCTCAAGACGTAACCAAAGCCAGTGACTCTTCTGGGCGCATCCATTGTCTTCCGAGACAGAAGGAGCCATATAATGCCGGCCCTGCTTAAGAGGTAAGAAAGTGTTTTAACATATTTTAAGCAGTAAAATATGAATATTTTAGTACCCATTTTGCAGTAGGCGCTATCTTTGTATTTCTGAGAGATGCACATAATAACAATCGAAGAATCCTCAACAGCTTGAGACATACTCTCGAACACATTTATTTCCATCTTCTCTTTATCTATCCACAAGTTGTAGCCTAGACTCTGGGGAAATAGATCTCACAAATAGAATGCATAGTTTCAACAGTTGAAAAAAAAAAGAGATCAGATATATATCTCATGACAACGGGCGGACTGGGTGTCAAAATCGGCCCAGGCATTTCTTTATCATCCGGCCCATAAATTTTATATTATACAATGGACATTTAATTATAGGTCTACCTGTCCTAAAAAAATCACTATGTTTATGTTAAGTTTGATAATGTATCGATAGCTGTATACATATATAATGCGTCGCACAGAGGGCCCCTTTTGTAAGATAATACTATACGACCTTTAACAATTTAACACGTGCCTTAGTGACATCCATGAGGCTCTTATCTTATAAAATACAGATGTGATTTGAAAAAAAAAAAAGAGAGATGCTTACTGTGGTCCTACCAGCCCATTCGGGTACCGGCCCACCGGGCATTTGCCCAAATGCCCATATAGCCAGTCCGCCCCTGCTCCTGACAACGCAAGAGTAATATTCTTTTTCTCTTGATTAAAAAAAAATAGTTCTAGATAACTCATATACCTAAATGTCTTTTCGACATCGATTAGTAGACCCAGTTATGCATAGGCGTATCATGCATATTTAACGTTCGAATAAGAAATTTTACAATCTCTATCCCCCTCCCACTATAAATGTTTGCAACAATAGAATTGAGTGGTTAATCCATACCCCGGGTACGCTATTCTGCCTCAACGTGGCACTCGGGTGGAAACGATCACTAGAGGAAGTAATTAGGCTAAATGAGTAGCAAAACAAAACTCCTGTGGGAGTGTCCAAGGGAATGCGAGAGCTTTCCCATTGCACGGTGCGGAGTTGAAAGAGAGCTTCCACGTCCCTGTCGATAATCCAGGAGCCGTTCCTCAAGGGACCGTTACACTAATGGCGAGTCCTGCACGGTTAGCTAGGCACAACATAGAAAAATGGCGGAGGTTCCCGGTGTACTCGGCCTCTGGCCATGCATTCTAGTTCATGCGCCCGTAGTGCCAGATATATTGGAAATAGCAATGCTTTACATAGGCATTGACTTGGACCTCTTCCAGACAGAACGGTTTGGTTCAAGCAGGCTTACACGCCTAGAGCTCGAAGAACCTTCGGCTCAACTCTTTTGACAATCACACGGTTAATCTATACTGTTGAAAGTAATATAATGACTTTGTTTCTTGTCGTCAGAAAACATAGAATAGATGAAATAGCAAAAGATCCTCGTTACCATTTAAAATATGTACAAAGCTTATATCAACTAACTCTGTCTGTCTGACAGTCTGGTCAAAAGATTGTACACGCTATTTCTCCACCACTCAATCTCGGATCAAGCTGAAATTGTGTACTATAATTTCTTTTACCTGAAAACGTGAGAATCAATTTGAAAAAAAAATTAACCAATTAGTTCATTAACTATTGGTAATAAATTATTTTGTTTGGTATCTCAAACAAGACAAAGAAATAGTTTTTGACTGAAGTGGTGGTATAAGCTGAATTAGTCCCCTTTATAGAATTCCGTCTGAGGCTTAGTGAACACAAACATGAAACAGGAACAATGGATAACTATACAATATTCGCTAGCAGAGTGGTTACCGCGTTGGCTGCTGAAGCCTGAGAAGGCTTTAGCCCAAACATTCGAATTCAGGTCGTTCTTTTTTTTTTTTAAATACATTTAAAATGCGTTCATCCAGATATCACTCGCCTGAAGTTAAATGAAGATCTATTAATGTACTTTTAAGAAGCCCAAAAACCTCATGCAAAGATTAAATAGAAAATAAAAAGCCAGGATGCTAGGTGTTATGATAATGTTTTCATTAACCCTTTAAACGCGTGTGGTAGATTAGCCTCTAAACATCAGAATTGTTATTCCATTTATATGCACTCATTGTAAAACAGCTCAGCACTTTAAGGGTTAATAGATGTTGTCACTTCCCCTTAAAATGTTAAGCGCGATTGTACACTATCTAGATTAGGCATATGTGTTCTAATCCTTAAGACTTACTTGAAGGCTGTGGTAGATTTTGTGTACAATCTCTTTATCAGCGTGGCAGTAGCTAATCATTATATGCCGATCATTTCCTGAAAAGTTATTTTAAAAGATAAACACACCAGCATCGTAATCAAAGAAAGCCTAAAAAAACGAATCACTCATTCAAAAGCTGTATCTCTAGAGAGTTCTCAAATAGAAAAAGCATTATAAAACAAAGGGGAATTAAAGCAGAACTGGATTAGGAAAATAGACATAAATAAATATAGACTGGCCGATAAAAGAGTTTTATGAAACGAAAATTTGTGACTTGCAATTTTTTTATTTTATTATACAGCATTTATGAGCAGTATAAAAAGTAAGTATTCATATCTATTTCAGTCACACACCTATATATACTGTTATAACTTTGCCATGCGCACCACCATCCAGGCTAGTGCAGAGATGCGCCCTTCTAGTAACCAAACTAGAACAGGATGTTGACATGAAGAGACTAACGATTTCCGCCCAAGTAGAGAGCCAATATGGAGATGTTGTACTCAAGGCAGATGCCCCTTTGTGTTTGTCATGTCTCCATGTAAATAAACGTCTATGTCCTCGTTGAGTTGCCTCACTTAAGTTATTACAATATTGTAAATAAGGAGGCAGTGTAGTTTTGTTTAATCTCTGAGAATGAAGATAATGCAATTTATCATAATTCGGAAATCCGAATACAATAGATATACATGTTTTCAAGTTACATGAAGTTACTTCCTTCGGCCAGTCTATATTTATTTATGTCTATGATTAGGAAGCAAGGGGGGATAAATTAGGTAAAGGCGAGGCAAATGGATGATGATGGAAACATTACGGTTTGGTAAAGGGGAAGGGAAAATGGAGAAAGAACACTAAATGCTGTAAATTACCGATGAGATTTGAGCAAAGGTGCTTGTGCATTCATTATAACCATATCAAGAACAGGGCTTGACTCCAAGGTGAGATAACCAGCGGCTAGCCTTGTTTGACAAAACTGAAAACGGGTTATGGCCCTTACACGCATGTACTCAAGACATCCCAGGTATAGCTCTGGAGGAGACAGAGACAGCCCATGATCACATGGGAAATTAATTAGAAGAAAAAATATTCAAACGATTGAAATGGACGATTGTGACCTAGATAGGAAACTGTTGCTTTGTGAAGGAAACACCTTTTCTTTAAGGTTTTAAAGAATCAATTTTTTTTTCGTGGAAAGATTTGAAGCTGCAACAGAAGAGTTCCATAAATAAATAATAATAAAAAAAAAACATAAACACAAAAGTTCCGTTACACTAAGATAAAATTTGACAATCGTGTAATGGTACAATACTTATAGTTTGGAATTCATTGATTAGGGTAACAATCTAGAACAAGACAGAAACCAATGACGCGACGGCGCTATGGAAGAAACATTAACATTGATTTTTAACAAACTAAAGAGATACTGATTAGTTACGGCTCGGGGAGACTAATAAAACAAATGTTTAGACAAAAGTATTCCCCAAACATATAATAATTCATAGTAGAAACAAATACCTCCTGTTGCATTTGATGTAGCACAATGGCTTTCCTCGACGGCTTTTTGATCATGTGTAGTGGGTTCTGTAAACAACAATATCGTAATGTTTTTATATAAACTTTAAGTTTTTAATAAAAAAAAAATGTTGCCATTTCATACAAAAAAAGTTATTAGTTTATCTACTTTGCATTTGGCTATGCATGTAGGAAATCAAACAAATGTGTTATGGAAATCAATCCAGTATTTTATACAACGGGTAATTACTTCTTCTTCTTCTTCTTCTTCTAGCCAGCTTTATTGCTGCTGAGCTGTGAGCTCTTTTGCAGACTGTGCCAAGGAAAAAAAGTGTGCTGTTTTCTTCAGCTGTTCAGCACTGCCGTAAAGGGTGTTGGTTATGTTGGGCTGTAGTGGAAGTAGGGTCTGCCTAAGGTGGAATAGGGAGGGGCATTCAAAGAGGATATGGTTTACGGTTTCAAAGGGGTGGGCGCAATGTCTGCAAAGGGGTAGTTGTGTGGAGTTTATTTTGTTCAGGTGGTAATTTAATAGTGGTGTGTGTCCTGTTCTTAGTTGGAAGATTGTAGATTGTTCTTTGCGGGGGAGGAAGACGGGTAATTGCAAATCATTAATGTTTGCGAACTGAACCAAGGCATTTCATATTATGTGTCACCTAGTTTGTCATAAGCATGTTTTGGATTGTATACTATATAACAATATATGTACATGGTCATTTTTATGTGGCGGGCCTTATACTTCACTAGTGTCTTAATAAACAAGTGACTATTAATATTGACTTCTGATCTTACAGACGACAGTCCAGAGCCTTACAACATGACCAGGCGTAACGATTCGTTATGAATGAGAGCGTGTGGATGTTTATAAGGCTGAAAATATTTATGCTGCGACAATTAAAATGCTTGAATTCAATTCTAATTCAGTGTCTGCAACATCTATCCTCGAATAGCAACAAAAATAGTAAACTGGGCCCCATTTGGGGGATGAACGTTGGCCCAAACGGGGGCCCTTAGGGTTGGGTCTTGGCTCAGTTAGGGGGCCCAGTTGAAGCCCTGATGGAAACCGCATGGGGCCAGTACGAAACATTGAGGGGCCAGAAAGGGCTAAACACATGGGCCCCATTTGGGGGATGAACGTTGGCCCAAACGGGTGCCCTTAGGGCTGAGTCTGGGCTCAGTTAGGGGGCCCAGATGAAGCCCTGATGGGGCCAGTACGGGGAAAACATTGAGGGGCCTGCTAGGGCTAAACACATGGGCCCCATTTGGGGGATGAACGTTGGCCCAAACGGGGGTCCTTAGGGCTGGGTCTGGGCTCAGTTAGGGGGCCCAGTTGAAGCCCTGATGGAAACCTCATGGGGCCAGTACGGGGAAACATTGAGGGTCCAGAAAGGGCTAAACACATGGGCCCCATTTGGGGGATCAACGTTGGCCCAAACGGGTGCCCTTAGGGCTGAGTCTGGGTTCAGTTAGGGGGCCCAGATGAAGCCCTGATGGAAACCTCATGGGGCCAGTACGGGGAAAAATTGAGGGGCCTGAGAGGGCTAAACTCATGGGCCCCATTTGGGGGATGAATGTGTGAAGTTGTACATATCAGAATTGACCAAAAAATCTATATTTTCGATGAACTTAACAAATTGTCAATCTAGCCCCAAGGATGTTGCGGCTCTCAGGCTGATAGCCCCTGGTTTATTTCATCTTGTTTGATTAGTTAAAGGGGTTCCTTCTAAAGTGAAGATAATTACGCTCTATGAGTTACCATGTGTCGATTTAGTCACCTTCACCTATTTCTGTTTGACCTTTAGGGCATCACACAAGATCTGTTGACCCTCTTTCTCCATCCCTCTCTGTCTTTAGCCGTGGTAATAATCTCTTGCAATGCTAGCCCGTCCATTCTTTTATGGCGTCTTCCCTTCGCTCTCTCTGTCTGACTCATTCTTGTTTTTTCCTGTTACTGTTCCTTGAAGGAAGGTCCTTGCGAGCCCTGAGGACCTTGTAATATGATGATAGAGTTTTAGTTTTCGTTGTTTCTTTTTTTGACGGTACTTAGCAGGTCATCGTGGGGCCCAATCGCTGTACGAGCCCTGTCTCCAATCTAGTCGTTGATGTTAATTAGAGACTCAAACTCTGCTAAGTCATTGGTTTTCCTGGCAGAGCCAGGCAAACTGTTGCATGCTCAGTTGAATTATGCTGATCGGCGATAATAACCCGAAGGTCGTGGGTTCGATTCCTTGAACTAGCCATATATTTCTCATCTTGTTTGATGACAAGTAAAATTGGAAAGTTTATTTTGCTATATTACTTGTGTCATTAAGATTAATATTTTATTGGCTAATATCTGAATGAGATAATGCTGGATTAAAAGAATACTTGCAGTATATCTCTGAATAATGTCGAAGTTATTTTCCCTATTCGATATCAAACAAAATAATTCATTACCAATAATTAATAGACAAACAGGTTAATTTTTCAATTGATTCGTGTTTTGTTAGCTACAATAAATAATTGTATTAAATTTCAAATTTATCCAAGATAGGGTGTGGGAGAAATGACGTGTTTAATTATCTAAGTGGGACACCAAATCCTACATATTTAGCCGTATCTGTGAATACTGAATGAACAGTTATCCTTGTTATTATTAAAAAAAAATAATTTATCAGAATTTAATTGACTCATTAGTTAATTACTTTTATTGATTCATATCAATAATTGTGAAACGTTTTAACTTGATCCGACAATGTGTTTGGTAGAACTGATGTCTACAAACTTCTTACCAGACAGACAGACAGGCAGACAGAATGATTTGATCTAAGCCTTGTACACATCTGCTCAAGACTTATATGGGAAGCGTGGTCGAGAGGCTAAGTGCGCTTGAACTTGGCTTGTCTTGGCTACCTAGAAGGGGTGTTGTGTTTACTGAGCGCCTAAAGGCAGCACGGAAAACCAACTCCTAGATACCCCCTCCCCCCCCCCCACTGGTCCACAAATGAGATTGGACCAAAGCGCTCTGAGCATGCTATAAGCATGAAAGTAGCGCTATATAAAAGCTATAATAATTAATTATATTCCAACGTTTTTCTCAATACTCTCATTGAGAAAATAATGACCCAGTGAAAGTTTGATACATAGGAAATAAAAAAAAAACAACAACTAACCTTTAACTAGTGCATCATACAGATGCTTATAATCTTCTTTCAGGGAGTCTAAAAATATGTCAAAGGCACCTTCCGGACCTATGTTTGATATTCTTCTCAATAGAATTTCATTTCTTTCCATCGTAGTCCTTCCTGACTCGATTCTTTCAATATCATCTCTGTCTAATATATCCTTTTCATACAGAAAGTCCGTGATCTTCAAGGCGTCTAATTCATTCTTCAATAAAAGGTGATTTTTTCGGAGACGGAGATCATCTTGCTGTTTTAATTTACCCCTTGGTGGCATGTTTGTTGTGCTATCACTAAAAGAAAAAAAAAAAGATACATTGTAGAAACATTTTTTTTTAACTAACAGACTAATTTAAAAAAAAAAAAAAAAAGCTTATATCAACTCTGTCTGTCTGTCTGAACGAATTCTTTTAACTCTTTCTCTTCTAATTAACGATGCATACGTTGATTTAACCCCATAAAAATAAATTGATTTTTTTTTTTTGGAGTTATAAAATTTAGTTAGTTTTGTGTAACAGAAGCATGCATTCCCCCCCCCCCCCAAATGCCCCCCCCCCCACACACACACACAATTCGATACCAAATATAACATTTTCTGATAACCATAGGATAGTGAAACACAAATGAGCCAAATGAAATAATTTTATCGGAACGAGGAATATAATTACGGTTGAAAAGAGTTAACACGTTTTTTTTTCTCCCACTTTAAATTCACGGATACATTGTTGAAGAAAACACATCAATCAGTGCACAAATAATCATTTCTTTTAATCAATTAGTCGTAACTAATTAATTTTATCTTATAAAAAAAAAACTAAGCTAAAGGAGATGAGCCTTGCAATATTGAGAGACATGGAAACTATTGAACGGTGCTCTCCCTTTCACTCACTATAAACTTAGTTTTCTTCTGACAAAGCTTATTTAGACTCACTCGGTCTATCTAGCCAAAAGTTTGTGCACGACACCCAATCTCGGATCAAGCTGAAATTTGGCACAATTATTTCTTTAACCTGACAATACAATAATCAATAAAAAAAAATTAATTAGTTAATTAACTATTGGTAATAACTTACTTTGTAGTAGACTAAAGTAGTAGTATAGGCTAAATTAGTCTTATTTCCAAGGGAAAGAAATACTACTTGATTGTAGTGGTGGTATAAGCTGAATTATTCCCCTTTATAGATTGAGGCTTACTACAAATTTAATTACATGACTGATACAAATTAATTGATACACTTACTGTAAGCTATTTTTTAAATGTATTATTTTCTATTTTGTTAGTGGCATACCATTTTTCTTATTTTGCATGTTTTATTTATCACGATAATCTGTGTACCGTATCCGAGTTTCCCGAACGGCTCTAGTCAATCATACTTTCTGGACCCTATAGGTACCCTCCTAAATTAAAATTCACGTTCCCGCCGTCCCCCGCCCCTTTTGGCTAGTAATCAAAAGTGAGAAAGTGTTTTGGTAATAATGATTTTAATTATTGAAACTTCGGTAATAATTAATTTAATTTTTGAAACTTCGGTAATAATGATTTTAATTTTTGAAACTTCGGAAATAATGATTTTAATTTTTGAAACTTTGGTAATAATGATATTTTTCTTTTTAATATTCAAACGGATTTATAACTAAAATGAAACTATAACATTTTGTTTATGCCATAAAAAATAAATTGAGGTATCAGTACCGTGCGACACGGTATATAAGACATCCCCCGGCAGTTTGAGAAACGCTGATTCAAGCTATTTTTTTTAATTTTTTTTTTTTTTACTAATGGTCAATCCTAATAAAAAACAATAACATTTGAAGGCTCTGCGGCTGATGGTGAAGACTAGCTAATTAATTTTGGGAACTCTGAGTCAACCAAACTCTAATTTGTGCCTGACATTAATTGGGGAAAGGTAAAGGCGGTTGGTCATTGAGTTGGCCACATGACACCCTCGTTAACCGTAAGGCACAGAAACAGCTAACCTTTACACAATCTGCCCTATAGATCGCAAGATGAATGATTTTGGACGCAAAAAACACTTTCCTCTCTAAAGCATGACTTCATGTTTGAGTTTCAATTAGTTTTAGATCTAAATCGTGCATACAGCATAATTGATTACTATAATCGGTTTACATTGTGTAAGTTTGAAAGTCTTAAGTTGTTCTTAGGCTTAATGTTTGTAACGTCAGTCAATATCGATTTTTTTTAAAGTCGAGTTTGAAAACTATTTGTCCCAGATAACTGCACCCAGGTAGCTATACTTTTACATTACACTGACATATTGTTTAATACATTTTGGGAGTTTCTTGGAAATATGAATAATATACATTCTAGCCCTGACCTTTTGCAAAACTTCGGTAGCAGCTGTCCTCCTTGCGGGCCCGTTAAAAAAAAACTAACGAAGCATACAATTTCATTTAACAAAAGTGATATATTAACATTTTTTTTTTCAGTGGAATGAAACACCTCTTGTTATATTTGTATTGTGTAACCTGAATATCTTTAGATCTACAAAATTTTAAGGTTAGAACAAATTAATAAATCATTAGAAAAAGGCTTTGCCTTTGGATCTAAACAAATTAAGAATAGTGCACCATTTCTCATAACAAACCTTTTAGGCTTCTTCCCCTTCCCTCAGCTAAAAATAGATTTATAGGACCATGGAATAGCTTCATTACTCAGAGGCGTAGTGAGGGTAGGAGGCAAGGGGGGCACGATGCCCCTGGCGCCACCCTCAGGGGAGGGGCTCCACACGCAGCCTCTATTTCTATGTGATGTTCATTGAAAATCAGAGGGGGGGTGTCCAATTATATACCTTGCCACGGGCGAACGTATCTCTCACTACGCCTTTGCAGTTTTTCTCTATAACGTATAAATCACAGATTGTTTAAATGTTTGTTAAATGTTTTACATGTTTCGGATGTTCCTTCAGAGTTGAAGATAGTTTACTTCCTAGTCCAAACCTCCCGCAGGACGACGGGGGATGGGAGCGGGCAGGATTTGAACCCTCGACCATCGATGAATCCGAACGACAGTCCAGCGCGCAAACCTCACGACCAGGCAGCCATCCAGATTGTTGTATACATTAAAGTGAATGTATTGAAAACCAGCTATTATTGCCTACCTGTTATTCCTGTTAAGACTTTGTTTATAAATTTATTGAACACGCTAATATTCTAAGCTTCTTCTAAGACAATTAAAACCAAAATGGCAGCGTGAACACTACAAATCGGATTTTCCCATAATAATTTTTCATTTAGAACAGTGATTCCCAAAGTGGTCTATATAGACCCCCAGGGGTCTATGAAGACTTCCAAGGGGTCTACGAAGATGAAAAAATAAATTGAGGGTCTATGAGATGTCCATCGGGGGTCTACGATAAAAGATTTCATTTAACCAGTTTCAAGAGTTACCCAACGAAAAAAAAAAGGGTTGGGGGGAGAAAAAGTAGTATAAGTAGTAGTAGCAGGGCCGGACTTAACCGTTGTGACCAAGAAGTCATGAAAAGATCACTCTTTTTTTTATTTCTTCCCCACGTACTGTTAGGGGCGAAAAAAGAGGGGGGGGGGGGAGGAGAACAAGTAATGTAATCTGTATTCACCCGTCACTTAATAGCAGGGCCGAAAACAACCGTTGCGGGCCCTCTTCGAAACGGATTTCGATGGCCAAGTTTGGGTAGGGATACGGGCAATAAGTGAAAGTTAAGAGTTTGTATTAGGAAATAAATTCGTCTTTGCATTTTATTCTTTCTTTTCTAAGTACAGAACTATTTTACGAGCCTTGCGTGTAGCGAAGTCATACAGTATATCATAATAATTATGTTTCTTACATAGATCACGCTCAATAGCAATAATTACCAAATGCTTCAATCTATCTACGAGAATAGTTGACTTCAAGTAATTTTTCATTAGTTTGAGGCGCGAGAAGGTTCTTTCACTAGATTCCACAATTACGGGCATTGCATAATGCCGTTTTTTAATCGCGCGTAGGATTGGCGTTTTCCATATTGAATGACACCCCAAAATGACCATTTTTGTCTATATATTTCAGGAGATTTGTATGAGTTTTCAAAAGATTTTTAATTTCTAGTAAATTAGGAGGCCGCGAAAAATCTGTTAAAAGTTATAAAATAGTTTAACTTCATAATTTACACCTAGGATTAGCGTGGGGCCTAAGACAGTGCGGAGCCCACTGAGGTAGCATAGGCTGTGATGCCCTAAGGCCGGCCCTGCAAAATAGTGGCGTATGCTACGCGCCGGTCGACTAGTTGTAGTGTAACTAAGTTGTTTATTTTCTGCGTGTGTCCAGCGTGTCAGGTCACGTCCAGTGTGTGTGTGTGTGTTCATAGTACTTAAGCAATGTCGTGTAAGATGTGTTTGTGCTCGTTCACTGTCTACCGCAATCTTCTCGAATAAAGCCATGTAATTGATGGCTGACTGGTCGTGCGGTTTGCTCGCTGGACTGTCGTTCAGATTTATCGATGGTCCCGCGTTCAAACCCTGCCCGCTCCTATCCCCTGTCGTCCTTCGGGAGGTTTGGATAATTATCTTCAACTCTGAAGGAACATCCGTAACATGTAAAACATTGTACAAACAAACAACAATCATAAACAAACAGCATTTAGCCACGTGATTCTATACATCTTCTATACAAATTACGTAATCCATATTGGCTGTCACGTGATAAATATTTTTTCATTGTTTAATCAATATTATGACGTGGCTAAATGTGTTTATTTACGATTGGTGAATGAGGTCCAGTGGTAGTCTATTAGTTGTTTTCCCATTACAAGTATTTTATAAGGTTGGGGTTTATTTCCACCTAAATTAGGTTTTTATGTTTGTATAAAGTAAATAGATCTAGCTACTTTACCAAGTTCTGAAGTGTCATTAAATTTAATGATTTTGCTAATGGCGCTAGTGTAGTCAAATTTTAATTTTCATTTGTTTTAAACATCAAGTTTGTTTTCTGCATCTGGTCGTAATTTTTGTTCTTGGTTTCTTGGGGTTCTAATATTGGTCAAATCAAGACTTAGTAGGAAGCGCGGTGGCTGCGCGGTAAAGCGCTAGGCTTACAAACCTGGAGTTGCAGGTTCGAATCCTGGTGAAGACTTGGATTTTTAATTTCGGGATATTATGGGCCTTTGAAAACCACCCAGTTCTAATTGGTACCTGACATTAGTTGTGGAAAAGTATAGGCCACATGACACCCTCGTTAATCGGATGCAACAGAACCAGATGACCATTACATCATCTGCCCTATTGACCCACAAGGTCTAAAAGGGGAACAAGGTAAATAACTTTTATATTTTCCTATTGTTTTTAAAGCCCATGCTTATGATTCCACCGATTTCAAATCCCATATCTCAGAGATTTATAGGGAAAAAAGTATATCATACGTAATACGTTGCAATCATTCCATAACTGAAGGTTGGCAATATTTGTTACAAAGCTTATATCAACTCACTCTATCTGTCTGGTAAAAAGTTTGTACACGTTATTTCTCCCACACCCATTCTCGGATTAAGTTAAAACTTCGCAAAATTATTCATTAGCATAAACAAGACATGAATCAATATGTAAAGTGACCAACTAGTCAAATAATTATTGGTAATTCATTATTTTATTTGATACCAACCAGGGAAACTGATGGTTCACTATTCACAGAAAGGCCTGAATTTGTTGGGTTCAGTCCATTGAAATAATCTTTAACGCTAGTTCTCCCTCACGCATTCTCCGATCAAGTTGATACTTTAAAAATTATATATTGGACCTAGCAAAACATGAATCAAATTTTTTAAAAATACTAAATTATTAGTAATAATTATGTTTTATATGGAATAAGGGAAATAACTTGTATATTATTGATAGATATAGATCTAGTTTTAAGGGTTGGGTTCTTTCCCTTTTGATAAGATTTTTTTTTAATGATTTTTTTTTTTTTTTATATTGCTAGTTTTTATTATTATGACTTCTATCAGTCTCACAGGACTATGTTTCATCTCAGGGAAATTAGATGAATTCCTGGGTATTAGCTAGGTCTGAACGATGTCGCCCACACAGCAGTTACGCCCTTTCCACGCCAGCTGAGTTATCGAAAGGAACACAAGTACCAATACAGTTTGGGGTCAGCGGCGTCGCATGCTCTGCCAGTGTGTAGAACTGTGTGCAGGAAGCTGCCTTGAGGTCGCCAGCTCCTGAGTATAGCTGCACAAATTTGCGCACCAACAAACAAATTTTGAGTATGTGTGTGTGTCATTGTGTGTCTGTCTGGATTATTGCGAAGTGTGCCTTTTTTTTTCCAAAGCGGCGAGCTTGTCATTTTGTATGTATAGAGTATTTGAAGCTACACACAATTTGTACTGTGCCTTCGTTCAGACATGAATATTTATTTCACTCTAGTAATATTTTCAACACTTTTTCGTTTAGGTAAGCGGTTTAACTAAATCAAATTTTGGACCTGGATCTAGATCGTTATTAAACAGAATACAGATTAGCCTAGTCTAGATTTTACTAATTTTAGATTTATTGTCTAGAGCTAGAACAGAGAGAATGGTTTGATATTCTATATCTATATTATAAAGAATAGATCTACTCTAAAAATCTAAAAACAAATAAAGTATCTACAATAGACTAAGAATTAGATAAGGAATATATGTAAATTATGGATTTATAATAATTGACATTTATCTTGCGTAAATTATCTAGATCTTGTAGCTTAAAATAAATAAAGTATATCTAAAGTGTATACAAATTTACTTTCTAATTTAAACATTAAAATAATCCAAAGATCAAAGTGATTATGTATACTGGCTAAAGAAATGTCTCGTAGTTCTAACAGCTGAAGTGCCATAAGCTTTTAATTTACCTTCATTGTCCTTCATCTCATCTCTGCCTGTGGTCTTTTCTGGGGCATAGGCCAACAACCAGCTTCATCCAGGCCTCTCGGTTCTGGGCGAGTCTCTCCAACTGTCCCCACGTCTTGCCCATCTGCTTGGCATCTGCTTCCAAATCGAGGCACCATGTTGTATTCCTGGTATTCCCCTCTTCCTCTTTCCTTGGGGGTTCCAGGTTAGAGCTTGCCTTGTTATGTTGGATGCAGGCTTGCGAAGGGTGTGACCCGTCCATCAGTAACGTCTCTGAAGGATATCTACTTCTCATACATGGTCGGAACGTTCCATGTACCGATGGTGGTGGTTCTGTCGGCTTCCAGAGGACTTTGGCTTTCACCGACATGCAGTGGCGTAGCATCCATGGCGCGTAAGGGCTCATTGCACTTAGACTCATGACCGGTTGGGGCCCACTTGAGCCCTTGGAGATGACACCAAAGTGGAAACTTAATGGCACTTTTGTAAAATCCGGTTGACAAAAAAAAAAGAACATAAACGTTATATCAAACTTTATATTGACTTCAAAATTGTAGCTCGTATTTTCAGCTAGACTAGAGTCTGTGTACCTGCGGCTCGGACTGTTTTGATGTTAGACACTGCATTCATCAGGCTTATTGTAATAATGGGTAGCTCTTAGCATTAAATTGTATGACCAATTACTGAATTAAACGTAGCAACTTGATTACTTGCACAAAAGTTACACTACTAGCCATGGAATGTCTCTTTGGTCAGTTTAGCGATACATATAGACTTCTCGACTTGTTGTCTCGTACTAAATATGCCGAGAGAGAGAGAGAGAGATAGAGAGAGAAAAAAAAAGAGAGAGAGAGAGAGTGTACGTGTGTGTGTGTGTGTGTGTGTAGGGAGGGGAGATAAAGGGAATTGGGGCATCAATATAGTCTTGAACCCGGATCCACGGGTGCCTTACTTCGCCACTGCTGACATGCGTCATAAACCTTCCAGCTGGATGTCCATCCTCTCCCAGGTCCGTGACTTCTGTTGATTTGCTTTTCGGTGTCTCTGTAGCTAGTGGTTTGTCTACAGGGTGGGGTAGCTAGCTTTACGCTCAGCCCTCCTCCTTTCTCAGCCGGGCTTGGGACCGTCATAAGGCTGAGTTTTAATTTACCTTGGAATCAACAAGATGTGAAATGTGTTCTAGTAACTGTTTGTGTTCTCGTTATCAGGTCATGGTCAAGAAGGGACTGTGAGAGTATTTTTGGAACCGATCATGCCGTTGAAGGGACGCCCGTTCACGGTTCAATGTCTTTTAGGGTAACATTGTGTTAGGGAGTTTGTTTTGTTAACTCAATTTAAAGTTGTTGTTTGTGTGTGTGTGTGTGTGTATGCGTGTTGGCTTATTGTTTAGTATTTATGTTTATGGTGTGTTAAACTGGGCCTTAAAATCGTGTGTAATTTCGGAATAGTGTTGCAGTGGCTGAGTGGTTAAGCGCTTGGGTTCGACTGGGATTTTAAATTTCGGGATTTGAAGAGCGCCTTCGAGTCCACCCATCTCAAATGGGTACCTGACATTAGTTGGGTAAAAAATAAAAGCGATTAGTCATTGCGCTAGCCACATGACAGCCTGCTCGTTAACCATTGGCCATAGAAAGAGATGACCTTAACATCATCTGCCCCATAGATCGCAAGTTCTGAAAGGGAAAGGGAAAGCGTTTTTTTTTTTTTTAAAATTCGGAATACAAACTTCGGTATAGAGCAGTGATGTGAAATCTATTTTTAGGAGAGGTCCGTAAGCTGAAAGAAAAATTGTTTGTGGCTGTAGATGTAACGGAGAGCTATCGAAATGAAACAAGTAGGCCTACTGTATCAATTCAAATTACAAGTCTTTGATAATAAAGTAAATAAAAAAGTTCCCATTTCAGAAACAAGTATCAATTAAAGCTACAAGTCTTTTATAATAAAGTAAAAAAAAAGTCTGAATCTTCATTTATTAAATATTGGTGACACAACTAAAAAAAAAAAAAATCCACAATTATTCGATTATTGGTAATTATTTATTTGGTTTGATCTCGAATAAGGGAAATAACTTTTTCATTATTGATAGTGTTGGTTTTTAAAGCGGAGTTCTTTCCCTTTAGATAATTTTTTTTTTAAGGAATATTTTATTTATTTTTGCATGTTAGCATTTTTCTTAATTCATTGAATTAGGTTTAGCTTTTGCTGATCTGTGTTTTTTTTTCAACCTTGACAGAATCGACGCCGATGCTGCTTTAGCTGTTCAAGGGGACATAATGTTCAACATGACGGACGAAGTAATACAAACTTATCACATTATACAGATTTTAAATAATAAAGTGTCTTTATCTTTTTTTTTTTTTATTATATCGTTAAATGAAAAGTATTATTTTTTTTACATCATACACTATATATTTCATAAGTCAAAAGATTGATATATATTTTATTAATTAATGTATTTTAGGGTGTATAAAAGTATACTATTAATTGACTGAATGCCCTAATTTCTATCTGAAATATAAAAATGTATATTACAAGTGTATAATACTTTTTCATAAAGAGGCCCTTAAGATGTCAAAGAGTGAATGTTATTTTGCACTACCAAGGCGGACAATAAAAGATTTTTTATTCAGCAATTAATTTGTCCGTAGATAACCAAGAATTACAGTAGCATTTAATCACATCCTTTAGGCTAAGCTCACTCGGAACAGTATCAGCATAACAATCGATTCTTGGAATAATTATAAATATTAACAATGTATTACTAATAATAACAACAACAACAACCAGGCAAACAATAGAATCACGTGGACAACATTAAGGCTCCGCTTATTTTGTAAGGGAGATATGGATGTGGAGTCTGCGATCTTGTACTTCGTAGCATCTGATATCCCTGCTAAAAATATTGAGACCTGCGTTTTTAGCATGCATTACTTTTACTTACCAAACTGATGACCCGTACTTGGACTCTACAGGTCCGCACCTGAGTTTATGTAACAGACAAAAACTTTTTTGTTGCAAATATTGAAACCTTTGTTTTTAACATGCATTGATTACCATATAGATGACCCGTACTTGGAATGTACGGATCCACATCTGAGTTTATATAACAGACGCAAACTGTTTTTGCAAATATAGAACCTTTGTTTTTAAAATGCATTGCTTACCAAACAGATGACCCATACGGGGTCCACATCTGAGTTTATATAAAAGACACAAACTTTCGTTGCAAACCTGCGTTTTAGACATGCAATGTTTACTAAACCCCGTACTTAGACTCTACAGGTCCACATCTGAGTTTATGTAACAGACACAACCTTTCTTTGTAAATATTGCAACTTGCGTTTTTAACATGAATTACTACCAAACAGTTGACTCGTACTTGGACCCTACGGGTCTTCATCAGAGTTTATATTACAGCTAAAAAAATTTCTTTGCAAATATATAAAACTGTGTTTTTAACATGCATTGCTTACCAAACAGATGACCCGTACTTGGACGGTCCACATCTGAGTTTATGTAACAGACACAAACTTTCTTTGCAAATATTGCAACCTACGTTTTTAACATGCATTACTTAACAAACAGAAGGCCATAACTTGTACCCTACGGGGTCCACATCTGAGTTGATGTAACAAACACAAACTTTCTTTGTAAAATTATTTAATAATAATATACTAGCCACTCAACAACCATGTTAAAATTGACCCTTGTTTGAAACATAATCTGCGCCTGAGACTCCCACCTATTGAAGACTTCACATAAGGATGCGTAACATTGTATTTCCTATCTGCAGAGCTTTTGTAAGGTCCCGTTGTCTGAATATATCTACTGTGTCAAGCCTGTGCCGCCGGTTATGGTTGACAAGACCTGTGGCTGTCATACCCTTTATGAGTTTGCTAAGATAGGTAACAGCAGCCACGTCTACAGAAAGGTCTTCGGCTTCTATTTCTTCTTCGTCGATATCACGGAACACTTGCACGTAAGTAACAACAGGCGTCGCCATCTGTCTTTGGGCTGCGGTGTTTGAGCGAGACCAATCGCTATAGAAGGCCTGAGTGCTGATCTGCGACGTCAGAAAATCTGTGGGCAGTTTAGACCAATAGCGTGCTGCCACGTCACAGGCCGGTACCAGGTGACAACGAGCTATTTGTCTCCACAGCCCACAGGTTGCGACGTCGCAGTTCAGTGGCGACGCTCTCTATTAGGAATGGTCTTGGTTTGAGTGTGCTGATGACCTATCACAAAAAAAGGCTAAGTGCGTATTTTGTTATGTGAGGTCATTATTCGAGTATGTGCCCTTGTTTCTGGTGTAATATTGAGTAGGACGCGGAGGAAAGTTTGGATGTCTAGGTGGAATAGATTCTAATGTAACCTCGAGGTTGAAGGTTGAGTTTTAAAAAAGGGTAGTGAAAGTTGACATGGAAGAAAACAAGCTAGAGGCGAGCGAGTTGTCTTTCTTTAAATATTTTTTTTTTGTAAGATTATATCCTCTCACTATGTCTGTCTGTCTGGTAAAAATTGTGTACACGTTATTTCTCCCGCACCAAATCTCGGATCAAGTTGAAATTTTGCGCAATTACTCCTTCTACCTGACTATACAAGGAGGCGCGATGGCCAAGTGGTAAAGCGCTTGGGTTCTGAACTGGGGGGTCCGCCAGCCCACCAACAGACAGTGTCAGCACCAGCCAAACCAGTCTCCTTAAGGCAGCACCGGACACATAAGGTAAGGAAGAAAGCCTAATGACACCCAAACCACTTGGCTCTCAAATCTAATGATGATATACCTTTATATGTAAATGCACTAGAGCTCATCCCAGTTCATTCAATGTCATTATACCTTATTTTCCCCGTGTACAATAAACCTTGTGTATCTACTTCTATACATATATAGTATTTGTTGCCTGTATTTCAACGTTGTGCCTGTATATACATTTGTTCAAGTGTGGGTTCTCAAACTCGAAAAACCCCTAGACACGCACACACGGAAAACTTCTAAACCACCTTGTCACACGCGGTTGATCGTTGGGCTGGCCACATGACACCCTCGTTAACCGTAGGCCACAGAAACAGATGACCTTTACATCATCTGTCCTATAGACCACAAGGTCTGAAAGGGGAACTTTACTTTATATTACCTGACAATACAGAAAAAAAAATATTATTTAATGGTCCTCATTCACTAATCGTAAACAAACAACATTTAGTCACGTGATATTATTGATAAAACAACGGGAAAAAACTGTCACGTGACAACCATCATGAATTAAACATTAGATCGTAAATTATATTGAAGAGATAGAGCACCACATGTCTAAATGTTGTTTGTTTACAATTGGTGAATGAGGTCCATTAACTATTGATAATATATTATTATGTTTGGTATCGAACAAGGGAAATTATTTCTACTTGATAGATGCGGCGTCATAAGTTGAATTAGTCCCCTTTTTTACATTGTGTAGAGAATTAGGTCGTCGTTTGAAACTAACTATTTAACCTTCTGTTTTCATAAGCACTTCTCTGGCGCAGCGAGTGTTGGCTTGAGGACGCTTTAACCCTCAAGTTCTAATTTAAGTCTTTCCCCTTTTTTATGATATAAAATACATTTTTTTAAAAAGCGGTCACGGTATCATTAACGGAAATACCACCTTCCCCTCCCTTGTCCGGACGAGTGTTAGGGCCATGGCTCATTGTGAAAGATGAAAGCTTAAAACTACGCTCAACAAAAACAATTGGTAAAACTATTTGCAATCACACAGATTTATTGTTATTATTCCAGATATATGACACATTTAATTACATGACAGATCCAAACTAATTGATACAATTACACTTAATATAAAGCTTTTTTTAAAAAAATATTTTTATATGTTATTCTTGTTCACCTATTTGTCTGTATACACCTATACTCTAAACTTATCCACACTGATGTTCAAAGTTATAAGATTAAGCAGTATTATTTTGAAAATACTTTTAAAAAAACAGAGCTTATCTAAAGGCAAGAACCCCACATTATAAAGCCATATCTCTCAATGTTGTCAGGTTTATTTCCATTTTTTCAGTATTAAACATAGTTAATAAATTAACACCATTTAACTACTTGTTAGGAACAATGAATAATTGTGGGAAAAAAACTGAACTTGACCCTAAAATGAGAATTGGAAGAAATAGTGTTTCTTAAATTTTTACCAGACAGACAGACAGGGATGATGCAAGCTTAGAAATGAAAGTAATCTTCATCCGTTCACGTGTTTTTCACGTCAGTTCTGCATTAAGCCCTCCTATAACTGGGCTATCAACCGAGTAGCAACAGTAGGGTAGGGTAGGTTGCACACGTAACTGTTTGTACTTTGGAATTCCTATTGATGATTTATTCGTATCGAATCTAGAATTCTTGGGCTGTATCAGCCATTGCGGATATATGTTATTAGGGGCCAAAACAAAATATCACTGTTTGCTAGTGCCGGATCTAGGACTCAGGGATCTCATCATTCTTCTTCTTCTAGCCAGCTTTTTGCTGCTGGGCTCTATTGCGGACTGTGCCAAGGAAAAACAAAATAGAGCGCTGTTCTATTCAGTTCTTCAGGATTTCAACATAATATTTTAATGCTTTTATTTTCGTTTTGTTACGATCTAGGACTCTAGGCATTCGATACTTATCAGAATTTTCTAGTGCTATTATTTTTTATACTAAAACTGAATTTGTTTTGATCAACAGGGGGTTGTAGTAAGCTGTGGAACTAAAAAAATTTCGGTGAACGAGACAATGAAAGTAGTAGGCAGGTGCACTTTAATGAAAACATACATTGTTTTGTTTGAGTTCTGTTCATTTTCCTTTTGTAAAAATCGAGTTTGTTGAGCGTCCAACGTTAGCTCCGCACATGACCACAAAAGAAACCAGAGCATGAAGTATGCTACTGGAATAAGGAGACGTACAATAGAATGATAATTAAATTATAGCTTTTATACAGCGTTACTTTCATGCTAATAGCATGGTCAGAGCGCTTTGGTCCAATCTCATCTGTCGACCAGTGGGGGGGGGGGGGGGGAGGGGTATCTGGGAGAAGGTTTTTCCGCGCTGCCTTTAGACACTCAGTTAACACAACTCTGCTCGAGTCGGGTGTCGAACTTCGAGCTCCCTTCATAGGTAGCCAAGCCAAGTTCAAGCCTACTTAGCCTCTAGACTCTAGACCATAATAATCTATCTATCTTCTATGTATATAACTCTATTCTTCCCTCAAGAGGTTAAACGTTATATAAGGGAAAGATCACTCTCTTGTTTCTGCGGATAGTTCACGAGAAAACAAGAGTAGTATTCACACTACGGATCACTAGCGCGGGTCCTATGAAAGTGCGGATCCTTCGAAAGTGGGGGCCCACTGCGGTCGCATAGGTTAAATAAATAAGCAACAAGAAGCTCTCTATTCAGTCGATCACCAACTATACTTGGATAGGCTTACTTTGACTGACAAAGCGATGGATTTTAATCGGCCTGATCTGCTATTTATTGATAAAAAGTGGGAAAAAAGCTAACATTATTGACATCGCCGTACTACTGTCTCATAATTAGGCCTATAAGAAAAACTGAAATGGAAAAATCAAAGAAAACATGAGAACCTAGTCTTGGAGATTAAGCGTTAATGGAAGTTTATCTAAAATAACAATATACCCCAACTGACAACTGACCTCACAGATAATTTCAAGGCCCTTAAGATTCCTAAGAACATACTCGTTGCTTGTCAGAGGGCGGTACTACTGCAGACCTGCCACATCCCCAGAAATTGCACTGTTAAAGTGACTACAGTATATTATGTTTCTCTCAAACGAAGCTCGACCCTGACTGTGTTAGAAAATGAATATTAGTAATAATAATAATAATGACCAAACACTAGAGGTCGGTCTACTCCCTGACTCGCACCCCACACAATTGAGAGGTGCTGTTGGTGGTAGATCAAGAGGAGCCAAAAGGATCAAATGGACGAGAGAAATAAATACTGACATTATCAAATCGTTCCTCCGTATAAATAATTGTGATGATAAACCTCTCCTTAGGGGCAAAAACTCTGGAAAAACTCTTCCAGGACACCAGCATTTGGCATTGACACATAATTTGATTGGTAAGGATATTCCTCCTTATTACAAATACACATCAGAAGAGGTTCTTGAGTCTACTGATCATCTGCTGTACTGGGATAAGCCTATTTTGACCAACAAAACGGTACATTTTAATCGCACTGATCTGCTGCTCATTGATTTCAAAAAATGAAAAAACCACTACCATTATTGAAATCGCCGTCTCACTGTCTCGTAATGAAAAACTGAGTTGGAAAAATAACGAAAATATGGGAACCTAGGCTTGGAGATTAAGCGTTTATGGAAGTTATCTAAAACAACAATATACCTCATTGTTATATCAACCGAGGGGATAATAACAACTGACCTCACAGATACCTTTAAAGTCCTTAACATTCATAGGAACATTCTCGTTGCCAGTCAGAGGTGCAGACCTGCCACATCACCAGAAAAATCTTCTATGGAAATTGATAAAGGGACTACGATGAATTTTGTTTCCCTTTAACGAAACTCGACCCTGGCAGCGCCAGAGAATAAATACTCATTCGTTTCTAACACAATAATAATAGTAATAATAATAATAAAAATAATAATAATTGTAATAATCTGTATTATTATTAAAAGTATCTTTTAATTATGAAATAAATTTAGAACAATCTATAGAATCATTTTTAACCAAGATTTTTTTAGACTTAAATTAGGTATAGTCATTTTTATCTCGTATACTCTTCCATCTATATCATTCTCTCTTCTCAGTCTCTTTACTCTCTCTCTCTCTCTCTCTTCCACCCATATCATCCTCTCATCTCAGTCTCTTTACTCTCTCTCTCTCTCTTCCACACATATCATTCTCTCTTCTCAGTCTCTTACTCTCTCTCTCTCTCTCTCTCTTCCACCCATATCATCCTCTCTTCTCAGTCTCTTTACTCTCTCTCTCTCTCTCTCTCTTCCACCCATATCATCCTCTCTTCTCAGTCTCTTTCCTCTCTCTCTCTCTCTCTTCCACCCATATCATCCTCTCTTCTCAGTCTCTTTACTCTCTCTCTCTCTCTCTTCCACCCATATCATCCTCTCTTCTCAGTCTCTATACTCTCTCTCTCTCTTTCTCTTCCACCCATATCATCCTCTCTTCTCAGTCTCTTTACTCTCTCTCTCTCTCTCTCTTCCACCCATATCAAAGTCTCTTCTCAGTCTCTTTACTCTCTCTCTCTCTTCCACCCATATCATCCTCTCTTCTCAGTCTCTTTACTCTCTCTCTCTCTCTCTTCCACCCATATCATCCTCTCTTCTCAGTCTCTTTACTCTCTCTCTCTCTCTTCCACCCATATCATCCTCTCTTCTCAGTCTCTTTACTCTCTCTCTCTTTTCCACCCATATCATCCTCTCTTCTCAGTCTCTTTACTCTCTCTCTCTTCCACCCATATCATCCTCTCTTCTCAGTCTCTTTACTCTCTCTCTCTCTCTTCCACCCATATCATCCTCTCTTCTCAGTCTCTTTACTCTCTCTCTCTCTCTCTCTTCCACCCATATCATCCTCTCTTTTCAATCTCTTTACTCTCTCTCTCTCTCTCTTCCACCCATATCATCCTCTCTTCTCAGTCTCTTTACTCTCTCTCTCTCTCTTCCACCCATATCATCCTCTTTTCTCAATCTCTTTACTCTCTCTCTCTCTCTTCCACCCATATCATCCTCTCTTCTCAGTCTCTTTACTCTCTCTCTCTCTCTCTCTCTCTTCTACCCATATCATCCTCTCTTCTCAGTCTCTTTACTCTCTCTCTCTCTATCTCTCTTCCACCCATATCATCCTCTCTTCTCAGTCTCTTTCTCTCTCTCTCTCTCTTCCACCCATATCATCCTCTCTTCTCAGTCTCTCTCTCTCTCTCTCTCTTCCACCCATATCATCCTCTCTTCTCAGTCTCTTTACTCTCGCTTTCTCTCTCTTCTACCCATATCATCCTCTCTTCTCAGTCTCTTTACTCTCTCTCTCTCTCTCTCTCTCTCTTCCACCCATATCATCCTCTCTTCTCAGTCTCTTTACTCTCTCTCTCTCTCTATCTCTCTTCCACCCATATCATCCTCTCTTCTCAGTCTCTCTCTCTCTTCCACCCATATCATCCTCTCTTCTCAGTCTCTTTACTCTCTCTTTCTCTCTCTCTCTTCCGCCCATATCATCCTCTCTTCTCAGTCTCTTTACTCTCTCTCTCTATATCTCTCTTCCACCCATATCATCCTCTCATCTCAGTCTCTTTCTCTCTCTCTCTCTCTTCCACCCATATCATCCTCTCTTCTCAGTCTCTTTACTCTCGCTCTCTCTCTCTTCTACCCATATCATCCTCTCTTCTCAGTCTCTTTACTCTCTCTCTCTCTCTCTCTCTCTCTCTCTCTCTCTCTCTCTTCCACCCATATCATCCTCTTTTCTCAATCTCTTTACTCTCTCTCTCTTCCACCCATATCATCCTCTCTTCTCAGTCTCTTTACTCTCTCTCTCTCTCTCTCTTCTACCCATATCATCCTCTCTTCTCAGTCTCTTTACTCTCTCTCTCTCTCTATCTCTCTTCCACCCATATCATCCTCTCTTCTCAGTCTCTTTCTCTCTCTCTCTCTCTTCCACCCATATCATCCTCTCTTCTCAGTCTCTCTCTCTCTCTCTCATCCACCCATATCATCCTCTCTTCTCAGTCTCTTTACTCTCGCTCTCTCTCTCTTCTACCCATATCATCCTCTCTTCTCAGTCTCTTTACTCTCTCTCTCTCTCTCTCTCTCTCTCTCTCTTCCACCCATATCATCCTCTCTTCTCAGTCTCTTTACTCTCTCTCTCTCTCTCTATCTCTCTTCCACCCATATCATCCTCTCTTCTCAGTCTCTCTCTCTCTTCCACCCATATCATCCTCTCTTCTCAGTCTCTTTACTCTCTCTCTCTCTCTCTCTCTCTTCCGCCCATATCATCCTCTCTTCTCAGTCTCTTTACTCTCTCTCTCTATCTCTCTTCCACCCATATCATCCTCTCTTCTCAGTCTCTTTCTCTCTCTCTCTCTCTTCCACCCATATCATCCTCTCTTCTCAGTCTCTTTACTCTCGCTCTCTCTCTCTTCTACCCATATCATCCTCTCTTCTCAGTCTCTTTACTCTCTCTCTCTCTCTCTCTCTTCCACCCATATCATCCTCTCTTCTCAGTCTCTTTACTCTCTCTCTCTCTCTCTCTCTTCCGCCCATATCATCCTCTCTTCTCAGTCTCTTTACTCTCGCTCTCTCTCTCTTCTACCCATATCATCCTCTCTTCTCAGTCTCTTTACTCTCTCTCTCTCTCTCTCTTCCACCCATATCATCCTCTCTTCTCAGTCTCTTTACTCTCGCTCTCTCTCTTCTACCCATATCCTCCTCTCTTCTCAGTCTCTTTACTCTCTCTCTCTCTCTCTTTCACCCATATCATCCTCTCTTCTCAGTCTCTTTACTCTCTCTCTCTCTCTCTTCTACCCATATCATCCTCTCTTCTCAGTCTCTTTACTCTCTCTCTCTCTCTTCCACCCATATCATCCTCTCTTCTCAGTCTCTTTACTCTCTCTCTCTCTCTCTCTTCCACTCATATCATCCTCTCTTCTCAGTCTCTTCACTCTCTCTCTCTCTCTCTCTTCCACCCATATCATCCTCTCTTCTCAGTCTCTTTACTCTCTCTCTCTCTTCCACCCATATCATCCTCTCTTCTCAGTCTCTTTACTCTCTCTCTCTCTTCCACCCATATCATCCTCTCTTCTCAGTCTCTTCACTCTCTCTCTCTCTCTCTTCCACCCATATCATCCTCTCTTCTCAGTCTCTTTACTCTCTCTCTCTCTCTCTTCTACCCATATCATCCTCTCTTCTCAGTCTCTTCACTCTCTCTCTCTCTCTTCCACCCATATCATCCTCTCTTCTCAGTCTCTTCACTCTCTCTCTCTCTCTCTCTTCCACCCATATCATCCTCTCTTCTCAGTCTCTTTACTGTCTCTCTCTCTCTTCTACCCATATCATCCTCTCTTCTCAGTCTCTTTACTCTTTCTCTCTCTCTTCCACCCATATCATCGTCTCTTCTCAGTCTCTTTACTCTCTCTCTCTCTTCTACCCATATCATCCTCTCTTCTCAGTCTCTTTACTCTCTCTCTCTCTCTCTTCCACCCATATCATCCTCTCTTCTCAGTCTCTTCACTCTCTTCCCACTTTGTTTTTAAAGTCTTCTCTCTCTCTCTCTCTCTCTCTTTCACCCGTCATCCAGCGGGAGGTTTGCTTGCTAATTTGCTTGTTTTGCTTGATAACGTCGAGCTCATCCTAATTCATATTTACCGCAGATTTCACCTCAAAACCCGAACCTCAAATCTACATGTGCAGGACTGGCACCGTACATCTGAATTGGGACTTTAATCACAATGATGAATTAATCAAGGTTTTATTTTATGTGTATTGATGATTTAAAAATTTGTAATCCAGCAGGGCCGGATTTGATTATGTGGAGGCCCCGGGGTAAGATTTATACTGTGACCCCTACACTTATATTAATTTATAGCTTTTATATAGCGCTACTCTCATCCTTATAGCAGTCTCAGAGCGTTTTGGTCAAATCTTATTTGTGGACCAGTGGGGGATGGGGTACCTGGGAGAAGTTTTTTTCCTTGCTGCCTTTAGGCGCTCAGTAAACACAACTCTGCTCGAGTCGGGTGTCGAACCTCGAGCCCCCTTCATAGGTAGGCAAGCCAAGTTCAGTTGTACTTAACCTCTCGACCAAGCATCATGTAAACTTTAATGCAGATCTACTGGTGCATGCTATATTTGATAAGTATTTAAAAAGTGTATATTTTTGTAGTTTGTGAAGGGTAAGGCCCTTGATAGACTTTTACATTTACTTTACCTATCCCTTAGTCTGTTGGACCGTTGGGGCAACATGCCAGATTTGTCGACCGTCCTTCTCCGTTCCTGTCTATCTTTTGCCTTAATTAGAACCTCTTTCAATGGCCCAGTCTTTTATGTTGTATTCCCATCGCTTTCTCTGTCTGCTACTTCTTCTTCTTCCTGTTCCTGTTCCCTGAAGGAAGGTCTTTGCGAGCCCCGATTTTTAGCTTGCTTTTTTTTTCAGGATAGCTAGCAGGTCATCGTGGGGTAGACGCACAGCCTTAAATCCGGGGATGCATTTACATATTCCGTGCATGCTTCATGCGTACATTTCTTAGTCACGACAGTATGTTGCGAGCCGTAATTGTGTAAGATTTAAAGTGTTGGGGCAAAAATGCGAACAAAGAAATGGAAGAGGAAAAATAAGCTTTTGGCCTCTCGAAATTCTGATATATTTTAAACTTTTTTTTTTTTGTGCGTGAAAACCCTTTCTTGTGGAGGACCCCGGGGCAGTAGCCCCACCTGCCCTCCCTTAAATCGAGCCAGTAAAAATTCGTTTCGAGCAGAGGCGTAGTGAACAAAACGTGCGCCCGGGGCAAGAAACTTTATTGGCCCCCCCCCCTCCCCCGATTTCCATGAACATCACAAAGAAATATAGGCTTTTAAATACAAAAGTATTTAATAATAATAATAATAATAATAATGAACTTATAATGAATTACGTAATTAAACATCTACAATAATTGCTTTTTTTTGCCGCATCCTTGCGTGTGGTGGCGCCCGGGGCGTATTGCCCCCCTTGCACTCCCCCCTCACTACGCCTCTGGTTTCGAGGAATAAAATTTTAAGTCAGTCCCTTAAAAATGACTACTACTGAGATCATTTTAGCAATCATTGGAAAATAACAGAACTTCATTAGCCAGGTTCCAGATTCCTTACAAGGGAAGCAAATTTTAGTGTAGTCCCCCTTACGAATGTTTCTCGAGAAATTTTCTCCAATGTTATGGCAGGTCTGCAGCAGTACGGCCCTCTGTCATTTACGATACTTTTTCTGGGCATGTTTAGGGTCACGAAGATGTCTTCGATGTCGTTTGTCGTCAGGATGTCTTCGATATGTCATTTGTCATCACACCTCCAGCGGATATCGATATAGGAATATCTTGGTTTTGCTTAACTACAAGACTCGCTTATTCTGTCCTTTGCTCGCTCTCATATTTTTATTTTTATTGTATTCATTGCCATGCAGGCTCGGTACACACCAAGGATGCTAGTGTGGATAGGCATGCCACATACTAGGTATGAGGGAGTAATTGACGTGGCCCGCTATATCTATACTACAAAAACTAAGGTAAGGAACTGCAATGTGTGATAGTGCTGTATGAATATACAAAAAAAACAACAACAATATAAATACTTAGAGAATAGTGAATTGTATAGTGTTAGATTTTTAAAATATGCATAAATTCATTCTGGTAAAATGTTTGTACGTTACTTCTCCCACACCCATTATCGGATTAAGATAAAACTTTGCATAATTATATATTTGCATAGACCTATATATTATATAAGTATAGTAAAGTAACGTTCCCCTTTCAGACCTTGTGGTCTATAGGGCAGATGATGTAAAGGTCATCTGATTCTGTGGCCTACGGTTAACGAGGGTGTCATGTGGCCAGCACAACGACCAATCCGCCTGGGTGGACTCAGGGGGCGCCCAAGGATCCCAAAATAAAAATCCCAGTCTTCACCAGGATTCGAACCCGGGACCCCCGGTTCAGAAGCCAAGCGTTTCACCGCTCAGCCACCGCGCCTCATACATATATATGGACCGCCGTAGGACAACGGCCTTGTCTGCACGAGATGCGGAAGAATGTTATGCCGCAACTGGGTTTGCGTAGTCCTGCAAAACACTGCACTCATCTTAATCTTCGACATCGAAAACGTTGCCATGCTAATGGAAATAGGAGTTCTGTGGACAGGCCTTTGTAATATCCCCTAAGCGTGGATGGGTGTAGCTTCCCTTATGTGTTAGAATTCTCGAGGAACTTGTGTTAAGAGGTTAAGCTATAAAGTCTTAATTATAAGAATATAACAATATCGTAATTATTCAATTAAAAAAAAGTGTATCAGATTACCGTGATTTACTTAAAAAAAACAACAGCCTCTATGCATAGTATATCTATAAGCCCTGCGCTAAATGGACTCAACTCTCTTAGTGGTGCCACGTTTCTCCCTCACAAGCTACTGTCTGCGGGCTTTTTCAGTGCACCGACCAAAGGTTTGGTACTCACTCCCCATTGATCTCAGACAGACAACATGCTACACTATTTTAAGAAGAACATTAAGACCTATCTGTTTAAAACCATTTTTAGATTAGTTTGTCATTTCAGCTGTCGTGTTTGTGTTTGTAATGTTATCACAGTGCCTTGAGCCTACATTTTGTTTGTTAACACCTCTTTATAGATAACATTATTATTATTATCTTTAGTATATATATATATATATTATATATATATGTTTATTTATACTACCTGATACCCGTGCTAAGCTATGGTTTAAATAGTTGGTACATATGTTTATTTTCCTTATGTTTATACTATCTTATGTTTATACTATCTGATAGCCGTGCTATGCTACGGTTTAAATAGTTTGGTACAGATGTTTATTTTCCTGGGACGATCTTAAACCCATCCATTAAATGGCCTGCATTACAACCCTCAGCCAGCCTCAAAACCTTTTTCTAGCCCTCAAACTCTGTCTCTCTTTCATTCTTCAAACGAAGGGCCCGAGACCCGCTGTTACAGAGTATGCGCAAACACTTTTAAAGCACATCAGATTGGTTAATTTATATTCAAATGAAACAGCTGTTCTTGAATTCTAAAAACGCTTAGCTATAGCCGATACCCGTGCTACGCTTCTATTGAAATAGTTGGTATTTGTGTATTTAGAATAACCCATCTTTACTAACCGCATTGTACAACCCCTTACACAAGAACCCACTTTTGAAAAGTCATTATATTATCGGTGTCAATATACAGAGCTTTTGATTTGTTTGTTGCTTAAGAATAGGGAACTACTTCTAGATCTAGGATCTTTTCGTTTAAAAATTGTTCTACACACACACACACACACACACACATGTTTTCAAACTGATGTAAACACACAATTGGTAATCAGAATAATCTAAAGATAATATCTGATAATTATCTACACCTGGAGGTTTGATACATTAAGGATCCAAATTCATGAAGAACTATAGGCCTACATGGATTAAAAACAAGCAGAATGGAACGAAAGAACGTCACGCATAAAAAAAAAATAGTGTTCATAAGTACTTAAGTGAAAGGGATTCTATTTTGTACATTTAGACATTGAAATGTCGGCTGTCAAGTAAACGGTTATTAGCCATTGGGAATACAAATATTCATTTTCGGTAAATTTAACCGCTGCGGCTTTAATCCTTAAAATCGTTTAGTTGACCTAGGCTTTGGTTAGGTGAGAATAGGGTAAACTTTCGTATTTCATGGTCCAAGGCAAGTGGAAGAATCGGTCATTATTATAGATGAGGAATTAATGGTCATAATAAATAATTATATATATATATATATATATATATATACTTTGCCGGTAACACACACACACACACACACACACATATATATATAATATATCTCGATATGTAACACTAATGCAGGGAAAGTTTGCTGTGGACAAATTGCATAACGTGGAGATGAGGAGGATAGGCCGAATCCCACAGTTGTATATTGTCCAGTTGGAGAGTAACCATTCAATGGTCATTCAGCTCAACCTGACCTTCTTTGACAGCTCTGTACAGTGAGACACTGTTTTTGAGTATTACATTTATGTATATAATTACGTGTATATGTGTACAGAATATGTGTATAAAGTATTTGTATAAATAGGTGTATAAATATATGTATAAAATATTTGTATGATATATGTGTAAAAATGTTTTTATACATGTGTACAGAATATCTGTATAAAAATATAGTATTTGCAGAAATTTGTATTTAAAATATGTGTAGAAAATATTGTAGAAATCTGTTATGGGGATGCATCTGAAATAATAAATTTTGTTTTTTATGTAGGCCTTATGTAGGCTTGGAAATGTTTTAGAATACAAATAGTTATGCATGTAACTTGCTATTTTGCGCAAATATAACGAGGATTTTCTTAGAAAAAATGACCTGGTTGGAGCAGCTTGACAATCCCCAAATAGCACACGGCCTTCGGGGGTCAGGATTGGAACAAAGACTTTTATCCCTGGTCCTTTTTAAGGAATCCTTAATCACTACGACCATTACTGGGAAATGGCTTGCACAGTGTTATGGAATGTGTGTGTGTGTGTTTCTATGGTGACGGTGGTAAGAGGTTAACGATTGGTTGTGACGTCACTTGATCTACTACATGTGGGAGAAAATAGCCCAAGACCGGACACCATGGAGACAAACTGTGCGTGCTGGTACGAACCTCGCCGAGAGCAAAAGAAACGAAGCTGCCTTAGTCAAGAGAAAGAAAAAAAAAAGCTGCCCTATCAGCTAAGATTCACATGCAGAAACTGTGTCAACCTTTGCGGCTCAAGAATCGGCTTGATAAGCCACTATAGATTCTGCTCCGTCTCAAGACAAAAACAAAAACCAGTGACTCACCTGGGCGCATTCATTGTCTTCCGAGACACAAGCAGAAATATATATATACCGAGAAACAATTAGGGCTACAAATAAGTATTTAGATCAGAATGTGAAGTATTTAGATGTAAATGTGAAGTATTTAGATGTGAATGTGAAGTATTTAGATGTGAATGTGAAGTATTTAAATGTGAATGTGAAGAATTTAGATGTGAATTTGAAGTATTTAGATTCGAATGTGAAGTATTTAGATCAGAATGTGAAGTATTTAGATGAGAATGTGAAGTATTTAGATGAGAATGTGAAGTATTTAGATGTGAATGTGAAGTATTTAGATCAGAATGTGAAGTATTTAGATGAGAATGTGAAGTATTTAGATGTGAATGTGAAGTATTTAGATGTGAATGTGAAGTATTTAGATCAGAATGTGAAGTATTTAGATGAGAATGTGAAGTATTTAGATGAGAATGTGAAGTATGTAGATCAGAATGTGAAGTATTTAGATGTAAATGTGAAGTATTTAGATCAGAATGTGAAGTATTTAGATCAGAATGTAAAGTATTTGTAAAGAAAAAAAAAACTTTGTTTATTTTGGAATAGACAAAAATGATAAATGCTATAGCGTAGACTAGAAAAAAACTTATTAAACTAAGATGCGCCCTTAAAAAATACCCAATGGTACAGAATGAATCAATCTTGATTGTTTTCATTAGAAATTGGACTTCATCCAAATTAGAAGTTGTGAATTTCATACACGGCTCCTGATTTCCATTAGTTTCTGTATTGAACAAACTGTAAGACACAAATACAGCTCGATTTCTTAAACTAGGATGAATAACAAGAGAGAGAGAGACGGAGGAGGAAATGAGAGGAGAAGAATATAACATTTTTAATGTAACAATACCTTGTTTGTTTGTTTTACATGATTCGGATGTTCCTTCAGAGTTGAAGATAGTTTACTTCCTAGTCCAAACCTCCCGCTGGACGACGGGGGATGGCAGCGGGCAGGGTTTGAACCCGGGACCATCGATAAATCTGAACGACAGTCCAGCTCGCAAACCGCACGACCAGGCAGCTACACTTTTTTTTTGTCTGGGTCTGTAGCATAAAATGTAATTTTTTTGTATTTACGTTCCAGCTACGTTACAGAGGTTAATAAATCGAAACACAAAAATTACCCAAAAAGAAACGCTTACAGTAGACACAAGGTAAATAACTTAAAATTAATAATAGTAAACACACATTCTTTCATTCTCTCTCTCTCTCTCTCTCATTCTCTCTCTCATTCTTTCTCTCTCTCTCTCTCTCATTCTCTCTTTCTCTCTCTCTTTTTCTATTTCTTTTTCTCTCTCTCATTCTCTCTCTCTCTCATTCTCTCTTTCTCTCTCTAATTCTCTCTCTCTCTCATTCTCTATCTCTCATTCTCTCTCTCTCTCTCATTCTCTCTCTCTCATTCTCTCTCTATTTCTCTCTCTCTCTCTCATTCTCTCTCTCTCTCATTCTCTCTCTCTCTCATTCTCTCTCTCTGTCTCATTCTCTCTCTCTCTCATTCTTTCTCTCTCTCATTCTCTCTCTTTCATTCTCTCTCTCTCATTCTTTCTCTCTCTCATTTTCTCTCTTTCATTCTCTCTCTCTAATTCTCTCTCTCATTCTCTCTCTCTCTTATTCTCTCTCTCTCATTCTCTCTCTTTCATTCTCTCTCTCTCTCATTATCTCTCTCTCTCACTCTTTCTCTCTTTCATTCTCTCGCTCTCTCTCTCTATCTCTCTCACTCTCTCTCTCTCTCTCTCACTCTCTTTCATTGTAAGGGTGCTGTGACAGTTCGCGTACCCGAATCCCTCCACTTTTACCAGTCAGCAGCTGTTCTTAACTGGATATCCAGAAAGAGGCCGCCACATTCTTTTACGTTGTCCAGCCAGCCTTTCTATGGGCCGCCCTTTCTTCGTACTCCCTTCACTGTATCTATAAGAATGACTTTAGACAGTGAGGCATGTCTTACACTATGACCAAGCTTTCAGCTTTCGTGTCTCTTACATTGTTGAGTTTTTCCCCCTTTTTGCCAGACAGAATGTAAACGTTCAAACTCTTTCGTCCTGTGTACATCTGACATTTCAACATTTTTTCTGTAGCATTTACTCTCAAAGGCTTGGATTCTTCTTTCAGCCTCAGCGTTCAGTATCCAACTTTCCCAATCAGCTAGAAGTACAGAGACAGCTAGGGAAGAATTCAGTTTTAATTTTACTTGCATGCGGGATGCTACTTCCGGAGATGTCCCACAGTTTGCTAATGGCAGCAGATGGCAAGCTTAAACTGTTTTTTTGTATCTCTTTTACTGATCGTCCATCTCTTGCTATGTTTGACCCTAAGAATTTAAATAATACTTCTAATGTTCGGTCAAATAAATGGTCTAGGCCTACATCATATATCCACGGAATAATAATAGTGTTCTCTTTTCGGCTTGCTTTCCATACCAACTGCTCTATCTACATTCTACAGTATCCAGTTTTGAAGTGTATATAATATATATATATATATATATATATATATATATATATATATATATATATATATATATATATATATTTATTTATTTATTTATTTATTTATATATAAATATATATGTTAAAAGTTGAGATCTATTTTACATTATTGCTGATAATAATTTTACTTTGTAGTAATAACAGTTTCTTCGTTTGTTTAAGCGATCTATTGAAAGTGGTAAGTAAGTGTAGAATCATTATCTATTGTTATTTTGCATCTATTTTACCTTTTTTCAAACAAGGCTATCTATCTATCTATCTATCTATCTATCTATCTATCTATCTATCTATCTATCTATCTATCTATCTATCTATCTGT